>NC_137045.1:19906688-20106688 GCF_032717465.1 Coenobita brevimanus | reverse complement strand
AATTTTAACTCCCCGCCAAAAATGTCATCCCAGCGAACTAATACAAGTTGTAATTATAAACTTCCCGAAGGTTGGAAAGTTAAAAAATAGATGGTGGGGTTTATTTTGGAAGTTAACATTTTTTCTCCCGAGAAATATGAGTCGGTCCAGGCGGTACTGTTGCCATTGTAAACAAACTAAAATGAAGAGGGCAAGGGGGCGAGGAGGAAGTGATCAAGGAAGTTGCGAAGTAGGATGAAATAAAGTGGAGAGGAAGAAAGTGCTCGGAAAGAATAAGGGAGATTTGTAGAGGTTTAGTGTGGGCACTGGCACAAATTTTTCGGAAAACAGTATTAAAAAAGTGACAGACCAAACATAATTGCGAATAGCGAACTGATTACACAAACGGAAAGTGTCAATGGAAAAAAAAAATGGTATAGTGCTTTATATATCATAGGGAAAAAAAAAAGAAAAAAATACAGCCACTATGCAAGAGGAAGGAAGTGAGGGTGAGGAGGATAGATTAATGAAGCGATGAGGAGGCACAAACAGACTCGGGAATACCGCGGATACCATGGCAAATACCCAGAATACCCGACCCAACACTTCACTGGTAATAATAGTCAAGCTTATGGGGTTAAAGATGGCCGATGTTTCCTATAGAGGTTTCCTCTCTGCGGGTTTCCTCTGCTTTCCTCATCGTTCGTCTCTCCTCCCCTCTCTAAATTTGTTGTCCTCGTTCCTCCATCCCCTTATCTTCCTCCTATTCTCCGTCAAGCATCAAGATTTTATTACTTTCGCCAGTGAAGTTGGATGGTAGTAATGTATTCACCTGTGTCTGTGTTGGAGTACAAGATAACTAAAAAAAAAAAAAAAAATCGGATTTCAATGAAAAGTGGTCAAGGATGAGTTGAATAGATTTTGAGGAGGATCCGGATCCGGATCTGGATGCAAGAGTAAATAATACATTTTATTTGCATTGATAGAGGTATGCGCACTCTGAGACTGTGTAGCAGGGCAGAATATGACCGTAGAATTGACTTTGTGAGATCGTATGAGTATTCGTCTGGTAGGAATGAAGAATTACAGCAGGAAATCATAAATTCCATTCACGTTGGCAGAGGAATACTTTTTGTCAGTGCTTTCTATTATTTGTTTTTTTCATTATTTTCACTGCTTTCATTTGCATTCACTCTTCTCTCTCATTTTTCTGTCTCTCTTCCCATCTCGGTCTGCTGCTAGTTCACTTCATTTGCAACACTGTCATCATCATCATCTTTTTCTTCTTCTTCTTCTTCTTCTCCTCCTCCTCTTCCTCCTCCTCCTCCTCCTCTTCCTTCTCCTCCTCCTCCTCCTCCTAATCCGTCCCTCCCTCAATCTCCCTTCACTCCCTGGCACGTGATTGGCTGACGCATGCCCACAAAGACCTGTGACTGGCCAAAAGGGATAATAGATAAGACTGAGGAAGAACAGGGTTGGCTATCACTTCACCTCCCATCAAATGCCTCGATGGAGATTACCTCACTCTATCTCGTTGTACATGTTTCTGTGAGGAGCCTCAGAGTTACGTTTTTAGATAGATAGCCTACAGCGTGTGGTGCAAATTGGACCGATATATGCAAAAGTTAAGCAAAGAGTACAGGTAGGAAAGATTCACGGTGAGACAGAGAGAGAGAGAGAGAGAGAGAGAGAGAGAGAGAGAGGGCGGGGGGGGGGGGAGAATTATCATGCAACTTTACAAGGCGAATGTGAAACACTTCAAGATAGCATGAAACACAAACAAGGTGTTAGAAAAAAATATTGCTTGTTATAATTAATCACCTCAGTAAACCCACAGCAGTAATTTAGAGGCAGTGACAGTGATCAGAGAGGGTCATGAACGAGAGTAACTATGGCTCTAACACGGGTTTATGTTGTGGTGGTACGCTTCGTTATTTTAAGTTATTACTGGAAGAAAAACTATCGGGTGTAATCTTAAAACAATGATCGTGATGGGAAAGGTAGGCCTCCTGGTTCTGGTGGTCATCTGTGGCTCACCTTTGATTATTAGATTTCAATAACCTACGCCCTACATAACGCAGTAAAGTCAGGCGGTGTGTAGGAAAACTGGGCATGTGTCATCTTCGTCAGGTAGTTCAGAAACTGTCGAAAGAAAACTGGGAACCTGTCACTCCCTTCACCAGTTTGGTTTGAAGAATAAACCCATCTGTCTCTAACTTTGCTTGAACATACTCCATACACACATCTCCTCTGGTCATCGTGCCTCACCCACATTTTCACGAGTGGTTTTAGAAGTCCCACTTGTGGAGTAAATCCGTTCTTAAGAGGTTGAGTGTGTTAGCTCAACTTACGCTTTCTTTAATCCTGCACAGCCACTAACTCTGCACTACGACTAAATTTTTCCAGCATGGCATATCGCACTCACGTCAGGGGGACTTTCCTTGCATCAGCCTTCTAGTCAAGATGGAGTTACTTGCACTTCGTTTTAACTGTTCCTCGCACTGTCGCCCTACACACACATTCCTCTCTCTCTCTCTCTCTCTCTCTCTCTCTCATTAACTCTTCTCACTCCCCTCCCCCTTTTCCCCTATCTCAGCATCACCACTTACTTTACTGTCATTATTGTACTGGTCGCGGCTTTCCTAAAATCAATGTTTCTGTGTCTCCTCCCCAGAGGCTGGCATGCACCTCTTCCCTATCCACACATTCTCCTTATTCTGACGAGCTCTATCTCAGGAGTTAATTTGTATTCCAAGTCTCATGTACAATGGTCACTTCTAAAACGGAATATCTCAGCCTTTCCTCCGGCCACGATCTCCAGTCTTTCACACAAGTAACTAGCATCTCGAAATGAACGGATCTTGAATTTGGTTCTGATATTTTTTTTTTCTATGAGGAAAAAAAATGAGTGTATGGGAGTTGAGACTGTGGCCCGTCTTTTAGTTGTAACAGATTTCCTAACACCTTGTACTTAGCGATTTATTTCTTGCCCTCTACCTTGATGTTCTTTTTATGTCCGTATTTCTAGTATAAACATTGCTTCCTCCAGTAACACACAGGAGGGTAAACTGATGTTACTGGCAAAATAACCGCCGAGGAAAAGGTGTTACGAGAACCCAGAGACAAATGGAAATATGACCAAATGTTCCTCCTTTTTATTCGAACAAGAATTCACACACACACACACACACACACACACACACACACACACACACACACAAGAGGGAAAGTTGTGGACGTGGACCACACTGCCCCCTACCATTAGCGGGGCGACGCACTCTAAAGTGACAGGTGGGAAGGGATCACTTACTGGTTTGTACTGCATGGTTGGATTTATTTTTACACACACACACACACACACACACACACACACACACACACACACACACACACACACACACACACACACACACACACACACACACACACACACACACACACCACTGCTTGCACTTACCGTGGGTACAGGAACACACAATTTGTACAGGTAATATAATGCTCATAGATGTTGACATATACACACCACACTGTTATGTATACGCACAAGCACACATGCATTTAGATACTGCTATAAGAACTAGCAGCTCTAAATGGGCAAAAACACATTAATAATTTCAAAGAGGCAGTATAAGAACACGAATCTGACCTTATGTACAGCCATTGTATAAACCTGCAGATAGAAATACTAAAGCATAAGCATCAATTAATACGTACAAAGACATAAATGAAAATACAAAACTTTCTAGCAGATTTTAATGTGAACTGTGAACACACAATCACTTCGAATCTCATTCACACATCACACACTGAGAGAGAGAGAGAGAGAGAGAGAGAGAGAGAGAGAGAGAGAGAGAGAGAGAGAGAGAGAGAGGTAGCAGACATCAATGCAGATCTACTCGGGCACATTCCAGCAGCGGGGGCATTGCCAATTATCCCAACATTTCATCCCACGCGAATAATTTGGCCGCCGCGGAACCTGAAGTAAAACCACGACAGAATTAATTAAGCTAATGAGAGTGTAAGGGATTAAACTCTCCTCCCTATGCTCACAGAAGAGATCGTCGACTCCATTAAGGAAACAATCAGGTGACAAAGAAGGTTGCATAGAAACGGACGGGTCGAGTGGCCAGGTGTGCAAAAGAAGATGAGCCTGAGTTCCAACCCTGTCCTCCGGCACTGACTTCAGCGCCACTCCCCTCCGTAAGCACTGCGTTGTGTGTAAGCTATGGCCAGTAATAAGTACTGAAGAATATCCTGTGTGGTAATTATGCCAGTCCCTGTTCCTCTCTTTCGTGCAAGTTATGTTGGTATGTTGTCCACATGATGACCTCCCCACCCCGAAACCACCTACCTGAGCAAGTCTCTGGCCCGGCTGACATATGGGTGACATCAACAGGTGGTAGAGAAGGAGCTGGTGGGACCATCAGCAATATGTATAATTTTATACCATCATATAACTCATGTGTTATACCAATTTCATTCCGTCAACACACCAGCTACATACATACATACATACACATATCCCATTCAGACTCAGGGTTATTTCTGTCGCTGAATACTATAACTGTCTGGGTGTAGTCAGAGGAAAATAAGATACAAACAGGTTTGAATGATATATATATATATATATATATATATAAATATATATATATATATATATATATATATATATATATATATATATATATATATATATATATATATATATATAGAGTGTATATAAATAATGATGATTTTCAGCTCCCCTGCCCCAGCTCCCCAGTCCTGTTAGCTGTCCTCTACGCTGTCTCCTCCAAAGGATGCCGGGAACATGCGAAAAACAGACTGTTCTTTCTGCCCTGCCCAGAAGATTCGTTACCACATACTGGGATGGAGTTCCCTTTTATCCAGTGTTATTAACACACTGTTTATGCAAAGAAGGAGCACCCAGAGAGTGCAACACCCGCGCCATGCAATCAATATGTGGTCGAACCGTGCCCTCTGACGTTTACCTTCGACAGGTTATTCTCAAAATCAAGATGCTTCATCATTCCCTGTCTCTCAAACCCATCCACCCAATTTATTCCATAATGGATCAAAGTGATAAGGACACCTTGCCCTGTGACCTCCTTGAACCTATTGTTCTCTACACAGAATCACTTTATCCTTGGCTGACCTTAAACCCTTCAACAAAGTTTGATCCACATAGATTTTTTTTTTTTTAAGCCACAAGGCAGAACACTGACCTTGCTCTGTGACCTTTTACCTTGGACTGATTGTTCTAAAAGTTGGATCGCTTGATCCCTTGTGGCCCTCGACCCTACTTCCACTAAATTTAGTCTAATTAAGATCATAAACCGTTTGGGTTAACCTTGCCCTTGGCGAACGACCTTTTTCGGTCAAATTTTAATAACAGGTTCCTACGTTGGTCCTGTCATCGTTCTAAATATGGTGCAGGTCCATTCAATTGTTTTTAATTTTTCATGTAATATTGCCAATAAAAATACAGCTGGACAATCAAACCGAACCAAGTCCATAATCCCGTGACGATAAGCCTGCAGATGTAATAAGACTTATCTATTAGGGAAAGAAGTTGTATGCTGCCTCTATGGACCTGGAGACAGCATATGACAGCGTAGAACAAACAGGGAATTCCAAAGATCTGTCGATATACTCACATGGAATAGATGGAAAACTGCTGCCTGCAGTTAAGTGTATGTGTGAAGTACAAGTACTGTATGTACTGGGATGCAAGGGCGACACTGTATGTGGAAGTTGAACTGAGAGAATTCTATTGACTTCAGTGTTGGACCGAAACAGGGATGTTTCTTGCCTCCGTTGACGTTCAGTATATAGATGGATGATCATATGAATTAAATACAGGGTTGAGCAGTGAGTGTATAGTGTTCTTAGTCAGAGAGGGTAGGCCTTGGAACTGCTCTGTTAGTGAAGACGAGTGAGAGCTGCCATACCTGGTGATAGAGTTAAGAAGTGTGTGTGTAAGAAACGACTGTAGCAAAGAGTAGATTTATGGTTTTTGACAGGAATGAAGTCACGGAATTTGTACTGAGGCTGAATAGTCAGGAAATGGAGAACATAAGCACTTTCAAATATCTTGGAATTGTGGTGGACAGAGTACGGGAGTTTAGTGGATGAGGTAAAAAGAGAGATACAACAGGGAGGGAGGGTCGCAGGTGCAGTGAGGGAGGGTCGCAGGTGCAGTGAGGGACGTGATAAGGAGCAGAAAGATGACAGTGAATGCAAAGAAACAGAGGAATTGCAGTGTTGTGGACCCCGCACTGACGTATGGAAGTGCCTAGCCCCGGGCTCCTACGCACCTCATGGGGCAACGTAGGATTGGATGATGGATGGATGGACTAGTCTTAAACCGGGAAAATATATATATATATATATATATATATATATATATATATATATATATATATATATATATATATATATATATATATATATATATATATATTCTGCCAGAGTAAAATACAAACTAAAATACTATGTGTTAGCTTAGAATTCTCCCCGGTCCCATTCCCGATGCCCATCACTGTAATGTTGTATCCCGCTCCCAAACCTGCCAATACCTTCTCATGTGCAGTGCCATAGCTTAATGAAATCTTGCTAAACTAACCAACAATATGCAGACTTGTTGGTAGGGTTGGAATATCGCTTCGTGAGTTCGGAAACCCAGATATGTAAAAGTATTAATGAGCATAACTGTACCAACATCACGCCACTACCACTGCACCACCACCAACACATTCAGTATCTTTAACGTCTGTCCTTGTACTGCGGTTGTGGCAGGGTACGAGGAGTGAGATTATCCTTGTTTACGACCTCGCTTCTGATACTAGGGCGGACTAGGCTAGCAACACACACACTCTCACCGGGTTGTACTTCTAAATGTGGGAGCATCTCTTGGAGCGGCACACACACTCTCAGGGTTTTTCGGACACAAACTACTTCACTCTCGTAAACTTTGGCGGCTCCCCCATATTACATCACCCATGGTCCCGCATCTGTCTTTGTATTTTCGTTCTTTTAAAAACCGAATACGTGAACGCAACATCCACGACTGTAATTCCTGTTCTATATTCCTTTTAATCCTTCAGTGCGATGACGTATTATTTTGTTTATTCTTGTTACTTCCTGGAAATTTTATTCAACTTAGGAAAGGCCTCTCGTACCCAATAAATCAGTGAAGCTTTTTTCTTCTGTTTGAAAATTGTCTCCTAAGAAGATTAACAGCGACTGAAAGTGGTAAGAATTAGATAAGCAAGACCTCACCTAAATGAAGTGGATATGATCAACAGGATATGACAACAGGCAAAAGATCACGAGACAGCAAGAAACGACAAACAAGTGCAAAGCAGCGGTGGAGAGGGTGGAGAACGCTTTTTATTTTTGCCTGAAGAAAATCCCTAACCCTTCTTAGTTCAGGTGATGGCCAGGTGTAGCCATACTGGAGGGTCGATTTCACTAGTCACCAAGAAGGCTTATCCTTATCTCATAACTAAGGTTTATCGAATTTCATGCAGCCACGTCTTAGTAGTCAAGTTTTTGTTGATTGTAGTGGTAGAGGGTGGTTGCTGTGTTAGTGGTGCTGGAGAGGGATTGCTGTGGTTGTGATGATGGAGGGGGACTGCTGTGGTAGTTGTGGTGGAGGGAGGTTATTATGGTTGTGGTTGATGGAGGGGAGTTGCTGTAATTGTGGTGATGCAAGGAGATTGTTTTGACAGTGGTGGTGGTGGAAGGTTGTCATGGTGGTGATGATGGAGGGGATAGTTGTAGTTGTGGTGATGACTGAAGGGGTTGTTGTGATGGTGGTAGGGGATTGTTGTCGTGCTGTTGGGGAGGTTGCTGTTGTGGTGGTGGGGAGGTTGTTGTTGTGGTGGTGGGGAGGTTGTTGTTGTGGTGTTGGGGAGGTTGTTATTGTGGTGTTGGGGAGGTTGTTACTGTGGTGTTGAGTTGCTGTTGTTGTGGTGGTGATGTTGTGATGGTGGTGAAGGTGGATACTATGATGGTGAAGGGTGTGTGAGGTGGCGGTGCAAAAAGTCTTGGTGGTGGTGATGGAGTTCTGATGATGGTGAAGGGGAGGTGTTGTGGTGGCAGTGGAGGGGAATGCGGTGCTGTGGTGGTGGACGGAATGCTGTAGTGGTGGAGAGGGTGTGTTGGGGTGATGGAGAGGGTGTTGTGGTGGAGGGGTGTGTTGAGGTGGTGATGGTGGAGGGAGGGTGTTGTGGTGGTAGAGGGAGGGTGCTGTGGTGGTGGAGGGAAGGTGTTGTGGTGGTGGAAGGGTCTGTTGTGGTGGTGATGGTGGTGGAGGGAGGGTGTTGTGGTGGTGGAAGGAGGGTGTTGTGGTGGTGGAGGGAGGGTGTTGTGGTGGTAGATGGAGGGTGTTGTGGTGATAGAGGGAGGGTGTTGTGGTGGTAGATGGAGTGTGTTGTGGTGGTGGAGGGGTGTGTTCTGATGGTGGAGGGGTGTGTTGTGGTGGTGGAGGGGTACGTTGTGGTGGTGGAGGGGTGTGGTCAGGTGGTGTAGAGAGTGTGTTGTGATGGTGGAGAGGTGTGGTCAGGTGGTGGAGAGTTTTGTGGTGGTGGAGGAGTGCGTTGTGGTGGGGGATGTATCGTGCTGGTAGAGGGGTGTTTTGTGGTCGTCGATCCGGTGGAGGGGGTGTATTGTAGTGGTGGTGGTGGTGGTGGTGGTGAGGGTGTGTTGTGGTTGTGGGGATGTGTTGTTGTGGTGGAGGTGGTGTTTTGTGGTTGGTGGGTATGTTGTGGGGGAAAGAGTGTTGTGGTGGTGGCGGGGTGTGTTGTGGTAGTGGAGGGGTGTGTTGTTGTAGAGAAGGTGTGTGGTGAGGTAGTGCAGAGAGTGTGTTGTGATGGTGGAGAGGTGTGATGAGGCGGTGGAGAGTTCTGTGGTGGCGGAGGGGTGTGTTGTGGTGGTGGAGGGGTGTGTTGTGGTGGTGGAGGGGTGTGTTGTGGTGGTGGAGGGGTGTGTTGTGTGGAGGGACGTGGTGTGCTGGTGGATGGGATACTGTGGTGATGGAATGGGGAGGGTTTTGGTTGTAGAAGTGGTGTATGGAGGTGGTGGAGGGAGTGAGGGCGTGAGGTGGGCGGTGGTGGCATGGCTTCCTCAGATTCATCACACACACGCAAAAAATGAGCTGCCTCATATGGTTTTACTCTCCCCTCCTCCCCCTCCTACCTTTCTCCACTTACCTCCAGCACTCTTTACCTCCTTCTTTGCTTCAACTTCTCTCTTCTTTGCTTATTTACTGTTCCTCGCCTCTAGGGTAAGGAAAGTGTAATATGAGACTAAGATAAATAGCTTATAATACATGGCAATTTTTACTTACCTTTGGTTCGCAGGTTTTGTGCACCAAGTATTTGCACACTGGAAGAGAAGAAATTGAATTATTAGTTTCGCAGTACGTCAATTACAATGTAACATACTAAAAAAGAGACATAATTTTCTTAAGGTAATTAATTTGTAGCTAAAATAAGTTGTAATTCAAAGCCACGTCTAGACACATGATCTTCATTCATGCCATTTATAATAAAAAAATGTCAGTCCCATATTATTCGCTTCCAGGCTAAAGGGTCAGCGATTGGGCGACGGAAGTACAGAACATTTAAGGGTAGGAGACCATCCTACGCCCCTGGCAATATATATTATATGACACAGAAACCTCTACTGTAGCTGCACGAAGGGAATGGCCATCTCCGACACAAGTTTTCTACCACTAAACCACCAGGCGGATAGACAGTCTTTGAGAAAATTCTGGATTGGTGTTGATCAGTGGGTCAGTTTTAACTTAATGACCCCTCCATAGGTCAGGTTTGAAGAATATACCATCAAAGAGTTGTGTATCAGTGAAAGAGTATGGCACTGAGGAAGTTAACCTCGCTTTTGAAACTGAGACGACTTTTTTTAAAAACTCAGTCTTAAATCGTACGCTTGAAAGAAGAGTAAATTACGAGATTTGTCACAGACTTTAGTTTCATGTTACCTTATATGAATTTCGAAGAGAAGCGATGTACATAGTGAAAATGAATCCCTGATTTAAAAAATTTACCACTGCATGCATATATACAATATATCAATGAATCAATCTACCTACGTATCTACCTATCTATATAATTCTACAATATATAAAGAGAGGGGGTGGTAGATAGACAGATAGATCGTTGCATATAATCAACAAAATGACACAGTGCATCTGCTTTATAATCCTTCCATTAAATATCAGGTTAAAAGAGGATTGTCGGTCCCTTGCCATATGCTACGCTGAACAGCACATCGAATTGGGTGCATGAACTGCAGTATGTGCGGAGAAACACATGACAAAGGTTTGGCGACGGAATAATACAACACAAAATGTAAAGATGGCAATGCTTGTGATGTAAATTAAGATAAGTTTGAATTAAACGTATGTAAATAAATATGTGGCTCCATTTCACTGGGCATAAGATTGACAGTTCTCTTACTTTCGCATTTTTTCGCTCTCTGTTTCTGGATACCACCCCTAATAATCTTTAAGTGGAAAACTGACCAGAATGCTGCTGCTGATGATGATGATGATTTAACATGAGCTCTGTTACAGGGTCCAGAGTGGTGGAAAAAGGACAAGACAAAGCAACGTTATAAAGTCACATTCACTCTATCAGCAGTAGTACAGTGTGCGGAACCGAACAGGCCTGAAACATATACATCCATAAAAAGACTCCGCTCATCGCTCTGTGGAATAGTAGTCGTTTTACTTTTGTTATAGATCATCTACAGCTGACCACCTCCTTCATACCCACTTTACTTTAATTAGTTTTGTTCCATACACGCCTCACGCACTCCTGGATACTTAGGTATTGTGATTCAGAATTTCTCTCATATCAACCTTTCACCTCCATTCTGACCTACCTTTTCCTTTCATATCCTCTGCTACCGATCTGCACATCATCATTATTTATCCCTCATCATCTATTCGACTCAAATGGGCATGGCACTTTAACAGAACCTGCCAAGTTCATTCCATCACACTGCATCTACTTTCACACCTCGCTCTTACTATATCATTTTTCACTTTGTCACATTTCACCACACTTAGATACCTTAACAACTTAATTCCAGTACTTCTACTCTTTTGCTACCTCTAACAGTTGTAGGGTTATTGATCTTTATCCACAAAACTCCACTGTGCTATGATACACACTGATCTTTCCTATTAGACGGTCCTCAACGACCCTAATATTTCTGCTCCTTCCATCACAATGTATTCCAGATAATGCTCTGTATACACCCTAACGTGTAGAAAACGAACCATATATATATATATATATATATATATATATATATATATATATATATATATATATATATATATATATATATATATATACATACATATATATATATATATATATATATATATATATATATATATATATATATATATATATATATACATAAATTGTCCAGGTCATCTTCTCTTCATCTCTGTAGCTTTTATTGGTTCACTTACCATACGTCCACCAACGAATGTACTCCTTCAACGTCAGCGTCAGCGAGATATTAGCATATCCCCTCTTCCATCACGTCCACTCACCTGTTTACTCACTTAAATACGCCAAGTTATATTTTCACATTCACCTGTCAGTCTCTTACGTACTGTGTGTTCTCTGTAGTTTCCTTCAGTGCACCTCATTTGCTTTCTTATTAATCCATCCTCTTATCCATCTGACTCTTATTTGCCAAGGTAATAGTTGTTCTTGGTGCTGGGGATTTTTGTTGCGGATTCTGAATCACACACACACACACACACACACACACACACACACACACACAAAACACCTTTCTAGTAACATTTTTCATTTCTCCAAATAAGATTTTATGTGGTATCATCAAGAGCTAAGGTATTAATACAATGAACAGGCTGTACATGAGGGGTACTTCTTCCCATCACTTCAGGTACTTTAAACTTACTGTCTCCAGACGGCTTAATTTTCCCTCAGAAAGACCCCTCCCGGTAAAGAGGTAAATAAAGGTTGTATCTCACCACTGTAGTTCCTTTAATCTTCCCTAAACTGAATTAAATCATCCAGGAACAGAAAGAATGAAATAAAATACTACAAGCCATCTCATGACGGGCTTTCACCACCCATGTAGCCTGAAAGTTTTTCCTCGGCACCTAATTCCCCCCCCCCCCCATTTCTGATCTGAAGCAAATTCAGGACGTAAAACACACACAAACAAAGACAGCCAGCGAACTTCACAACTGAAAACATTACCACTCCCCTCGCTTCGCATCGTGGGTGGTAAGCGAGCGGAGTGGTAATGTTTTCAGTTGTGAGGTTGGCTGGCTGGCTTTGTTTGTGTACGGGTAAACACGATATCTCATGAACGGCATGAGATATCAACATGAAACTTTCAGGTTATCAAGATGAGGCCAAGTCTAGGACGAGTTCGAAAATGGGAACTCGGGGTCAAGGTAGTCACCAAAGGTCAACTAGCCATTTTGGTGACCTTGACCTTGACCCCGAGCTGCCATTTTCGAACTCGTCCAAGATTTTGGCCATATCTTGATAACCTGAAAGTTTCACGTTGATAGCTCAAGCAGTTCATGAGATATCTTGTTTACCCACACACAAACAAAGCCAACCAGCCAACCTCACAACTGAAAACATTATCACTTCGCATGCTTCACAGCGCGGGTGGTAAATACATATCCTGACTGGGTTAGTTAGACTAAATAATTTCCAATTTAAAATGGGGTTAGCTGGAGCCATGACCCCAAAACAATACTGGCAGGACGCTGGTCGTTCGATGTACAGCATACTACCTCTGCCCTATCACTGTTCTGCAGCGTAGCCACTTTATTACCTAACATCCGTACTTAAACCACTCTTCCAAACTCTCTTGTCTTTACACCTTATCACATTACTGCTTTGCCTCAACGTCTGTTTACTATTTTTTTTTTTTTATCCATCCCCTTGAATCCAGTTACTTGTATCTTGCTTTACATTACTACAACCAGATGATTTGGTTCAATATAAAGAATATATGTCAATAAAGGGATTAATAAACCCTGAGTCTAAACCCTCCATTTGAAAAACAATAATATCTAAAATGAATACAAATTGTTAAGAACTACCAGGAAAACAACGGAGCTGATGTGGGACTGGTGCTGAATAGGTCACTGAATCATTTTAATCTAACCAACCACTCTCCTCTTTCTCCTCCATACCCATTGTTTTGGGGGCCAAATTCATAAATTTTCTTGTGCCCACGTTCAAAATTTGAATGCTTTTTCATACTTTTACTCATACAACTTGCATATTCTTCAAAAATAAATCAAAATTGTTATTGCCAAAATGAACAGTTCAACCACACAAAACACTTCTGACAATGATTCGGTGTTATGAAGTCTCGTTTATCGTAAAAATAGGCCGAGATCATTTACGAATATTTCCTGTGATATCCTCAGTCTCTTCCTTGGCTCTCCTTAACACCGACTTCTTCAGGACGATGACATTTTGTTTCTTTATTCTTGCAACCTACAGACGAATTTTAACTACTGTAGGGGAAAGCTCTTGTACAAAGGTGTCGCTGAAGGCTACCTCTTAACCACTCCAGTTCGAAAATTCTCCCTTGACTTGTATCAGATCATCGAGTGACAACTTTACATGATTTACTCTCATTTTTATCTTATGATTCAGCCTCAACTGGGTAAAGTGATCTGGCGATATATGGAATAGAATACTAGAGTTGTCCCGCCCATGAGAGGGTTAATGGTACTCTTAGCCTCCTGCGACCCATTCCTAGCTGAATAAAATCATCACTGTGACA
The DNA here is from genome assembly GCF_032717465.1 of Coenobita brevimanus. Classification (NCBI taxonomy): domain Eukaryota; kingdom Metazoa; phylum Arthropoda; class Malacostraca; order Decapoda; family Coenobitidae; genus Coenobita; species Coenobita brevimanus. Next base: position 20,092,873 of record NC_137045.1, on the reverse strand, counting down.
TCCTAAATCAAACAGTATAATGGACGGTACCACAGAAGAGTAAAAATTGATCCTGTTTCTAGAGCCATTCACTTCACCCTCTAATAATTATTATTACCTTTGATCTATCTCACCATCTTCACTGTTTGCTAAAATCTCCCTCTGATGAGTAAAATAATCTAGTTTAACACTGGTACAATAACTAGGAGCTTTCATAACAACGACAGGGCTAATTATTAATATATTTTGAAGCCCACTGACTTCTAGGATATCTATTTGGTAAACAAAATAATTCTGTATAAATATTACTGAAATACCGAAGTGCAGTCATGGCAAGGAAAGAGCTCTATGGTTCAGTTTATTTCTTTTAGATAAAACTTTGCCTTTCTCATAACTCTCACTGTACTGTGTGCATATTATGGCTTATCCATATTTTCTTACTTGCATTTCATTTCCAACTCGCAAACCTGTTCTATCTGATAATATAGTTATTTTGTTTTTTCGACTACCCCGTGTCTCCAGTTTCTCACACTAATACAGTTTTTATCATCTCGCCCATATTTCGTATTTCCTCTCTCCTTTTCTCATTCTTTCCGCCATCATTTCCATTTACTCTCCTTATTACCTTAGTCTTATCATTACCCTGCCTTGTTGTATAATACACCTATACCATTTCTCAACTCCCACACACTTAACTCCTGTTACCTTCATATTCTTCTTCCCTTCTGATATGCCCCTATATCGCTTCTCGCTTCTCTCATCTATATTCGTTTCAGCCCTCATACTTTATCTTTGTTTTCATACATGCCCTTCACTAACCAGAACTTTCACTTTTTTTCTATCAGTTTCCCCATAGAGTTGCCCCTTTACTATCATAATTCTTGACTTAATACGAATTTTCTCCACAGCCTGTCTCTGTCTGTCTCTCTGTCTGTCTCTGTCTCTGTCTCTGTCTGTCTGTCTCTCTTTCCCTCTCTTTCACACGACCTTCAGTTAACCCTCTTCTGTTTCTCATCAGTTCTTTTTTCCTTTCATTTCAAAGTTAATATTATCTTGTATCACCCTTTAGCTTCTCTTATACACATTCCTCTCTCTTCCTACTTACGTCTGTCATTACCTTCAGTCATCTACTTTCACAACTGTTATGTTCCTTCCTAACAATCCCTCTCCCTAACCCATGATCTCCTGTCAGCTTCTTTCACTTTCATGATCTTTTATCTCTACTAAATCATTATCATTTCCCATTTCTTCTCCTCAATTTTCTGACCAGTTCTTTCCTCCAACTATGTGTCCCCTTTCATATCCACAATATTGCTTGATCTGCAATAATTACTTTTATAATATCTCTTACCTCTGCTCACTTCTCTTACTTACCCCAAATATCCTTCTTCTTTTTTTTTTTTCACTTGCCTCTTTTCATTTCTAATATCATCTCTGTTTTGAATTACCCCTCTTTACTCTCCTGTTTCCCTTTCCCCAGTCATCTTCTTGTTTCTCTACGAAGTTTGCATCCCAAATCACACGTCCCATCACTTCTGTAATCAGCATTAACCCTATAATTGCTACGATTTCTACTAACTAAACACTTTTAACCCTTGAGCTGCTAGGATCTCCCTCTGCTAAACAAGATCGTCTGGTGTTGGCCAAAACAAATTTAGTAATAATAATAATAATAATAATAATAATAATAATAATAACAATAATGCGCCTGGTGGTTTGGTGGGTAATTAAGGCGCTCCAATCGGACTGAGCCTGTTTAGGTTTATATCCAAGGGATGGTTGGGGTTTATTGCTCACATAATGCCACTCAGGGATGAGTGAAGCTGGTCACTCTCATCTTAAATGTCAGGACCAATTTGCCTTGCCCCGGGCTCTTATGCTCCTCATGGGGCAACGTAGAATTGGATGATGGATGGATGGATGATGATAATAACAATAATAATAATAATAATAATAATAATAATAATATTATTATTATTATTATTATTATTATTATTTTTATTATTATTAACAACGCCAGCAGCAGCAGCAAGAGCACCACTACCACCATCACCACCAACAAAAATAATAACAGCAATAGTAATAATAATAATAATATTAATAATAATAATAATAATAATATATACGTGGTAGGTGGGGGCGCTCACCATCCGCTCACTCGATGTACTGCTACTTTGGGTGCCTGCCCTTTCCTCTCTTCCTTCCTTCCGATTCTGTCTTTCCAGTCTTTCCTCTTCCTTCTGTCTACGGGTGACTTTACACTCCCTCTTCTGTCTTTCTTTCCTTCACTCTTTCCTCTTCCTTCTGCCTATGGGTGACTCTACACTCAGTGACAAGCCAAAGGGTTTCCTGTACGCCATGAAACCATTTACTACCCTGGGTGGTAACCATATAATCAAATTATGGCGCCTGGTGGTTTAATGGGTAAATAAGGTGCTCCACTCGGATTGAGCCTATGTAGGTCAATATCCAAGGAATGGTTGGGGTTTATTGCTCATGCAATGCCACTCAGGGATGTGTGAGGCTGGTCACTCTCATCTTAAATGTCAGGACCAACTTGCCTAGCCCCTGGGTCCTACGCTCCTCATGGGACGGCGTAGGATTGGATGATGATAATGGAATAATGGATTAATAATAATAATAATTTTAATAATAATTATAAAAATAATAATAATAATAATAATAATAATAATAATAATAAATGTGTGTTCATGGCAACAAAAAGGAGGTGGTGATCACACGGTAAAACAATGAACTGGTGACTGTTAATTCGCAAGATCAGTCCTGACCGACAAACGATCTGAAATTCAAGTCTTCGATCCTCCACAAGACACACCGACACATCACAAAAACACTTCCGGCAACACGCTGGCTCCATTTCCGAGCGCAGATAATCCTAACATACTTCAATAAAGTTCAATATTATCCCAAGCAATGACATGCGAAAGTGTGTCTGCGTCATCTGTGGGTTTTGGGAAGGACTGTCTAACCTTAGGGAATAAGCCTTATGTCTAATATAAAAAATAATAAGTGAACTGACCTCTGCAGCATGACCCCAGCTTGAGGACAGGCTGGTGACACACGTGGCATGGACGCGCCTTCTTCACCTTCTTGGCCTTGAACACGTGCCGCTGCGCCTCCACCGTGCTCGGCTGCCGGTGAGAAAAGAACTTATTATATTTTTTCTTGTTTATGAATACAATGAAACAAAATAATGAAACACACAAAAAAGGTTGTATTACCTAAGCAACTAGTTAAGACAGTATTCATTCCTATGCTGTAGAAATCGCCTGTCAATATCCAAAATAAAATATTCATGTAGTCAGTAGTTAAAAACCAGTGTAATGTGCACGGAGGAGAATACAAGGGAAACAACACTCAGCACTAACTCAAACTGTCGCAAAACTATCAGTCTCTTAAAAACTATCCACTATATACGTGTATGTATGCACAGACAAGAATATATCGGTACTCTTATTTTCCACCATGAACTAAAGCTGGACAACATTCCGAAAAAAGTACAAAAAAGTTCATGACAAGGGGTGCGAAATATAACGTATTATTTTTATTTAGATTCTCTATTTACCACTCAGGACAAGCCGTAACTCAGGGGAACGTTGACGCTGAAGATGATGCAGAGGTAAATTAAATCAGAGTGAAATATACTAACACATACACGGTGAAAAATTTATCGCTTACCCAGTAGAAATTGGATACTTGTTTCACCTATGTGAACAATGATTACGATTACTACTAAAAAAGGGAGGAGAATAACAAAAGAAAAAAAAAAAGAGGAGGAATGAAAAGCAAAGGCCACCATGCATAATACTGTTGTTTTATTATTATGTGGATTCCTTAAACATTCAGTGCAAGCCCCAACACTCCGGAAAATATTATTGCTGTAGGCCAAGCAGGGATAAGTTGATAAAGCTCAGTGAGATATTCTGGCAGAAAATGATCAATAACTTACACAGTTTGCAGGATATATAGGCCTAAATACTGAGTCACGAGAATGAAAAGATGAAAAAGTTCATGTACAGAACCCAAGAGTAATAATTAAAATGGAAAGATTAGCATAATAGTACAGTAACAGTACACCATGGAGGCAAAGGTTAAGGAAATTAGGATGAAGGGTGAGAATGCACCTACCCCTATTTTCTATTTATTTATTTATTTAATTTTATTTTACGATTCAGTACAAGCCGCAACACTCGAGAGCGTTGTTGCTGAAGGCCAAGCAGGAAGCTGTACGGTACGGCAAAGGAATACAGTAGCTCATTGGTGCAAAAGCTATCACACTGGTTTCAACTATGAACGCAGTAAGGTGACATATCACAAGGAAAAAAAGGAATTAACTTATACAACAGAACAACATGTATAATACAAGCACATGTAGCCAAAAAGAGATATAAAAATTAAGATACATGAATAATTAAATAAACAAACAAATAAATAAATAAATAAATAAATAAAATGAGGTTAGAAATTTAATCCGTGTGCCACGAATTTAGGTCAGAAAATTGAGATAGGGGTGAGAATATTCCCCAGAACGTCGTGTTATGAAGAAGGCACAAAAATCAGAATGTCGCATTGGGAAGTATAAAGGTGTAAGCCCTCAACCTGCAATGCATTTTCTTCCGCTTGTATAACAGAAAATGAAATGCGTCAAGGAAACACTCTCTTAATGTTATCAGAGCTAATGAAAAAATACAAAATTACCCTTTACGGTTAGGGTACAATACAAACCCCCCAAATTGTTATTTATAAATCTGCTATAGCCTATACTAGATAGCTGTCAACTTTAAAATTACTTCTAGCAACGATGAGGCTAACGAAGGCTTATGTTTCACCCTTCATGTCAGAAATGTCACCCCCCAAGCTGAATACATTTGTGTGGCAGCAGCAAGAAAACAGACGTAGAATGCACCATCTGGCTGAGGGGGTCAAAGGGCACAGAATATTGAGGAAGCTTTCAGGGTTTGTAAAGTTTCCCATAAATCTAAGAAGAAGAGTGGCAGTAGCAACAGATACTCTATTGGTAATGTAGAAAGTTGTCAGATATTAATATTTAATGTTCACAAAAGAAAAATATATTTACTTTTGATAAGAGAGAGAGAGAGAGAGAGAGAGAGAGAGAGGAATAAAGTAATCACTATGGCCACCATCCTGCCCATCAGCAGCGGGGTTGCTCAGCTGTGCCTGTGAGGTTGAAGTGTGCACAGTGCACTCATGAAGTGGCAACGCCCTCTCTTCCTGCCTCACCTCCCTCCCTTCTTCCTCTCTCCCAGCTCCCTGCCTCTCCCTCCCTCCTGCCTGCCTCGCTTAGTATTCCTCCCCGCCTCGGCCAGACCCCCAGCTGAGGCACCTTGTTTGTACATTCTCAACACACAGGGTTAAAATCCGAGGCCCTTCCTCACCGTTACTTTATGACCCACGTAGCCTACGGTGGGCATTAATATTTACTAACACTTCTGGGGCTTCCAAATGATTACCCCTTCACAACCATGACGTATGTTTTAAAAGTCTTGCTACCACCAGGCGACCATGTTCAGCTTAGTGGAGAAACATACTAGAAAAGAAGTTCTGGAAGTCTGTATCAAACTCCTCAAGTCTGAAGTCACTCTGGCCGAATATAATCACCTAGGAACAGAAACAGTATAATGAATAACACTCCATCTCAGTGAAGGAATCAAGCGAGAATACCAAAACATTTTATTAATGTTGCTTAATTCTGAGTTTGTTAGAGTCTCCAGACGGTGTAAGGGACCTTCTGATCGCAGGTGCACATCCGTAAAGCTCATCGCTACCCTACCACCTATCGCAGCGGGGGATGTAGGTGGTTCACGATGCTTCCCATTCGATAAAGGATCAAACACTGACTTTAAAACCTGATCATAGATAAGATACTGGTTCCTGAATACAGATGAGAAAATGGGTATGAAGGCAGCTATGTAACGTATGAATAATTTTGTATCGGTTTATGAGTGCTGTCTCCTACCGGTGCGTGTTAACACAGTATATGATATGCTGTATTTACACTCAGGTTTACATGAATCACTTGTTGTTGAATAAAAGCGTCTTATGTGAGATGGAAAGGAATATCTGACCTGTCCCGACCGTGAGAGGGGTAATGTGTGCAGCATTAACATTCTCAGGTACCCGCACCCATTCTCAACAGCATCAAACATTTGGTGTTAATATAAATAAATTACAATAGTTATCCTATACTACGATTTATGAATATAGTAAAATGTATTTGCATTTTAATGGACACAATAAAAATAATGAATAACGACAGCTATACGAGTGAATAAAGAGGCAGCAGCAAGGGTACAGCAAGAGGCGGCGATGGTAGTTACGCTGGTGGAATGGTAGGTGAGAGGGATAATAATTGTTCAGCCTCCTCACCCCCTCCCCATTTCTCCCTTCCTCCCCTACTCACCACGCTGTACATAGACGCATGTTCATTTTTATAACTGAAAGAGGGATCAGGACTATATATTCTACTGCTGTGTAAAGTATTCCAGATGAAGACTGAGACGGTTATTGGCCTTAATGAGCTCTGTGTAGTCGACATGCGCTAATATAACCCTTTTTCTTCACCTGTATATACACGTACTGTACATGCTTCGTCTCTGCTTATACCAGAAGAGGGTCTAAGTCGATCTAAGACCATCTCCCCAGTAAATACTATTTCCAGGTGCAGGTATAATTCTTCCATATGACACCGTTGGTCGTGATGGTGGGAATATTGTTGGCTTGGGAGGCAGCACAGGCGGGTTAACCTTTTAGTGAGATGACGTATTTTTCCGTTGTATTCTTGCTGCCAACGGAGGACTTTTCCCGGTTTTGGAAGGATTATTGGAACTGGGGGCGTTACATGCTCCACTGACCTTTAAACTACAGGATGCTTCACGTTAGTTGAATTTTGGCAGTAGCAAAACTATAAATTGAAAGTACTTTTTCATATTGATCCGGTCAAGTGGTGGTGTTAGTGGTAGTTCTGCAAGTATGATAATGTAAGCCGGGAAATGAAGGTGATGATGGTGATGATGCTGGAAGTTATGCAGGTGGTGGCGATGGCAGTTATGAAGGTGATGATGATATGTTAGTTGTGAAGGTAGTTGTGGTGTTGTTGACACTTGTGATGGTGGTGATGTAGGAAACTGTGGAAGAAGTGATGATGCTCGCAGTAGGTGGTGGCGGTGTTAGTAGTTGTGAGGATGGTGGCGTTGGTAGCTGAGATAATACGAAGAGATAAAGACCACCTGTGAGGGCAGACTGCATATCCTTGAGTTGGCCCGAGCTGCCCACACACCTGCGGACCCATAGTATTTAGCGCAGGTGTTGGCCACAAAAAACTAACATCCAGGAGAAAACGACTGGATGGTGAGAGATGAGACAGCAGCCAGAAGGAGTGGTTAACTGACTGAACATTGAAATAAACATAACTAGAATTGCTTTCGCCGACAAGACCGGTCTGCTTAAACACAATGGCGGACAAGTATCCATCTCCACGTTCATTAGTGGGTTGTGGGGGATGGTGTAGGGCGGTGATATGATCTCTGAAGCGCGTAAGTGTAAAAACGTCTCGGTGTTTAATGATGAAGATGGGCGAGCTTGGTGAGGGCAAGGGAACGCCTCCCAGACAGCGGACAGACGGCCCCCGTTGTGCTGGCATAATTACTACACCACCTCTTATGCCCGGCCACCTGCTGCCCAGCCAAGCTCACGGAAGGAAGGAGAACAACTCGGACACAGGGCCGGGAAACACACACACACACACACACACACACACACACACACACACACACACACACACACACACACACACAAATACATGAAGAAAGAGTAAGCGACTGAAAAAAAAAAAATGAAGATTGACTCTTACACAAGGTACAAAAGCCACATGTTATTGGAAGCAATATTAACAGAATGAACTAGTGTTTTCGCTTTATCTCTTTTTCTATACTTTGGTAGAAGGTGGCTGACTATGGCCAAAATGAAGAGACAAATCATCGAGAGAATAAAGTCAGCTCAGGGCCATGCAATGTACAGCGAACAGCAGTTTATGAAATTAAAATCTTCATGGACTCTCCTTACAGCATCTTCAGTTCTTTCTTCAGTGGCTACATCCATTCACTCCATATTCTACATGTGTAAATGTGGCGGCGCCCGCACCCACGCCCACGCCCGGAGATAATACCGTCGCCATATTTGTCCCTCTGCTCTAGGGGAAAACGAGTACATCAATTTTCCTGGAAAGTCGTTACTCTCAAGTTGGTACAACAGTGACTGCAGTGCAGGAGGGTGCCTGGGCGGGCATGGGAGTCAGCCACCATAGCCAACAATTACCGCTACATTTTGTCGGACATACAATAACTGGGGAAGGACCGGTTCCTGAGTGAGGATGGCTGGCGGGAAGGATGTATGGGATACCAAAGGGTGTGGAAGGACGAGGGACGTGATGTGAAGGGAGAAAGAATGGCTGGAGGAATGTGCTGAACTTGTTTCGTTCTAATATGACGAACAATTATGTCATCTTTCAACTCAATTTATCGCTAAATGCAGCCAGATTGGAGTGTCGATTTGACTAGTAACAAAGGAGACACATTGCTACCTTATAACACATTGAATTTCTTGCAAACACGATTTAGTATTTAAATTATGGAAATAGTCCCGCTTCTTCAGGCACGCGGTGAAAAAGTGAAAATTTCTACCACTGGCACACTGGGAGAGGAGGGAAGAAGGGATGTCAAGAACGAGGGAAGGATTACGATGGAGGAGGAAAGGAAGGAGGGTGGGAGGGAGGGAAGGACTGGGAAGGAGGGAGGTAAGTAGCCTATTGTGAACGAGGAGGGAAGGGGTGTGAAGAAGGAGGGAAGGAGTGTGAAAGAAAGGACTGTCAAGGAGGAAGGAAAAACTGTGAAAAAGGAAGGACTGTGAGAGGATGAGGAAGGACTGTGAAGGAGGAAAAAAGAACGTGAAGGAGGTAAGAAGGACTGTGAAAGATGAAGGAAGAACTGTGAAGGAGGAAGGGTTTTGAAGGTGGAGGGAAATACCAAAGAGAGAGAGAGAGAGAGAATGTGTGTGTGTGTGTGTGTGTGTGTGTGTGTGTGTGTGTGTGTGTGTGTGTGTGTGTGTGTGTGTGTGTGTGTGTGTGTGTGTGTGTGTGTGTGTGTGTGTGTGTGTGTGTGTGTGTGTGTGTGTGTGTGTGTGTGTGTGTGTGTGTGTGTGTGTGTGTGTGTGTGTGTGTGTGTGTGTGTGTGTGTGTGTGTGTGTGTGTGTGTGTGTGTGTGTGTGTTTCTACCTAGGCTTGGGGTGAGGGCGTAGTCTGGCAGCCACAGTTTTTAAGAAAGCAAATTGGGATTCCTTAAGTGGGTGACTGCCGAAGGGAACAGACGGATGGGGGAGGGAAGAGAGAGAGGGGGAAAATAATGGAAAAACACGCGAAGATATGAGTGTGACGTGGGAAGGGGAGAATAATAACAGGAAGAAGAAAGAGAATGGAGTGCAGAGGTTAGGCAAGAAACAGAAGTGGAAAGACGTAAGACTTTATAATGAGAAAGGAAAGAAAGGAAGGGAAGGATGAAAGAAGAGACATTACTAGTTCTTTATACAGAGAGAGAGAGAGAGAGAGAGAGAGAGAGAGAGAGAGAGAGAGAGTGTTAGGCAGACAGACAGACAACGCTCAGACTGACGGATGGACAGATAGAGAGATGTGATATGGATTACGAAAAGTGGTTGTGATAGAGGAAAGATGTGAAATGACAGTGAGAAGTGAAAATAAATGAGATCAGAGGAGGTGAAATAGGACTGTAAAGTGTGTGAGAGACTGACATGTGAGAGAAAGTAAGATGTGTAGGTGAGTGAATGAGGAAGAGATGAAAGAAAGCGTGAGTGAAATGTGATAATGAGTGTGATAGCATGAGATATGAATATGTGAAAGTGGGTGAGAGGTGAGAAAGAAGAGTGGAATGTGACAGTGAACGAGGTGAGAAGCAACAAGAAGTGGTAGAGTGATGTGCGGGGAGAAGTGCATGACTGAGTGAAAGATATAGAGAAGGCGATGAGATGTAGCAATTGATATGACTATGTGTGAATGAGTGAGAAAACTAGCGAGAAGCTGCAATATTTGCGAAAAAAAAAAAGTATGTGATAATATGCAAGAGGTGATATGGAGTAAGCGATAAACCACAAGTGTGAGAGGTGAAAGGCAGATTGAGTGGAATATGAAAGGAGAGTGAGTGGGAAGTGCGAGACTGTGAGAAAAAAAAAGCGAGTGCGTGAGTGAGTGAATGAGCGTGAGTGAAGGTGAGGCAGATCAATCAGCATATTCATCAGCATGCCTCACCACATAAGGCCTGCCCTGCCCTCCCCCACCGTGCTTTCCTTCTGCCCTGGGGATGTTCCTTTACTACCATCTCTGCCTCTTAATCTGTACCTCTCTCAACCAATACATATCTTTTTTATGTGCCTACCACCTACTTACTTAACTTACTTATATTTCTAACCTTTCTAATAACCTTGATTACCTGTCTATCCATCTACTGACTTGCTCACTGGTTGCCTCTGTCTATGTTTACTTTTCGGCTGTCACATTTTTCTAATCTGTCTACATATTGAAGCATATATCATCTTACCTAACTATCGACCAATCTAAGTACTTACTTACCTGCCTCCCACTCTACTTAATTTTCTAACCACCAGTGCATATATATATATATATATATATATATATATATATATATATATATATATATATATTCCACGTCTACTACTGTATTTACTTCCCTGTCTACCACTCAACTTTATTTCCCTGTGTACTAGCCTATTTACTCAACCGTCTACCTATCAACGTACTTACTTGTTTGCTAATGTCTCTCCCTATTTACCATCTGCCTATTAATTCAATGTCTTCCTTGTCTTTCTACCAACTTGCTAATTTAATACCATATCCACTGTACAATCACAGAAACATTTATCTTCCCAGTTCCGTCTGAACAAAATTTACAACTGGCGAAATACAGTGAAACCCCCGTCTCTACCAATGCGTGTTTCAGATGCTTCAATTTTTCCACTCTGTATTCGTCAAACTTTGGGAAGATACTTGTGTCAGTGCCTGTACCTGCCTACTGTCATGCCTGTAATTCTTCTTATCTTCCTGTTTACCACACAGTTCTCCAGCTACTTATTCCCTCAAGATGCTACTTGCCTTCTACCTACAGTGCTGCTATTAATCTGCTTACTTTCCCTATCTCATTACCTGCCTGTCAACTAATATTGCTCTATGCAGATCTCCCTTGCAAATTGTCTACCCACTCAACAAATTATTTACTAACCTATCAGTGTAGCAGTCTGGTTAGCCACGTACCTGCCCATCTGCTTACCTTACCCGTCCAACACTCCCTGCCCACCTGTCTGTCTCGGCTGGTCTACGGGTCTGTCTACCAGTGACCAGTGTACTAACCACACAGGCATTTTGTGTATCTACCAGCCTGTTCCTCCATCTGTTTATCTACATCTAACTATACCCAATCTCATACTACTAAGGAGATCGTTGCTGAGTGTCTGGCTGCCATAAAGTCTTGAGCTGTTTCTCCCGCCAGTTTATAAGGCTGTTCAACGCCTCTTCCTTACTTATTTATTTTTGCATATAATTGAGCTTATGTTCTCGTCTGTGATATTTATACAAACTATGTCAGCACCGAGAAGATATAAATGGCATACAAGAGAATGTTAATGTGCAACAGACTAAATGAATCGGTAAGGACGAGGTTAGAGCCTCCTATGCCGCCAAGAATGTGACCGTTGTATAGGAGCGCCACCCATGGAGGGAAGAGAACTCTCGTGTCAGACTACTTCCTCACCGGTCTACCATGAGTCAACATGGCGACCTGAAGTTCACCCCGCCTTACTGTCGAGGGGCGTAATAGACGAACATCATTACGTACAAAATATATAAAGCAGTAAATAAACATGTTCCTTGACACAGAAATGGCATTGCAGTTTTTATTAAAAGCAATATATAAGTATAGCTAAACTGCACTTTTTACAAGATACAAGCAGAGCAGTGGAGGAATAGAACGGTAGCTCGGAGCAGGACAATACAAACAGCCATCAGATAACTCTGTAAAGGGATGGTACCCGTAACTGTTCAGGGTTGGGAGGAACAGGTTGTGGGCCAAAGAAGAATAAAAACCAAATGAATAATAAACAAGGCTAAAAATGACCTGCCTACCTGACGATCGTCTGACACCGCATCCTGTGAGAAGCAGCCATGATGAAAATACCTCCATGCACTGCTACTAAGTGCAATTGACAGAAAAGAATAACTTTAGAAGCAGAGCTGCCTACCTGTCACTCTCTCAGATTGTAATCTAAATATATGAAAGAGTCGCGTTCCTTGTTTGTTTTTCCTTCAGTCACGCTCAAACCAAGGACCAGAGACTCCCAGACCCATATATATTCTTAATCAGGGTGACCCAAAGATGGTTTAAGGGGGGGGGGTCAAAATTCATATCTGGGTCATTTAAGGTCACCGGTAAAGTGTTCGCCTTCTTTGGCCAGGGCAACGACGGGTACCCCTGCAGCCCAATTTTTGGCATGGAGACTCACATGACCTTCAATTCGGACAGACCAGGCTATGTAAGATTGACCTCCGAGGTCATTTGAGGTCACCGGTAATACACGCTCGAACGACTGGAGCCAGCAGTCCAGTTTTTGGCATGGAGACTCAAATGATCTCCAGTTCGGACATAGGCCACGTGAGGTTGATCTCCGAGGTCATTTGAGGTCACCGGCAATAGTAAACATGTGGCACAAATACTGTGCGTTAGTCTGCGAAGGCTGAAACAGAAATTTCGTGGATTTATTATAATCCCTCATCAAAAGCATAAGAGGTACAGTCGACAGCAGAAGTTCGTCCCTCTCAGCGTGCGTGATACGAGCCTGTTGATCTGGGAACACTGTCTGAGATAGAGTTGTCAGGTATGGTTTAAATGGCTAACATTAAAGAAATGTGTTCGGAGATAAGTTAAGAACACATTCCCTAATGATAACACTGAACTGCAGCAGGTGGGATAATAACTTTATTGTGAAATGTATGACACTGGTGAATGAAGATTCTTCGTTAAGGACACAGACGCACAGGATTATTTGGACTGGACTGATGTTGCCAGCAAGTATTATATGAAATATTATAGAACGTTTGCAGTCCTAAAGGTGAGGCTGTAAGAAAACATTGATTACGTCAGTTACACACTGAACAAACACACTGACAGTGCGTGTTTCGCGAGTATACGGTTTTGTTTTACAAGTTAAATCACTTCCCTTCCTGACCTCTCTCCCCATCCGTTTCTCCTCTTCCCAGTCACGCTCTGCCATCATCCACATCTTATCGCTAATGCTGAAAATCGTATGCTTGTTGGTAGCGTGTGGAAATATGAAAGTGTTAAATGAGCTTCTTCAACCTCATCGCTATGAAGTGTTATCCATGACTTGAATATAAATGTTAGTAATATGAATAAATCGTCACTGTGGTGGTTAGAAGACATTACTCGTCATCATTTATATAACACATATAATCATCGTTAATACAGTGCTCCAACTACAGTACACTCCCTCTCCACCCCCTCGCAGTCTCCTCTCCACCCCCTCGCTGTCTCCTCTCCCCCATCCACTGTCTCCATCACTCCTCCCACCTCCCTTCTCCCCCTCTACCAGTACCCCTAATTTCTAGCCTGCAACACTCCAAACCCCTTCCCACGGTTTTATTGTACTGACCCTGCCGGACTTCATTTACTAGTTATTTCAAATCTGTTTTCTCTCCCTTCTTCATTTTTGTCTCAGGAACCGAACAATATAACGACGTTTGGGTTATGTTTTTGGATTGTATTCTGTAACAGTGTGTATTATTATTAGATTGACAGTGGCGGTCAAGAGGCATTAACTCTTCAAGAACAGTAGTCAGTGCTTCAATTCTGCCATCATTTTATTACCCCTCCTCCGTAGCCATTAATCTCTTGCTTACACATATTTTAATTCTTTAGTCCTTGGTATTGAACACTAAGAGTTACAATGGACATTTTGTAATATAAGTAATCTGGTTACTTGTGTGTAATATACTTGGCTATATAACGGGGACGAGTATTGTGTTTATAATGTCACTACAATTACGACTTAAATTCCTGTATATGATAACTGTATTCAAACTATGAATAACCGATCTAGTTAGAGAGGCAAAACGAAGCAGGGTATATTAAGCAAAACCGTGTGGAGGGGTTGGGGTGTTGAGGGAGAGAAACAAGGGGTACTGGTTGAGGGGGGAGGAAGGGAGGTGAGAGGAGTGATGGAGACAGTGGATGGGGGAGAGGAGACTGCGAGGGGGTGGAGAGGGAGTGTACTGGAGTTGGAGACACTGTATTAACGATGATTATATGTGTTATATAAATGATGACGAGTAATGTCTCCTAACCACCTCAGTGACGATTTATTCATATTATTAACATTTATATTCAAGTCATGGATAGCACTTCATAGCGATGAGGTTGAAGAAGCTCATTTAACACTTTTATATTTCCACACTCTACCTACAGGCATTCGATTTTCAGCATTAGCGACAAGATGTGGATGATGGTAGAGCGTGACTGGGAAGAGGAGAAACGGGTGGGGAGAGAGGTCAGGAAGGGAAGTGATTTAACTTGTAAAACAAAACCGTATACTCGCGAAACACGCCTGTCAGTTTCTGTGTTTTAGTGTGTAACTGACGTAATCAGTGTGTTCTTGCAACCTCACCTTTAGGACTGCAAACGTTCTATAATATTTCATATAATACTTGCTGGCAACATCAGTCCAGTCCAAATAATCCTGTGCGTCTGTGTCCTTAACGAAGAATCTTCATTCACCAGTGTCATACATTTCACAATAACGTTATTATCCCACCTGCTGCAGTTCAATGTTATCATTAGGGAATGTGTTCTTAACTTATCTCCGAACACATTTCTTTAATGTTAGCCATTTAAACCATACCTGACAACTCTATCTCAGACAGTGTTCCCAGATCAACAGGCTCGTATCACGCACGCTGAGAGGGACGAACTTCTGCTGTCGACTGTACCTATCTGTCTATCCATCAATTTGTCCCCAGTCGCCTCAATCCCATTACGGGTGGACGCAAACGAATCGCTTCCTCATTTCACCTGACACCTACCTTTCTCATTTACCTCTCCACCCCATCCCTTCACATCATCCTCGGCCTCCCTCTCCCCCTCCCCCTCCCAATCCACCTTACTGACATATACTCTCTTTGTCTATCTCAGGGAGCCTTGATATGCACGTATATTTTGCGTCTCTATTCATACCTGTAGAGTGTCCAAGTTGTTTTATATTACAAAATGTTTTAATATGTGGTTATAATATATATCATGTGTACGTGTGTGTGTGTGTGTGTGTGTGTGTGTGTGTGTGTGTGTGTGTGTGTGTGTGTGTGTGTGTGTGTGTGTGTGTGTGTGTGTGTGTGTGTGTGTGTGTGTGTGTGTGTGTGTGTGTGTGTGTGTAATCCTCAATAGCCGTAAGAATTCATGTGATCCTGAGAGTGTGTGTGTTTGCGACCATCATTATAAACACTCCTATATCGGTTTGACGGCATGACTAACTGTGCACACCTGCAATCAGAGGTGGTGGCTGAGTGGTTAGAGAGTTGGTCTGGTGTCCGAAATAAAGGAGGTTCTGACCATGATTGTGACAGGGAACAGTCTGATAATTGAATTTCTTTAAACACAGACCCTACTGATCCCCGACAAGACCCATCGACATCAGGAAAAGTCGCCCCCCTCCCTACTGAATGAAAGAACCCCAGCATGGACTCAATATATGGACGGTGGGTATTGGTGCCTAAGTGGTGACATGTGAAGGAAGGTGTCACGTAGGAATGCTGGACCTCAGGGAACGAGTTGTGGAATCTATGCCCAGAGTAGGATACTTAAAAAAAAAAAAAAAAAAAAGACGTGCTTGGCGTATACGTTTCACTGGCGGTTCAAGGTCAGGCCAGGCACAGGTGGTGGGGAGTGCACAGGTGGTGGAGGCTGCACAAGTGGTGGGGACTGCACAGGTGGTGGGGACAGCACAGGTGGTGGGGACTGCACAGGTGGTGGGGAGTGCACAGGTGGTGGGGACTGCACAGGTGGTGGGGACTGCAGGCGGTATGATGTCCCCAGCCTTAGCGAGTTTGCACCTGACGTCACTGCTCGCTTTTTTTTATTTTTATTTATTTATTTATTTATCTGTTCCCCGGTCGTGTGTGTGGATGTTTTTGCCTGTGGGGTGGAGTCAGGTTCCGGGTGCTTTGTCCTGCCCCCTGAACCCTACCTCACCCCATTCTTACATGAAAAAAAAAGGGTTTATATGATGATGATGATGCGACTGACAATCCCGCCTAAAGACAACGCAGGAACATAGGTACATTTTTACGCCACTCTATAGATAACCTGCTGACCAAGGAGAGATGGGAGATGGATGGAGAGTGAGAAATACATGGGAAATATTGGATGACAGGGGGCCGAGAGAGAGAGAGAGAGAGAGCAGCTTCGTGTTGTCTGTCGTCTGTGTTCAGTTTATTACGTACTTCCCTCCGATTATGTTTTTCTGGCCACTTGCAGGTGATTTCCTCTGTCTAAATAACTCTAAAAATAAAGGTATATTAATAAAGGCGAGTACAAACGCTCTTCACGTGGAAACAGTCTTTAAGTGAGGACAATTGTTTGGTTGTGGTAAGAAAAGTCACCAAACTGTCTATCTATCTATCTATTTATTGCCAGACGCCATAATCCCGTAATGGGTGGCCATTTGACTTTGAGTTATTTGTTTTACAGGAAGGGGCATTAACTCTCCACCATCCCACTTGATGACACGTAGGGAGCACGTATGATTTGGTTATATGGTTACCACCCAGCGTTGTAAATGGTTTCTTGGCTTACAGGAAACCATTTGGCTTGTCACTCAATGTAAAGACACCTGTAAAGGAAAGAAAAGCAATGTGAAGTGACAGGAGAGATGGGAGAAATAGGAAGAGAGGAGGGCAGGCACAGAAAAAGAATGATAAAGGCTAAGGAAATGGTTACATATACACCTAATACTCCTTACCTGTATTATTCTACATGTCATCCATTCGTCCTTCATCCAATTCCTTCTTTGCCTAACCAGGAGCATAGGGACCCAAGGCTAAGCTACACAGTCCTGACATTTAAGGTGAGTGTGACCATCCTCATTCGACCCTGAGTGGCATAATGTGACCCATAAACCCCAACCATTCCTCGGACATAAACCCTTGTGAGCCCCGTCTGGTTGGAGTGCCTGAACCCACTAGACCACTGAATGTGCTTTGGTTATATGGTTCCTGGATTACAAGAAAGGATTACGATTGTCAACCAGTGTAGTCACCTTTCAGTTGCACATTATCGAGTGAGTGGATGGTCTGCGTCTCCACATATCACACACACACACACACACACACACACACACACACACACACACACACACACACACACACACACACACACACACACACACACACACGTCATAAATAGGTTTCAAGTGACTGACGCCTGACACTGTAGCCTCAATCATCCCCTTCAACTTACCGTAGTGTTTGAAAGTATGTTCTGTGTTGACGTCTGGAGCTTTTTGTACCCCACTGTGACTGAATGTGTGTCCATAGGTGGGGCAGCTTGACAACACTGGTATGGCGTGATAGCAAAGGAATGGTTAACCAGGCCAGGTAAAAATGTGTTTGTTTATGAGGTGCCATCCAGGTGAAGGTACGCTGGACCTCCCATAAGTATCTGAAAACAGGTGGTCTTATTGGCAAACAGGTGGTCTAATCTGAAAACAGGTGGTCTTATCTGTAAGGAGGTGGTCTTATCTGAAAACAGGTGGTCTTATCTGTAAGGAGGTGGTCTTATCTGAAAATAGGTGGTAATATCTGAAAACAGGTGGTCTAATATGAAAACAGGTGGTCCTAAGTATCTACAAACAGGTGGTGGACAGCCTCAAGATGGCCGTGGCTGGTGCTGGCGTTGTATTGTCCTATGCTGTATAAATATCCTTCTTAATGCTGTACTGGTGATGACGGCAGGCGTACAGTCTCAAAACATTAGCACGGAAAAGTTTATATATATTTTGGAGTGACTGAAACTTGCTCTAATAATAATAATAATAATAATAATAATAATAATATAAGGATACTGACGTCAATGCAATTCCTCAGTATGGTCACGCGTGTGGATGTACAGTCGTGGGTAAAAGTTCGCTGATAATCCTTGGCTGTTATTGTGTCCTGTCTTCCCTATTTCTCATTCCTCCTTGAACGATAGAGTGTCCTTCCTTCTCATACTCTTTTGTTGTGCGATTCATATTTGCTATCACATAAAAATAGTTCATCTTGCCTATTACACTGAGAAGACAAGAACTATCCTACCATACATCTTGCCTATCACATTAAGAGAACAAGTATCCTACCATACATCTTGCCTATTACACTAAGACAACGAGTATCCTACCATACATCTTGCCTATTACACTGTCAAGTATCCTACCATACATCTTGCCTATTACACTGTCAAGTATCCTACCATACATCTTGCCTATTACACTAAGGACACAAATGCCCCTATGACTGCCACACACGTCTCTTTCCCCTTTCCCTTTGTACAGGTGAACTATTGTACCTGACCTCCTCCTGAACTCCACCCTCCTTCAGCGTAAATCTCCTCATCTTCCCTATCCACTCAGTCACTATCTCTCTTATTTCATCATCTCGCCACGGTCTATTTTTGCTGCTTCTCCCCATTTTGCCTTTCTTCAGTTCCTCACACATTTCCATCCTACTGATTCCTTCCTGCTTTCTCCCCTTTTCCCTTCTCCCCACCATTTCGTAGTCACTTCCATCCTCCTAATCCCTTCCTTCCTCCTCGCCACTCTACTTCTGGTACTTTTCCCATCTATTCCCCAACCAATTCCATCCTACCCATCCCTTCCTCCCTTCTCACGTCTATGCTTCTCCTAACCACTTCCTCCCTTCTTTCCTCTACATCTAAATTTACTTTTCTTCTTCCAGTCATTCCCCAACCACGTCCATTCTACTTCGTTTATTCTCGCCTCTCCTCCAAGCCATTCCCAGGTCACTTCCATCCTACCCATCCCTTCCACTCGTCTCGCCTCTGCCCTTCTTACCATCCCCAGCCAGTTCCTTATCGCCTCTCCCCTTCTTCCGTCCAATCCCCATCCATTCCATCCCACTAATCCCCTTCCTCCCTGGTTAATTAAGACGATTTCTAACCCTTAAACTACAAACTACACTTCCACCGCTAAAGAAAATCGTCTGGCGTCAACAGGAATAAAATAGTGAAGATCTGCAGTCATCAGAGAGAGCAGTAGTGGTCTTGGTTGCAGTCCCAGGTTCATCCCAAACGTGAACCCCGTGGACTGCAGGCTGAATCTGTCCTCCCACACACACTACCATCCTCTTTTGGGTTGATAGGGGGGGGAGGTGAGGAACGTGAACCCAGTGGACTGCAGGCTGAATTTGTCCTTCCCCCACACACACCACCATCCTCCTTTTGGGGGTGATAGGGAGGGAGGTGAAGGAAGTTTGTAAGACGCTCCACCTCCTAGTTATACCTGTGCCACCACGTGAAGGCGTCCCTCTCCACCACCCGTCACAGATGAAGGTTACAACAGTCTACGGGATACTCTTTACGGGCGTCTGACTCTCTTATTAAGTTCCTTGTTCCTACCCAAAGGCGATTTGACTCATCTCAACTTCCTCAGACGATTTTATTCAGCTTAGAAACACACTCTGTCTTCGCCACTTACTTCCTTGATTTATCTTGTGTGTCTCCTGTTTATGTTCTTTTCTCTAGATTAAACTATCAGTCTTCCTTTCCCTTCCTGTCTTCCATTCTTCCCTCTCCCCCTTTCCTGTATCTATCTATCCATTTTATCTACGTCTACCTCTCTTGTGTGTCTATAACTACCTATCCTATGTACCCCCTTCTCCCCACCCTCTTGAGCTTTCCTCCACCTCCCTCCATCTAGATAACGATGCATACATCCATCCATCTATCTACTTAACAATTTATCAAGTCTCTCCATCTATCAATTTCTCATGTATCAATAACTGCCATAAAGCCTTCATAATCAGCCAACAGTACACTACTAAATAAACCTCTTGAGGCAGTTCCAGGTTGACTGTAATTCACATTTGCCTAAAAACTCCTTTCCTTCCTCACATGTATCGCATTACAGAGACAAATAACAAGAGTCTTTGGGTGTATAGTTAACGTGGAATAACCATCTGGTAACGCTCACTACACTCGCTTGTTAAAACCTTTGCCAGCGGAAAGGGGCTAAAATATTTGTTAGTAAATATTAGCAATGTTTAGCACGGCAACGCTGACTGGCCAGTACGGTATGTGGCCACCACAGCACCAGTGGCCACCACAGCACCAGTGGCCACCACAGCACCTGCGGCCAGCCCAGCCCCAGTGGCCAGCAGGGGCAGGGTCCGGCAGGGGAGCAGTGGCCATGACGGGAGCAGAGGTGGTGGGTGCACTGGAGGGTAGGCGGTACATCGTGGCACCAATGGGGGCAGAGGGGCCGTGTGTCATACCCCAACAAGTCAATCATTACATCACCCCACCACAGCCAGGGCACATCTCCAACCCGCCAGGATGGTTCTGTGGGCTGGTGCATCTCACACAGGATAATCTTGGTCGGTTCCTGGGACGGGGACTCAGCAACGCCACACGGCTGTGCCAGCAATATCACGTGTGGATCACCGTGGATGGGGATCCAGGCCAACCCTTGACGATCACCGGCACAAACCCGGCCGTAAACCACATAATCGACGTGATGGTCAGCGAGTATGACGCGGATCTGGTGGCTGCGGATCCACCCCACCCACATGAAGACGCTTCCACACCCCCGTCACCCCACCCACCCCACCACCACAAAGCAACACGGTACCAGGGAAGGCGGTACCCGCGTAGGGGTGGGTACCAGCGAAGGCAAACAAACAACCACTTTCGCTGAACAGGATGCTGTGAGGTGGAGTTAGTGCTGAGAAGGGGCGGCTTTGACGGAATCTTCCTCTTGTGTACCTCTTAACTGATCTGTTCTTTTTATTCTACTGTTTTCACATGACTGATTACAACATCTCTCTCTAAAACTCCCCCGTGGCAGCCACCTTGTCGTGGTGGGGGAGCTTACGTGCCTCAGTGGTGCTGACAGGGCCTGCCGTGCCGCACACATCGCTAGTGAGGGCACAACCAAGAGCTGCCACCCCCCTGGGGAGGGTAAAAGAATCCTCAGTATCCCAACTTTTCTTGAGGGGCGACTAAAAGGGACCTTTTTGTCTCCAGTCTTTCTCTCCATGCTGTCCTCTTCTCTTCTGTTTACCTCTCTTCTTGATATTTCCGTGTTTCTTCCGGCCTATATTGTCCCTCTACTCCTGTCGGGCTGGGCATTTGGTCTCATGACAGGAATAGTTTAAGGTCTTCCAACTGACACTGACCTTTCCTCCCTTACACCACATTCACGCCAACACCACTTCATCGCCAGCCGCAGTGACATATGCCCATAGTACAGTTTGGTGCTGATTCTTCGTTAGTCCTTCCTTCCTTAACCCATTTTTTTAAAACTTTGACTTTGTGTACACTATACAGTATATGTACAGTCGACAGCAGAAGTTTGTCCCTCTCAGCGTGCGTGAT
Organism: Coenobita brevimanus; assembly: GCF_032717465.1. Classification (NCBI taxonomy): domain Eukaryota; kingdom Metazoa; phylum Arthropoda; class Malacostraca; order Decapoda; family Coenobitidae; genus Coenobita; species Coenobita brevimanus. Next base: position 20,071,124 of record NC_137045.1, on the reverse strand, counting down.
ACGAGCCTGTTGATCTGGGAACACTGTCTGAGATAGAGTTGTCAGGTATGGTTTAAATGGCTAACATTAAAGAAATGTGTTCGGAGATAAGTTAAGAACACATTCCCTAATGATAACATTGAACTGCAGCAGGTGGGATAATAACGTTATTGTGAAATGTATGACACTGGTGAATGAAGATTCTTCGTTAAGGACAGAGACACCCAGGATTATTTGGACTGGACTGATGTTACCAGCAAGTAGTATATGAAACATTATAGAACGTTTGCAGTCCTAAAGGTGACGTTGCAAGAACACATTGATTACGTCAGTTACACACTAAACAAACACAGAAACTGACAGGCGTGTTTCGCGAGTATACGGTTTTGTTTTACAAGTTAAATCACTTCCCTTCCTGACCTCTCTCCCCACCCGTTTCTCCTCTTCCCAGTCACGCTCTACCATCATCCACATCTTGTCGCTAATGCTGAAAATCGAATGCCTGTAGGTAGAGTGTGGAAATATAAAAGTGTTAAAGGAGCTTCTTCAACCTCATCGCTATGAAGTGCTATCCATGACTTGAATATAAATGTTAATAATATGAATAAGTCGTCACTGTGGTGGTTAGGAGACATTACTCGTCATCATTTATATAACACATATAATCATCGTTAATACAGTGCTCCAACTACAGTACACTCCCTCTCCACCCCCTCGCTGTCTCCTCTCCCCCATCCACTGTCTCCATCACTCCTCTCACCTCCCTTCCTCCCCCCTCAACCAGTACCCCTTGTTTCTTTCCCTCAACACCCCAACCCCTCCACACGGTTTTGCTTAATATACCCTGCTTCGTTTTGCCTCTCTAACTAGATCAGTTATTCATAGTTTGAATACAGTTATCATATACAGGAATTTAAGTCGTAATTGTAGTGACATTATAAACACAATACTCGTCCCCGTTATATAGCCAAGTATATTACACACAAGTAACCAGATTACTTATATTACAAAATGTCCATTGTAACTCTTAGTGTTCAATACCAAGGACTAAAGAATTAAAATATGTGTAAGCAAGAGATTAATGGTTACGGAGGAGGGGTAATAAAATGATGGCAGAATTGAAGCACTGACTACTGTTCTTGAAGAGTTAATGCCTCTTGACCGCCACTGTCAATCTAATAATAATACACTGTTACAGAATACAATCCAAAAACATAACCCAAACGTCGTTATATTGTTCGGTTCCTGAGACAAAAATGATGGAGGGAGAGAAAACAGATTTGAAATAACTAGTAAATGAAGTCCGGCAGGGTCAGTACAATAAAACCGTGGGAAGGGGTTTGGAGTGTTGCAGGCTAGAAACAAGGGGTACTGGTAGAGGGGGGGGGAAGGGAGGTGGGAGGAGTGATGGAGACAGTGGATGGGGGAGAGGAGACAGCGAGGGGGTGGAGAGGAGACTGCGAGGGGGTGGAGAGGGAGTGTACTGTAGTTGGAGCACTGTATTAACGATGATTATATGTGTTATATAAATGATGATGAGTAATGTCTCCTAACCACCACAGTGACGATTTATTCATATTATTAACATTTATATTCATGGATAGCACTTCATAGCGATGAGGTTGAAGAAGCTCCTTTAACACTTTTATATTTCCACACTCTACCTACAGGCATTCGATTTTCAGCATTAGCGACAAGATGTGAATGATGGTAGAGCGTGACTGGGAAGAGGAGAAACGGGTGGGGAGAGAGGTCAGGAAGGGAAGTGATTTAACTTGTAAAACAAAACCGTATACTCGCGAAACAAGCACTGTCAGTTTCTGTGTTTGTTTAGTGTGTAACTGACGTAATCAATGTTTTCTTGCAACCTCACCTTTAGGACTGCAAACGTTGTATTTCATATAATACTTGCTGGCAACATCAGTCCAGTCCAAATAATCCTGTGCCTGTGTCCTTAACGAAGAATCTTCATTCACCAGTGTCATACATTCACAATAAAGTTATTATCCCACCTGCTGCAGTTCAGTGTTATCATTAGGGAATGTGTTCTTAACTTATCTCCGAACACATTTCTTTAATGTTAGCCATTTAAACCATACCTGACAACTCTATCTCAGACAGTGTTCCCAGATCAACAGGCTCGTATCACGCACGCTGAGAGGGACGAACTTCTGCTGTCGACTGTACATGGTCTTTTTTGGAGTAGAAAGACCGAACTAGAACAAATAGGATTAGAGTGTTCGCCTTTTTGGCCCGGGCAACGAGGGGTACCCCTGTTAGTATAAAATATGTGGCTTTTGGTATAAGAATTTCAAATAGTTTACCTGTAATGACAAAGTAGGATTCCAGTAGTCACACACGGTGCTTCAAGCGATGGTTGATGACAGAGAGTATGTGGCTTATGCCGGGTACAAAGGAAATCACACAGACGTATCGATCCTTCCGAGACCACATGTAATAGGATAGGTTATAACAGCTGTGTCTATAAAAAAGTTTATAGTTTATAGTTTATGAGTCTAAAGCTCTCCTCACCCGCCAAACCACCCGGCATCTGACATGAGTCTCTGTGACAGTAATGTTCATGATGCGAAACAAGATCATTTTCAGAAATACTGTAAACATATAGAAGACTTGGAAGCAGGAAGGAAAAGCGAGCTGATACTGAATCATACATGAAATAAGAAAGAGAAAGACGAAAGCAGAGGTGGAGGAAAGATGGAGGAAATGGACAGACAAATGGGGTGAGACGAGAGAGGGAGAAAATTATGGGAAGTGAGAGACGTAAGAAATCTGTGATAGTGTCAGGATCGGGTGTGCAGTGGTCGGGTGCCGTGGTAATGCCACTTAGTAAATTAGTAGTGTTATGGGGTGGGGTAGTGTTGACTGTACCACCCTCACCGCACACACACACACACACACACACACACACACACACACACACACACCATTCATCTCCAACAACTGAACCAATACCAACCCAAAACACTACCCTATGTGCATTACCATTTAAACTACACGACCAGTTACGCTACAGCATCGTAAATTGGCGGCTCATTTGTGTGTAGAGAGTTTGTTAGTGGCTAGACAGTACTATTTGCATGTGTATGAAAGGGGTGGAGAAGGTGGCAGCGGTATTATTGGTCTATTGTTCGGTGGTAAAGAAGGAAGGCGGCTGCTGTATTGGTAGGAATGTGGGCTGGTAGGTACATCAGTAGGTAGGTAGATGGATGGGCAGATACGTGGAGGCACAGGTATGTGGACAGGTAAAGAGGAAGTTAATACGATAAGTACTTTTTCATGCTAGCCAAATTAGTTCACAAAGGTTGGATGAGTAGAACTTTACTAGTGTAAAGGGATAAGGCTGTGATTTCACCTTTGCGTCAAGTTTAAGTGGTCAAGATGAGTGTATTACATATGGATTAGGTTTGTTATTTGTTGAAGGTAAGCATTATAGATGAAAAGTAATGATAAATGATGAAAAGGATTGCCTCTGAGGTGGGAAAGGATGTGTATATTGTCTGTAGAAGGGAAGGTGGTGGACAAAACATATTTACCTGTAAGTATTACAGGTAAATATAAGACAATGGAAGGTTTTACATTTGTACACAATTGGGCTGTAGATGAAAAATTGCCCAATACGGCGAAAAGCTTTTATGATGTTAGTGAAACGTGAGATGATGTGTGAAGGTCTGGCGGAGCTGAGAAGGTACGAACACGTGTAAAGAATGATTGTCTAGGTAGTGAAAATGCTGTGTATAAGTGAATCTAAAAAAAGATGGCGGCGCTGTACACCAAGAATATGGCATAATGATGATCGAAAGTGAAAGAAAGCAAGGTATGGGAGTAGAGGTGACAGGAAAATTCACAAATGATGGAAAAGAATGGGTAACGTTTGCGACACGATGGCAATGTCAGAGTTAAGCTGCCATTCGACGAAGTGTCTTTCCTACGGGTGGTTACGAAAGGATTTTATGCTGTGAGTAGCTCTCTTGTCGGTGGAAGCCAAGAACTTTGAACGTTATCACCTGAAATGAATGAAAGCCTAACACACGTCCCTGCGTTGACAACTCTTCACACCTGTCAGTCATCATTTACATAGTCTTGATTCTACGTACCGTACGTATAACGTGGGGAGCTGGGGTGGGATCATACTGACGATTATTTATTTTTATTTTTTTTTTAAGTCCACTTAACGAGACCCACTGTACCTTTACATTTCAGAGACTTGCTTTTCAGTGTCACGGGTTTAGGATATTGCCAACAATGAGTCATATTCAGCTGAAGAAACATAGGAAGAACTTGAAAATAATCATTTACAAACTCTGACCCTTCACTGGGAAGGATGTATGTGCTAACCGGAAAACAATAACATAATTCAGTTAATCGTATAAACTGTGATTAACTTTACTGTTAATAAAATGTAGTGTGTAAAATGCGAAATACTATCAACTCATCATTGACATTAGTGTTCTTTTCACTGTTTAAAGCCTCTTATACAGTATGTCATAACAGGCTCTGTTGCATCATAGCGTCCTCTTACTAGTGTCCTAATACTGTCACAACATTCAATAATCAATACATGTAACTGTTTATAGATAGAAAAAAAAAAATGATATGCCTTTATTGTTCTTACAACAGTCACTCCCCGTCCTACAACTAGGGAAATCGTAGCCTCATAGGGGGCCACACACCACAAAGCCAGCCAGGAGACAGGAAGTGTGTGCTGGGCACTCCCCGGGTCCTGTCCTCCCCCCTTACTGTTTTTTAACCAGCCCATACCCCACTGACCGGGCTAATGTATGGCCTGGCCTGCATTATATGTGCAGGAAATCATTGAACGAACGAACGAACGCCTCACAGGGCCGAAAAGAAAGATTTATATATAAAGTGGCAAAAGTCAGACAAGGGGAGGGGGAGTGATGATTTAGAGAAAAGTTCTTTTAAAAAGTTTCGGTTTACTTTACAATGGTTTACATCCATTTTGCCACTATAATTAAGAAATAAAATCACGAAACTCAGCATATCAATGAAATATGTATGCACTTTTGCTAACAAAGTAAGGATGTTAGGTGTGAATTTTGTTTAACACACACACACACACACACACACACACACACACACACACACAGCATATTTCATATAAGCAGTTGATTTTGCACACAACTTTGTCAGTTTTAAGGAAATAGACTACTTGTCTAGCTTTAACAAGGGCCTAGCAAAACTTGAGTATGCCCTTGTTGCTGTATCGCATCACAGAAAACTGTAGTAATCTTCAGGGGCATACTATATTAGTTTTTCATTGCTCGTTCCTCATAGTAATGGGATTTGCACTGCATGGCTGCTGCTGTTGATAATAATAATAATAATAATAATAATAATAATAATAATAATGCTTCTTCTTGTAAAACTCTTCCCTCAACTGAATGCAGGTAAGAAAGAGGAACTACGAATAATGTGACGCACCGACGACAGGGGGCGCGGTAGATGCAATGATAAAAGGAAACACATAATTAATAGCAAGAAAGAAAATATGGAATGAAGGAAGCAGCACAAATAAACCTGATTAGGTAACAACTGCAGAGAATATATATCGAACAAACTGGGAGCAGTAATTAAGTATAAACCACTGTACCGCGTAGGCAAAAATGCATGAATACAATGTCATGTATTATAGAGCTATATCAATCTTTCTCATTTCCGACACCTAAATCTAGAAGCGTATTGATGCAAAAAGAAAACGAGTTACACATAATCCCCTAAATCTTCTCGAAAGGACCATAAGGTCTGTTAATGCTGTTTGCGTTCCTATGTAATCCTACGTAATCTTGAGTGTTCACTCAGAATATACCGAAATATTCCATTTTTCGATAATATTATGTGGTGTTAAAAATACAAATTTTTAAGTCACACTCACTCCACATTTTTGTACCTAATTCTTACTCCCATTCTCGGTAATCATAGACTTCATCTTTCATTTTTCTCAGTCATCCAGGAAAGAACAATATTTATGGATCTGTCGAAAACCAAGTTAAAATTACACTGGACACGACTCGACTGAAGTGTTATAGTAGCGACTTGTTTGAAAAGACTCGAAGTACTGTAGGTCCCAGGCCGGGACAGGGAACAGTTTGGCGAATGAAATTTCGTAAAAGTAGAATTCATTGATCTCCCACAAGACACTTAAGAGGGCACCTGGGCTTCAGGGAACGGACCAAACACTCTCAGCCCTTTTCTATCCATCTCTCTATTTCAGTGACTATTTGGTTTTCTCTGCGTTTCATGTGTATGAATACTAAGTTCTGGAACAGTCTTCCTCATTCTTTCTTTTCCCCCTGCCTTCGACTCAAGTCTTTGAAATGCAATGTGTTTAGGCATCTTGAAAAAAACAGATCTTGATAATTATTGGTTCCCATGTTCGACTTTACATGGAAAACTACTACTGAACGTTTGTATCCTTTAGTTTCTTCTTTTTCCATGAAAGGAAAATAAATTCACAAATACTTTTTTATATTACTTCTTGCTAAGTAATTCCAATTTCGCAGGTAAAATTACAAGTTCTTCCTTCGTTAGTCTGTCGGTTAACGTTTATGGACCTGCATTTTGTACTTTACACACTCACACTCCCTCTCTTATCTCATTTTGCCTGCTCTCCTTCCTGGCGTGGGTAAGCCTCATATTTCTGGACTCCTTATCCTGAAGCCTCTCTTTCACGAGCACCCACCGTGTTATCTGCCAGGCGGAAGGGAGGCTGCCTTTAATTGGGCTCTCCCGTCAGCCCGCCTTCCTCACCTCCACTCACTTCATTTCCTCTCTCTCTCTCTCTCTCTCTCTCTCTCTCTCTCTCTCTCTCTCTCTCTCTCTCTTATTTCCGGCCCATAATCGTCTTTTCTCTTTCACTTTCATTCACATTCCCACCTTTAACACCCTCCCAACATTTCTTTTTTTTTTTTTACTTCTTTATAACCCTCGCCTCTGTCAGTTTCTTTCTTCGAGTTACCCTTTTCCTTTCCACCCCCTCCTCTTCCCAGTATACCATTACCTCTCCCATTTCCATTACCAGATAATCTCCCCTCCCCAGTACCAAATCATCTCGCCTTACTTAACTACCTTGACATTCTTACAATAATCCTTCCTTCGTAACCCTACTTTCCTTCTCTCGTCCAACATCCCTCCCTTCCTCTTTCCCGGCAGAAATTTCGCTTTTCGTTCCCTCTCCCATCCCTTTTCCACCCAAATATTTCACCCTCTCCTTCCCATCACCAATTACCCTCTTCTTCACCCACATTCCCTTTTCCTCTCCCCGCTACCCTTCGTTTCCCTCCCCATTCTCCCTCCCCTCCCCCGGCTCTCCACCCCAGTACCCGTTCTCCTCCCCCGACCAGCCGCGGGTATCGAGTTACAATTAAGTTTTACATGGGTCTCAAACAAGAATGTAACTAGGTGGTGGGAGGGTCAAGTACACCGCCACTCATACACAGCACCACAACACTACACTAGCAACCCAATTACTCACACACACACACACACACACACACACACACACACAGTAAGAAAAAAAAAAGTATTATTGACTAGAAAGGGATTAAATCACTTTTATTGAAAACTAAAAGCCACGTCAATTTTGCAGCTACTCGAGTACACATTACCAAAAATCACAACGCCGAGAACACAATTACACACGTTAATAATAAGATAATAAATATGGGGTATAGTAGTGTAGTTATGGATTAAAACATATGGAGAGAATATTAACAGGATCACATGTGGTATAATGATCAATAAAACACAGATAAAGTAAGGACAGAAGAGGGAAAGATGTGGCTGAAGAGTTACGTTCTGATTTACGGAATACGTACGTGACTCACTCGTCCGTTTCATTAACCTATATTGCCTGGTTGTTTGTTTGTTTCACTCAGTCGCTTTTGCCCTTGTGTGACCAGCCTAATTCATTTATTAAATTATCTGTTCATGCGTGTAAACTGTGTGTGTGTGTGTATGTGTGTGTGTGTGTGTGTGTGTGTGTGTGTGTGTGTGTGTGTGTGTGTGTGTGTGTGTGTGTGTGTGTTGTTTATTGTTTATTTCTTGTGTGTGTGTGTGTGTGTGTGTGTGTGTGTGTGTGTGTGTGTGTGTGTGTGTGTGTGTGTGTGTTGTGTTTTTTTCTTGTGTGTGTGTGTGTGTGTGTGTGTGTGTGTGTGTGTGTGTGTGTGTGTGTGTGTGTGTTGTGTTTAATTATTGTGTGTGTGTGTGTGTGTGTGTGTGTGTGTGTGTGTGTGTGTGTGTGTGTGTGTGTGTGTGTGTGTGTGTGTGTGTGTGTGTGTGTGTGTGTGTGTGTGTGTGTGTGTGTGTGTGTGTGTGTGTGTGTGTGTGTGTGTGTGTGTGTGTGAGGCCGATTTTTATCAAGGTAAATTACAGAATAAATTATACTACCTGTCTTCAAGGCGCCATAACAGCCCAGTGACGTCAGTGCTGTGCGTCATGCTGCATAATGACCCGCATGCTGGTGTTATGTTGCAATGTTTAGGATCACAGAACTTCCTTAACCCACAGAACTCCAAGCACGGCATTATAACTTTATTCCACTGCCTCCCTATGATTTTACTCGGCTGTATTTACGCTTTTCGATCTGGGATATATTGATAGAGCTGATTTTAAAGCCGTTGTTAGAGCTCTTTCAAAAACCAAATGGACTTATCTGGAGGGGAAAAGGATAAAAAAAAAAAAAAAAATACACGTTCTCAGGTTGGTCGTAAGGACTTCCATCATGAATTTTCTTATCTCTGTTTGCTTATCATTTTCTGTCTTATCTGTGCCTTACTTTTCTTCCCATGCGCGCCAGTTTTCTCCCATCCCTCATTCGCCTTCAGTATCTGCCTGTCTGTCTGTCTGTCTGTTTGTCTCTCTCTCTCTCTCTCTCTCTCTCTCTCTCTCTCTCTCTCTCTCTCTTCACCTAAGCCCCTTCCCTCAGAACACTGCTGTGACTTAGAAGTGACACTTTGTATTACTCACACACACACTGCCACAACCTTCTACTTCTCTTCACTCTGACTTAAGGAAAATGCCACGAAATTTCTCCGGTAGGAATCTCAGGGGAAATATTTCTGAAGAAAGTAAGACATTAAGGGAGGCATCTTGGTAGAAAAATAGGGAAGGAAGTCAACAGATAATCTTATGAAGAAATAAAAGAAACATTCTTATATTTCTGAAAAAAAAAAAAAAACAGTTAAGGGAAAATCCTTGAAGAATAAATTTTGATACCAACTGCAAGGAATACTGTTTGTGAACAAAATGCTAGGACTGGAAATCAATAAGGGAGTGCATACCTCCCTCAACACCAAATAAATTTATGCTTTATTGCTGTAATTCCTCTTTTATACCAGACGAAAAATATTACGTTCTCATACAGTTAGTAAATTGTACGGTCTTGTCTTGTCTCATAAAATAAGAGAACGCATACCCCCGCCAACACTGCATCCGTATCCAGATTCATCTCAAAATTCAGTCAACTCTTCCTTGACCCATTGCTCACCTATCCACCTTATTTAACTGAAATGCAAACAGATTAAAAACAAAATGGATATCTTGTACACAAACAGAAAAACACGGGTGTGTAAAGAAACTCATTCCAACTTCGTTGACGTGGGTAAAAAAAAAGAAAAGTGGAATAACGACAAATAGTCTCAACCACGAAAGTACGTCATCGGTGCTCCAGGTTGACTCCACGAACGCATTCAAAATAAAACAAAGGAACAAATACAGGAAAGACAACCACATTCGGTACCTCAGGGGCCAAATCAGGCAAGTGAAAAGCTACCAATGTTTCCCCTGTTGTTTGTATGTCGGTAACTTTTGTGATACATGAGAAAATAAGAGTTGTTGATCTTATTTCAATGTATGTAATAAGCTTGAGAGAGAGAGAGAGAGAGTCTGCAAGCGACTGCGTACGCGCGCTTACCAAACATATATACAGTAGTTACTGTATTAGAAACAAGCAGTTAATTTCAGGCGTATTAGAAACAAGCAATTAATTTCAGGCGTATTTCAATCAGTTTAGGTCACTGCAAGCCCATCACATACTCGTAAATACACAGCAGTACAACTCCGATCAACTAATGCTTCTAATGAATGTGCAGAAATTTCGTTCCTTCGGTGCAATGCTCTTCAAGAATGACAGTTCAGATTTCGAGCTCCTTTCAGGCCCCTAGGTCCATTTGAGAACTTCGGGAGATGTTTAGCAAGTGTTGTTGGTGTAATGGTTCTTTATCAGTGTCGGCTCAGGTCTAGGTTAAGAAGGTTGAAGGAAGTTGGAGTGGGTTACGATGGCAATGGTGGGGAAAGTATACCCTGTGATGACGGGTGGTGTAAATCGTCCGGTAGCCGTGGGAGAAACATTTATTAATTCACCACATCAGAGTAGAATTGGTTGGATTCTATTGAGAGGAGTATGTATGATGGGCTGGGTTGGTAGTTGGTGGTGAGAAGGGAGGTCTGGGCACACGCTATGAAAACGGATTTTTACGAGGAACAGCGCTCGTGGCGGGAAGGAGTTTTTCTAGGAATTCTATGTGAGAGCGGGGCAGAAACAGGGTGGAGCGGTCGGAAGGAGTGAGCAAGAAGCGCTTGGATGTGGTAGTTGTTAATGAGAGTAAGGACAGTATACGCAGTGATGGCTGACGTTACACATTTGATGGTATGGGCACAGTGATGGCTTAAACACATGAATTCTCCCAAGAACAAGAGAATCGAGAAATTAAAGCACACGTCGCTTCCATACCAGGCATTCTACTGGATGAGACAGGTGAAAAAAAAACAAAAAACACAACAACCTTCAGCCTTTATAAAACAGGTAATAATGAGGCAGTCCAGTCCGCTCACCCAAATCCTTCTGGCCAAACCTGTTCCTGCGTATCTCTGTTATGAAGTGGAATTCGGCTAATCTTGAACCTGTTGTGATAGAGCCGCTTCGCCTACTTAATTGAACATCTTTATTGACCTCTGCTGCCATCTCACGTCCGCTTAGGCACAAAAACGAAATGGGGAAGAATATGTAGGTGTGACTTTGTGTGGATTTTTGTGTTCTATGGTTTCTGTGTGTGTGTGTGTGTGTGTGTGTGTGTGTGTGTGTGTGTGTGTGTGTGTGTGTGTGTGTGTGTGAGAGAGAGAGAGAGAGAGAGAGAGAGAGAGAGAGAGAGAGAGAGAGAGAGTGCCTTAAGCGAGAGGGTAACAAGAGAAACAAAGACAGGGTCAGAGGCCACTCATTATGCCTAACAAGAAGTCATAGTGTTCGGGGTCCAGACTTGAATTTTAATCGATTTTTTATATTTGGAGTGGAAGAGAAGGAAGGGGCAGGGAGAAGAGAGCGGAGGGGTAGCGAGAGGATAGGGAAGGAAGGGGGGAAGGAGAAAAGAGACAGAGTAAAGGTATGCAGTGAGAAATTAAAAGAGGAGGAGGAGGAGGATTACATAGGATTACATAGGATTACATAGGAAAGCAAACAGCAACAGACCTTATGGTCCTTTCGAGGCTGCTTGTTACAGAGAAAACTATGACCACAAGATCTAACTCTACATGCTGAAGGATAAGAATAGTAAAGCAAGAAGGCTCCCCCCACCCCCAAACCCTCCAGGAAAAAGTGAGAAAAACCACCATGTAGCATGGAAAAACTGACATGGAAATTTCACAGGATATACTGGAAAGGAAAAGTCACATTCTATAATACTTTGTCTATAAGCTACCCGTTTGAGTACCCTGAAAGAGAAAGTAATCAAATAAACTAATAGTTATGGCATGACATTATAAACCGGTACATTGAGTTAATGGGGCGTCTGTGGACATAACATGGAAACTACACACCGCACAGTGTGGATGTTTAGGGTTGGTGTGGCAGCCTTGCCTGGCGCTTTTAAGGTAGGCAGCAGTCAATCAGGCCCTAGCTCCGTTCACTCCACTGAGACAAGGAACTCTCCCTTGTGGGACAAGTACACAAGTTTCCTCCTGAAGCAGTGACCTCTTGTACATTTAAAAAATCCCGATGGTGGTCACTTGACTAACAGGGACCACCAGTGATCCACAGCCCATCCCAGGTCGAAAGTAAGAGTAGTGACCGTTAACTCAGGGCTATCTATGCAGATCCTAATCTGTGCTTATATTACTTTCCTTGCATTGGGGAAATTGAGAAACATATAAGACGGGGTGTCTTATAGACAAAAGGGGACTGCACAGTGCACAGTGTGGATGTAAAGTATACAGAGTGGATGTTTAGGGGTGGTGCAGCAGCCTTGCCTGGAGCTTTTTAGGTAGGCAGCAGTCAATTAGGCCCTAGCTCCGTTCACTCCGCTGAGACAAGGAACTCTTCCATGTGGGACAAGTAAACAAGTTTCCTCTTGAAGCAGTGACCTCTGGTACATTAAAAAAAATCCCGATGGTGATCGCTTGGCTAACAGGGAGGAGGAGGAGGAGGAGGAGGAGGAGGAGGAGAAGCAGGAGCAGGAGCAGGAGCAGGAGGAGGAGGAGGAGGAGGAGGAGGAGGAGGAGGAGGAGCAGGAGCAGGAGCAGGAGCAGGAGGACGAGGACGAGGACGAAGACGAGGACAAGGACGAGGACGAGGACGACCAGAAGGAGGAGGAGGAAGGGTGTGGGGATACGGAGGACGGACAGAGAAAACGGAGAAAACGTTACACAGACTTACAAAGGCAAGCAAACAGCAACAAACTACTATTTCAATAGAGACCACTTGCTGTAAGGTAGGCTATTAGGTAGATAAATGTTCGATTAGTGTAAGACAAGGATAACAAGACCGGAAGGAATGTGAAAGGATGGAAGACTAGGAAGAATATGGGAAATTAGGGAAGGATGAAAGACCGAAGAAAGAGGAACTGAAGAAAGGAGAATATAAGTGGAAGGCAGGGGTGAAGGAGAGATAGAGTGGATGCAGGAAGGGGCGTGGAGAAGGAAAAAAAAAAAGCAGAGGAAGAGGAAGAGCAAAAAAGGAGGGGGAGAGAGGAATTAATAGAGGAAGGGGATTTATGACCATGAGGAGGAGGAGACAGGAAGGGAAGGGAGAGGAAGAGAAAAGAAAGTAAAGGAAGGGAAAGGAAGGGAAGGCTGAGTAACAAGAAAGAGGAGAGAGAATGGAGAAGGAGAGCGAGAGGAGGGTGGAATGGAAAAGATATAAGAAGTATGGTGGCAATGGTAAGAGCTCCGTTTAGAAATGAAGGAAGAGATGTATGAAGGAGAAAGTATGCAGAAGAAAAAAGGAGGGAGAAAAGAATAGAGTAAGCAAAAGGGTGGAAAGAGGGGATGAGCTGGAGAGAGGAAGAAAATGAGACGAAAGCAAGAAGGGGAAAGATAATAACATAAAGACAAGAAGAAAGAAGGAAATTAGAGGAAGGGATGGCTGTGGCGGAAACGAATGGAAGGGTTGAAAATAGAAATGCCAGAGAGAGAGAGAGAGAGAGAGAGAGAGGAGGAAGAAGAAGGGAAAGCTGGAGAAAAATGAAAGAAGCCGAATTTTTATCTATTTTACCTCGCCCGGGAAGAAGTCCAGCAAGGCATTGTTTTTGGATGAGTTTGTTTGCTTGTTGTTTGTTTGTTTGTTAGTTGACAACATTATGGAAAAATGGCTAAAGGAAATTACATGAAACTTTCAGGATATGTCAGCACTGGTCCCAAAAGGAAGTGATTAATTTTTGGAGGTAACCGAGAGACCTTGAAAGGTCAAACTCAAAGTCACGGATATTCAGGGGACTATAACTCGAAACTGGATGAAGATATATTTACTCTTATCAAGATGCGGGAAGCCTCATACGGGCATTCATTTGGCACCGTGACCTAAATGGCAGTACTGATTCAATATTTAACAGCAATAAAATAACTGCTGAAAGTTGAGAAGCTGAGGATCAAAGAAGTGGCAGATGAGTACAGGACCAGAGTAGAGGACGAGTTAGAATCAGTGAACTGGAATGAATGGGATCCGGACAGCCTGTGGAATGCATATAGGGATTGCTTAGTTAGGAATGCTGAAGAGGTGTGTGGTGTGGCAAGAATATCAACAAAAGAGGAGGGTACGGCATGGTGGGATGCGGAGGTTAAGAGAGCGGTGGAGGAAACGAGGAAATGTGGCTAAAGTGGTCACAGGATAGGGGTTCAGTTGAAATAAGAACTGAGTATACTGGGAGCATGAAGCACGTAAAGAGACTAGTGAAGAGGAAAAAAGAAGGAGGTAAATGATGATCTGGGAAGAAAAATGAATGCGAACTACTCTGAAAATGGGAAGTTATTCTGGAAAAATTTGCGGAAATGTAGAAGTGAAAGCGGAAAGAAATGTGATAGAGTGAAGGATGCAGGTGGTAGGTTACTAACCCATGGAGATGAAGTAAGGACCAGATGGAAAGAATATTTTGAAAGCCTGATGAATGGGACTAGAGAGAGCAGAGCGGCCGTAAACATGATTGGTTTTGGGGGTGTGCAGAGAAGGAATGCAGTGCCAGGAGACGTGACACTCGCACAAGTGAAGAGTGCTGTGAAACGGCTGAAAAATGGGAAAGCAGCTGGGGTTGATGAGGTGTATGCAGAGATGCTTAAGTGTAGTGGAGAGAGTGGAATGAAGTGCTTGTTGGAGATATGTAAGAAGGCATGGATGAGTGAAACTGTGTCTGCAGAGTGGGAAAAGGTTGTGATTGTACCCTTGTACAAAAATAAAGGTGAGCAAAGTGAATGCAAGAATTACCGTGGCATAAGTTTATTGAGTGTGGTAGGGAAGGTATATGGAAGAATTATTATAGAGAAAGTAAGAGAGATATCAGACGTCCTAGTGAGTGATGAACAGAGTGGCTTTAGGAGTGGCAGAGGATGTGTGGATCAAGTATTTGCAGTCAGACAGATAGCAGAGAAGGCTTGTGAGAAGGACCATAAAGTGTTTATGGCATTCATGGATCTAGAAAAAGCATACGACAAAGTAGACAGAGTGGGACTGTGGAAAGTTTTGCGAATGTATGGTGTAGAGGGTAAGCTGCTAGGTGCTGTCAAGAGTTTTTATCATGGTAGCGAAGCATGTGAAAGGGTTAATGGGCATCTAAGTGAATGGTTCACGATCGGTGTGGGCGTGCGACAAAGTTGTGTGATGTCCCCATGGCTGTTCAATATATTTATGGATGGGGTGATGAGAGAAGTAAGAACACGAGCAATGGAGAGAGGGATGGCGTTGGTAATGAACGGTGATAGATGGAATATCTCAAATCTGTTGTATGCAGTACTGCTTGCAAGTACCGAACAAGAACTTGGTAGGCTAGTGCAGAGTTTTGCTGATGTCTGTGAGCATCATGCCTTAAGAGTAAATGTAGAGAAGTGTAAAGTGATGGTCACTGAGAGAGAAGGTGACTCCCAGTGTGATGTCACAGTGAATGGAGAGAGACTGGAATTGGTGAAAGAGTTCAAATACTTGGGTACAGTGATAGAAAAGTGAGGAAAATGTGCAAAAGAAGTTGAAAGTAGAGTGACACAAGGAAGAAAAGTAGCTGGTGCAATGAAGGCCTTGATAAGAAACAGAGGACTGAGTGTTGCAGCTGCAAGAGGCTTACATGAGGGAGTGTTAGTGCCAACTCTAACATATGGGTGTGAGACTATGGTGTGGCATGAAAATGAAAAGTCAAGAGTAAGAGGAGTGGAGATGGGACTGCTGAGGAATGTATGTGGAGTACAGAGGGTGGATAGGATACGAAATAATGTGATTCGTGAAAGGTGTGGAGTGAGGAAGTCAGTGGACACCAGAATCGAAGAGAGTGTCCCGAGATGGTATGGTCATGTGGAAAGAATGGAGTGGTGAAAAAGGTATACCTGAGCGAATTTGAAGGAGGGAGGAGGCGAGGTAGGTCAAGGAGAAGATGGAGAGATATGGTGGATGAGTGTTTGAGGAAGAGAGGTTTGGAAGTCGGTAAGGTAAGGGAACTGACAAGAGATCGAGCTGGCTGAATAAATGTTGTGAGGAGAAGTGCATGATCAGGGATTTTGGCACCCCTTGTGAGCATGGCAGCATCCGGACTGACTCAATCGGATACGTTTGTGTGAAGCTGCAGAATGTGGTGAATGTTTTTGACGTATCCGGTAGAGCCAGGATTTCGGGGGCTTGAATGATGAGTGAATGGAAGTGTGGCCTATTTGGACTGGGCAAGTTTGTGCTGTCTGGATATTGCTACTCCTCACCCTGCCCTTGGATGGGAAAGGAAGTCCGGATGATGATGATGATGATGATGATGATGAAAATAACTGCTGTCGGGCGAAGTTTGTTGTGCTTGGTACCATTTGTTTATTTATTTTTTGTTTAGAAAATACACAAAGAAAAGAGAAAGATTCAAAGTAAGCAGCTACAAGGGGCGAATTCCAAGAGAGAGGAGGGAAAGGGAAGAGGATAAGGAGATGGAGAGGGAGAGGGGAGGAAAAAGAGAAGGGAAAGGGGAGGAGGAAGGAGGACAGGAGGGATAGGGAAGGGAAGGAGGGGGGGGAAAGGGAGAGGAATAGATGGAGAGAAGGAGAGGGAGAGGTCATCCTTCACTCCATATAAGTCGGGAGATGGAGGATAAGCCAGGAGGGGTCAAGTGCACCAGAGTCGAGGATCACCAGCAGAACTATGGTGGAGTGAGCCTTATGGTACGATGAGAGAGAAAGAGAGAGAGAGAGAGAGAGAGAGAGAGAGGGAGAAAGAGAGAGAGAGAATGTCTATGACCGCATGGTATTGGCAAATATAGCCTAAATAATCGTGTGGACAGCGATCAGTTAAAGATGAAGCCTGATGTGGGTGTGATGACTGTGAAAGTTTGGCCTCACATGAAGTAAATAAATCAGCCAAGAGATGCCATTTGCTCGAGTTAGCTAATTCCACTTTTGAATAAGTGTCGAATACAGTACTTGTGATATAATGAGTGAAAATAAAAGTATATAAGATTAAAAGACGTAAATTGTGGGTTTTCTGCATGCATGAGCTTTCAACACAATTTACCTCACGCCTCTCACAACACTGAAGGCACTGCGAACGGTATCTATGCATCCGTAAGCATAGTTCTTTATGATGGGAACGAAGAATGTTTATTGTTCTTGTACAGCTGAGCCGTTATCGCTCTGAGCTGTATATAGAATGCTATTTGCCCCCTTCCCGGGAAAAAAAAACAAAAAAAAACATGATAACTATCACATTAACCCCTTCAATACGGCGACGTCTTTTACATCTAATTCTAGCAAACGACAGACAGCTTTACTCAGCTTGGGAGCGACGCCTAACTAGGAATGGGTTAGGTACAAACTCCATTAAACAGGTCACTAAAAGAGATTCCCCTCCCTCTCTCCCAAGATTAATATCCTCATCTTGTGGTACGAGAAATGAAATAATTAAAACATCACCACAATGGACACCTACCCCACGGACTCATATTAAGGAACACACTCTGATCTTGTTTTGCAGTGTACGGAGCGCTGGAGACAAATAAAGAGAGAAGAGGAAGAAAAACACGACTCGTACTCTCAAATGGCCTAAAACATTTTTGGCGACAATCAGAAGTTTATAATTATCATGATTCATTTGCTTCCCCCATTTTTCCCTCTTACTCTAGCTTGGTTGTGAAGTGGCTGGAAACTACAGCTGGGAAAGTATAAGCATAAGCAATTTTCTATACAGCCTCCTCTCTTGAAGGTTTATGAATACGGCCCCGATGGATGAAGGGAGTAAGATAAAAAGAAGTTGGAAAGAGGGGCACAGGGAGGTGAAGAGAATATGATGAGAAACTGAAGAATGAGAAGGAAGTAAGAAAAAGCTAGCAGCAGCAGCAGCAGCAACACGGAGCAAAACAAGACGAAAGGGAAAAAAAGAAAGAGAAAGCAAGGAGAGGAAAGTAGGAAATGGGTGACGACGTTCGGTGAAAAAAAAAAAAAAAAAAAAAAAAAAACATTAGGTTTTGAGGGTGAGGCGGGAAAGTAGAGGAGGAAGGAAGTGGTAGATTAGGTACAGGAGCAAAAAGGAGGCAAACCGGACACACTCAAGCACCTACTTTATTACTTACTCATGAACAAGCGCGCGCGCACGCACACACACACACACACACACACACACACACACACACACACACACACACACACACACACACACACTTTCTTCCGTGACATGTACACATACAAGAGTTTTAAATGTTAAGTGTTGCATACAAGCACATTTGATTAATAAAGGCTTACACACATACATATACATTGACTCAAGTTCAAGAAACATATATACATTACGCACACATGGGCGCACAAGCATACAGTTCTTTAGGCGACACATACACAGACTTTCATATCTACAGTGTGGCTGACAGGTACACTTGACTCATATACAAACATACATACATACACATAATAGAAATACCCATCTCACAGTCATAGACGCAGCTTTGAAGTTCCTCTTATATATATGTTTTTCAAGTAATGATGTTATTTATTAGCATATTTGTCCATAAGTGCATTCCCACTCCCCCCTCCATCCATGCCGTTTCCTCGCCAACAGAATAGGGTTGGATCAGATCAATTCCCAGTATTAACAGATAAAGTCAACAAGTTCAGTGAAATGAAACTTTTCGTATCCTACAGCCTTACGATTTTACTCAGGTTAGGAGAGACTTTTCGTGCTGGTGGGGTTAGGAATAGCCTTCATGAACCCCTTCAGTACAAGAGACCTCTCTAAGTTGAAGCATATCATCTGGAGGCAGTAATAATAATAATAATAATAATGATAATAATAATAATAATAATAATAATAATAGTGATGATGATGATAAAAGCGTTGTAGTAGTGAAGGGGTAAAGCCGTTGCCAAGGTAACTAAGAATGGCTGACTTTCCTGCTGAAGGTACTGTTTTTCTTCTCTTCATAACGCACATTACCGCCACAATAAATTTCGCAAAGTACAAATGGCCACTTAAAATACTCTCACTGCGTAACAACCTAACGAGCGGAAAAATTTATAGCCATCAATATTTCACATTTCTCATCCCGCTTTTCCTTCACCAATCTCTCCTTGTCCTACCCTTGTCCAAGAGTGACCCTGACTCCGTAATCTCTCTCTATTACTGATAAGCTTTCCATTTTATCAACCACTCTATCCAGCACACTCTTCTACCTCCTCCGACACTCACTTCGCCTGTCCTTTTCTAACCCTTTCACGGTCAGGACAATTCTAGCATTCTATTCTAGCTAACTTCAGACTATTACTTCAGCTGAGTCGTGAAAGCATGACAGTAACATTATAGGTAACAATAATCCTCTCATGATCGGAGCAACTCTCTTTTATTTAATTTCCCTAACGCAAGACGATTTTATTCAACAGTGAGTCATAAGATCGTGAGAGTTAATGGACGGGCCCCTAGATTATTATGTTAATACATAGGTCACACGCGGTAATAATTGTATGTTCCGACGCAGGAAGATGTTAAAAAAATACTTCTTATCTTCCTTACTGTAACTTTCTCTTTCTCTCTCTCTCTCTCTCTCTCTCTCTCCTTAGCACCCCTGGCACAAGAATTTAAAAGGTGTTCTACATTTCACAGGAACTTGGAGGCGCTGTAAGGGAGAGGGGGTAATGGCGCAGGGGAGGGAGGTAATTAGGTGAGAGAGAGAGAGAGAGAGAGAGAGAGAGAGAGAGAGAGAGAGAGAGAGAGAGAGAGAGAGAGAGAGAGAGAGAGAGAGAGAACAATACAATCTCAATCTCAATCTTTACGATACAAGCGAAATGACCCAGTCCTTAAAAGTGCTACAAAAGGCTCCCTCCCTACCCACCTCTCCCTCCGGCTAGCAGGAACAGAAGCCAGAGACAGATATGGTAACAAGCAATCCCATAATACTCCTTTACACCGGGCGTGGTAGGTCCTTAGGCTAGGCTACCGTAGTCTAGAGCAGTTAAGCCGTAGTAGACCACCCTGTCTCTGAAAACTTTATTTTATTTTTATTTTATTTTACCCTTTTATCGTTTGCATTCGAACCTTGATTCCCTGCGACCTCAGACAGATACCCAGAAAAAAACATACCAAGCATGATGAGAGACAGAAAGGTAAACAGACAGACGGACAGAGACAAACTGCCTCTTTTGTTTTTCCTCCCTCTGCCGTAGTCACAGTATTTTGACAGCCTTTTGACAGCAGCCCCAGTCCGCCCCACTGCTGTTACCACCAGGGCCAGGCAGCAATCTCCACATTTTTGCTCTAATTACACAGTTACGTGGAAAGTGGAACGCATGGTAATGGCAGGGGGAGGCGGAGGGAAAAAAAGGTAAGGAGGAAAGGAAGGAGACGAAGAAGACAAGGAAACAGACGGAGGAAGAAGGTGGAGATAATGACGCAATTAAGTAATGGGAGGAAGTGAGAGTATTAAAGTGGGAAGAGAGGGGCAGGAAGAAGAGATCCCTGTTTCACTTTATTCTTAGTACTAAGAGGAGATTTTACTCTGCTCAGGGGAGGCTTCTTAAATTGGAGGGATTATATGCAACCTTCATTATCCCACTTACTACTAGACAATTTCCTTAATCTGCAAAAAATCGCCTGAAGGGTTACCAAATTGAAATTAAGCGTCATCTTACTGAACAGATTAACGAATTAAGACACAATGTTATAGGAAATGGAAAACACTCGACTAGACACAGCAGTTATTACGGAAACCCGGTAATTCGCTGGTATTATAAAGCTGTGTGTTAATGAGCTGAAAAAGGAAGAAATATACACAGGAAAAGAAGAGGGGCACAGTAAAGAAGAAGAAGAAGACGAAATCAGGAGGAGGAGAAGAATAAAGAACAAGGCGAAATGGCAGCGGCGTCTGCTACTGGCCAACGCAGTGCGAATAAAGCGCTTAACCCAAGGCGCAGGAGACTTACGCCCCTCTTCACCCCACCTGCCGCAGTCCGCCCTCAGGTTATAGGCCAAATCTCACCCCATTTCTTTTTTCTTCATTTTTTTTTCAGGGAGGAGGGGGGGGGCTGAGTTAGGATGGGGAAGTTAGGAATGAATGATATCTACATAACTGAGGTTAGGGTGTAGAGATTCGGTTCTGTTTGTTTCAATACTGATGCAAAATCGAACCGAAGCCAAACTATGCAGAATGGACACACGGATAGCATACTGCAGTAATACCTATATCTACCTCACCTTGACGAACGGCCTACATACTCTCTCTCTCTCTCTCTCTCTCTCTCTCCTCCCCGATTATTAACTTTTTTCCCTCAAGACAGCTCAAGACATCTCAACTAATACTCGGACCAAAACACGCACCTACACCCCCCCCACCCACATCCCCCCCTCTTACTCACACAACCCAGCACCTACACCACCCCGCACCCATGCCACCCTACACCCACACCATCCCTCACCCACTCCACCCCGCACCCACAACACCGCTCAACCGCACCATCCCTCTCCCACGCCACCCCTCACCCACACAATCCCTCACCCATAACACCCCACAGCCACACCACTCCTCAGCCACACCACCCCTCACACACACCATCTCTCATGCACACCATCCCACATCTATACCACTGTCACCCACACTACCGTCAACCACACCAACCTCACCCAAACTTCCCACCCCCCTCTTTCACACACACACACACACACACACACACACACACACACACACAGCCTGTTATTTTCCCCTTCACTACAAGGCCTGACTGTGGTGAAGGCTCTGTGGGGGTTCCATCATTTAGTCCCTTCACTACAAGGGACCTCTCGAAGGCTAAAAATAAGAGTCTGGCAGTAGAAGGAGAGAGAGAGAGAGAGAGAGAGAGAGAGAGAGAGAGAGAGAGAGAGAGAGAGAGAGAGAGAGTGGGAGGATTTAGCGGAGGTCATTTTTAACTTGATCACTACTAATGTCTCTCCCTAGCTAAATAAAACAATTTGGTGGTGGTACTGGTAAACTATTGAGGCGTCTTGGTAGTGTAGGGGCTTAGGAAGAACGCGAAGAGAGACTGGTTAGGTTCGGGGGAGAGAGAATTTTTATGTAATTTGTGTGTTTTATATAACATACACGCGTATTAACATTTCCTCACCCTCCTTCTCTCAGTCTCCGTCTCTGTCTCTATCTCTGTCTGTCTGTCTGTCTGTCTGTCTGTCTGTCTCTCTCTCTCTCTCTCTCTCTCTCTCTCTCTCTCTCTCTCAAAGCACTGTAAGAAAATAACTACTGGAAACCAGTGATTCGGTTATAGCGACAAAAAATCTAAATAATAATGTCAAAATGTCTGTGTGTGTCTGTGTTTGTTTCTTTCATTAAAATGGTAACAGATATCAACCAAATTCTTTTTTGCTTTAGGTCGGAGTAAGTTCAGGGCGTGTCAGAAAAATACCAAAGAATTTGGCAATCGCAAGTGATGTGACGGCGCGAAATTGTCGGAAAATACGACACGTTAAAGTTTGTCTGTGCTTTTGTTCGTTTCTTTCACGAGAAAGGTAATAGGTATCGACCTAATTATTTTAGCCTTAGGTTGAGGTAAGTCTAGGGAGTGTCACTAAAAAAAAAAAAAAAAATCAATCGCGTGCAAGGCGACGGCACACAATGGTCAGAAATCGCCACAGGTGAAAGAAAAGCGAATATAATCTTTTTTCCCAATTTTTGGTTAGAACTGGTCACTGTGGGCTCAATAATGGTATGAAAGCAAAGATAATGATATCTGTAAACATTTTGTGATGGAAAGGATATTAGTTAGTCCCGCAAATTTTTGCGGGCAAGCACTAGTATACGAGTATTATAAAAGCAAAAAAAAGTACTCAGAGAGTGCAACGCCCGTGCCCATTAGGTCAAAGGGCAAAACATTTGAATCTGCCCTGTGACCTTGATCTTGAACTGATTCCTGTGAAAATCGATTACTTAATTCTTGCCTAATCCCTAACTCATCCACCAAATGTGGTCGAACTCAGATCTAAACTGTTTGACTCTGACTCTGTTCTGTGACCTTGACCTTTGACCTTTCCCAGTGACGTTGACCTTTGGTTGCTTGATCTTAAAATCGAATCCCTTTATCCTTCTCTTATCCTAATCCCTTTTACAGAATATGATGTAAATCTAATAAAACTGATTAAATTAAGCTTGACTTGTTACCTTGATCTTTAACCTATTGTTTTCATGAACGGTAGCTCAACCACTTGGCTAATCCTTAACCCTTCCCACATGTTTTGTCTAAATCAAAACTGTTATATTGCTGACTTCCTGATACAAGGGTCGAACTTTGGCCTTGCCATGTGACCTTGATCTCTTGCTAATTGTTTTCAAAATCAGATCCTTTTGTTCTTGCACTACCTTCAATACTTCCACCAAGTTTGGTCTAAATCGGATACAACTGTTTGAAGTGATCTTGTTAGGGAAAACTTTGACCTATCCCTGTAATTTTGACGACCTATTGTTCTAAAAAAATAATAGTTCAACCCCTCGCCTGTCCGTCTAACACCCTACAAAATATTATTAAAATCGGATTAAAATAGTATGAGTAATTTAATTCTTATAAACACATAGACACATACAAAGAGAGACAGAAAAACACACGTCGAGCGAAACATAACACCTACTCTCGGTAGTACCTCGTAACATTTGATATTACGTGTTGAAGGTCGCTTAACATTGCAATATAATGAACAACTCGGACACACACTCTGCCACCCCTAACAAAAACCACTCTGCTACTCTCCGCATCACCCTCACCACATTACCACCCTTGATCTGCACTATCACCATCTCTCTAACCACACTCCACCACCTCCCTAACCACACTACTATATCACAAAGCCACTTCCCAACCAAACAGTTATCGTCTTCACCCCAACCTGCTCCACCTTTCCCATCATCACTACCATTTCCAACCACACTACAACTCCCCAACACCATCAATGACCTCCTCCGCCACCTTTCGCCCTTACATCACATCCCTCAGCTCCCTCCACCACCCTCCAAACCCTCTCTACCATTCTCCAACATCCTTCCACACCCCTCAGGCCCCCTCAAAACTCCCTCTACTTCTCTCCATTCCCCATCCACACCCTTCAGCTCTCCTTCAGTATCCCTCAACATCACTTTACTTCTTAGCCCTCCTCCAGCGCCCTTCAAATTCTCTCCCCCTCCACCCTCCTAACCACACCATCAGCACCCTTACCACACAGTACCATCTAAAGCTCTACTACTACTCCCCAACCCCTTCCAGCTCTCCCCACTCCCCCTCCCTCTAGCCCCTGCCCCTCACCTTCATATCCAGGGTACCAGAGCTGAAGTACTGGACAAGGTAGCTACTTAAAATGGACGGCAAGGTGAGTGGGGTTATGATGGTGCTACAGGTAACGTAGTTGGCATAGCGTTGGCTTTGTACACACACATACACACAGGCAGACATGTATACACGGACACACATATGCACATACATACTTATATACATGTGAATATAAATGGAGAAAGAGAGAGAGAGAGAGAGAGAGAGAGAGAGAGAGAGAGAGAGAGAGAGAGAGAGAGAGAGAGAGAGAGAGAGATTCACAAATACACTTGCATAAAAGGAGACACACTGAGAAATGGAAATATACATACCTCGTACACAGACAGAAACACACACACACACACACACACACACACACACACACACACACACACACACACACACACACACACACACACACACACAAGCAAAATCATACACACGATAATATTTACACGGACTCGTAGCAAAAAACGCACATGTGGCTCCAAGGGCGACCAAAAATTACATACACAGTTTCTCACATACATATACACACATTTATGCACACACCCTAACCCAGGCCACAAATACAAGCTTACAGGTTTTATTACACACACAGGCTATCTACCGCCCTATAAATAAACTAATAATATACTGTACTAGCACAATTTTATATATATATGGAACAACTCTCACACTCAAAAGATTTAAGACGTAATAAATCTATGTGATACCACGAACTCCTGCATGCATTCTCCTTAACACACACACACACACACACACACACACACACACACACACACACACACACACACACACACACCATCGAGAGGGGCTTTCAGTAGGGGTGATTTAAGTAGCAGTGCGTTGACGGGGGGGACAATGGCCGCCACCACAACACACCGCATTTGCATACACTCTCTTCCTCCACCACCATCATTTTGCTCGCCACGATGTATACCACCAACTTATTTAAATAGCGGTAAAGCATGTGGCCACAGGGATATATTATTGCCCTCTACTTCTTCATAAGCTCCTGTATTTATCCTGAAACATGACTGACACTGTGGTGAAACATTATGCAACTACCACGACACCTAATTAACCTTTTGTTCTTCATTAAATGCGGTAAATATATTGAACTCTGATTGATTGTGGGAGTGGTTTGATAATTAACGTGCATTCCATCATAACCACTCCTGAAATATTGCTGACTGACCTGACAATTATAAAACCAGGGTACATCATCCTCCAGAGTTTCCATAATCTTGATGTGCGACAGACCGAAATTGTGGTGAGACAGTTTATAAATTCAGGGATAAACTGGCAACCTTCAGCTCCCAGATAATTAAGATAACGAATTTTTAACAGTACAAAGAACTGTAAATTTGTGTAACTTTTCACTGCATGTTTATTCGTTTTCTGATGTCTCTCAATTTCAGCGGCAACAGTTTGGTAATGACCTCTAACCCTATGACCTTTACGGCTATACAGACTTCCTGCACCCTCATCGTTTCATGTCACCTTTTTCTTTTTTCTTTTCTTTTTTTAATGCAGTGGCTGTTAGTGTCACAGTGTAGTCAGTGCTGGTGAAAGGGTCACGTCTGTTAATGCTTCATGTGTCCTTCATTCTCTCCTCACTGTTACCTTCACATAAAGCTGACTCAACTGCAAATAACCTTTACTTACCAGCGTATGATTCTTATTTGCCAGCGTGCAAAGGTCAGTCACCTGCGTATAACCCTTACTTACCAGCGAACAAATGATTCACCTCTGTATAACACTCACTCGCTCCACTACGTGCAATGCTCACTAAACTGGTTCGGTTGGGCCGACCTTCTGACTCACCCATGAGGCCGGGAGGCCGAGTGGTCGGCCGCCTTAAATGAACTCAGGTGACTTGGCATGCTGCCCTCAATCATACACATGCACACCTACAAATATGGCCACGCCAGCATACACATAAGCTTGCTCATACAGTATATGTACCCTACCCAGCTGTCACACAGATGAATACAGTTACACATGTGCATGCATGCATACATATAACTCAGTGCATACATATAACTCAATACAAATGGTTAGCTCCATATAAGAAAACATGCAGTCAGAGGTACACAAGTTCACGGACTACATACAAAACAACACACACATACATACATACACACACACACACACACACACACACACACACACACACACACACACACACACACACACACACACACACAAGCGCGCGCAGACAGAATGTGGTTTTTGCCCGAGAATGTAACTAAGACATCCGCATTCCCAGGACGGACTGCGAAGGTCATCGGACTGGCGGGCGGGCTGGGTGGCAGGTGACATGCTGTTGCTCTTCGACCGGACTATGCCGCGGCTGCAACCCCTCACGGCAACTGTCTCACTTATCCACTATCTCAAACGCTTACGCCTGTCTCATTTGTCAAGGACTCTCACTTAGCCTCACCTCTCATTTACACAAACCTCTTTCTTATCGGGAGTAGGAACACAACCTCTCACTCTCAGTCATGATAATTTACATCATCATCGCCACCCCAAACATTATTTCCACTTGAAAAGATGGGGAGAGGGAGGATCCACAAATACAGAGAAAAGTAAAAGTGACAGAATTATCGACAACATACCAAAGCACCGACGATGAGGAGGAGGGACGGGGTGGAGAGGAAAATGGAGGGTGGTGTGAGGTGTAGGGTCAGCTGGATGGTAGAGGAAGGGTGGCATGGAGGTGACTTGGTTGTGGCTACCCCTTCCGGGATTATGGTGTCTGGTTACAGATAGATAGATAGATAGATAGATAGATAGACAGACAAACAGAAAGATGGATACCCTGCAGAACTGCAGTCACCGAAGCATTCACACATCATTCAAGCTTTCGAAATCCGCGCCTGAGCTCAGAGGCATAACCATTTGCTGATTTCCTCTGTAATTCTTTCTGTCGACGCATCTCACATGCACCTGTCGGACAATCATTCCCTCTAGCACATAGTTAAAAAATGGCTGCCAAGCTTAAATATAAAACAGTATTTTGAACTATAGCACCAGAGACCATTTTATGCATAACAACTCTCACGTTAACCTTCGACTGCGTGACAAATGAGATGACCTGGCAAAAGCATCAAGCCCTGAAGGACAAGTTTGGTTGAGTGGCCTTCGTCTGTCTCTCGCTTGAATAAAAGTGCAGGCAGACAACCAGTCTTCTTACATCAGCGCATAATTAGCCCCTCGTGGTTCTGTCTGTCATCAGCATCAGACAAGAATATCTATGCACATCTGTGTCCTCTAGGAAAGTCGGCAAATTCCTTGATATTGCTGCGTATCAAATTTGACTATAAGTGTCCCCCACATTCTGATACAAATACGTGGAAGAAGCTCCATACTCTTCATTGTAATAGACTAAACTGAAAAAAAAAAAAGCTAAAATCAGAGAAGCACAAAAATATACACTACATAAGTTCTTCATCAGGAATCCACTATTCGGTCACTGTAAAATGTTAACAGCACTGCAACTTGTTAATCAATGCACAAGGTCCAATCCCAGGCTCATTAAACTTCCCAACACGGGATGCGTAACGGTGGCATAATAAACTTGTCTAATTAAAACATACGTGATGGGCCGTAACGATGAACAAGAATTAGTTTCCTTAATCGAAACTATCTCACTTCATCAACAACACCTACACGGCTTCACTTTAACGCCTCGGTCTCACTGGCATGGTCTGACTTCACTTACAGAGGTTGACCATCTCACACATTCTGGTCAGTTTATGACTTTTAAGACTATACTGCATAGCTCTTTCCAAGCTTAGGACATCCCTCCACCGTTACAGTGGACACGCAGGACCCGTCTGGCTAGGCACTCACACTTGCTCTGTCAACTCTCTAACGTAAGAGTTAACCAATACTCAAAATCCTTCAATGCAGCAGGTCATCTCTAATAAGGCCTTTCAAAGACTGCATTTCCTTTTTGCATATGACCTCCAGTCTTTTAAACACAAAGTGGCCAGGCATCTAAAAACGAACGGATCTTGAATATGGCTTTTTGTTCAGTTTTTCCTGGTAAGATATGCCTTTTTGCAGGCCTCTAACTTTGAGATATTTCGTCTTTATATATATATATATTAAAAAAAAATTATTTTGTCTAGCATAAAATAATTCCGCTATGTTATGGAGTACCGCAGCAGTCAGAGGTTTGGAGGTTATCTCGATCAATCTTTTCGCTGCTATGAATGTAGCTTTAGGCATATGAATTAGACTAATAACAGGTAGTTCGCTTGGCTTGTAGTTGTCTAAAGTAATAGGTAGTTCGTTTGGCTTGTAGTTGTCTAAAGTAACAGGTAGTTCGTTTGGCTCGTAAAATGTCTAAAGTCAAAGGAGCCCACATTGCTATAATAAGTTCTGCCTGTGGATAGCAAACTCAGCATCAATTAAAACTGGATACATGCTTCAGTTACCTGCTTCAAAATACTTCCCTCCTACATCCACACACTTGTTCTAACATTCACGACACTACCACATGTGTCAGTGGACTCTTCGTTCTCTATATTCTTAAGGACGCTCCTCGTATCAGACTGGATGTCTTTAGTTGTGTTAAAACATCTTCTCATCACGTGCTTCAGTCTGGAAAAAACCACGTGTTAAGGCGAGTGAACAGGTGGATATGGGACCAACGAATTTTATTTTATTTTTTTTCTCGACAAAGAACTGCTGGGTAATGAGTGCTGCGTGGTTGGGGACATTGTCCTGGTGAAGCAGTTACCAGCACTTTCCACTTTCGCGTCGCTTACATCTTACTGCTTCACGCAAGCGCATCAAATCTTCCAGGCAGAAAGCTGCATTGACGGAAGTACTCTTGGAGAGAAATTCCGTGTGAACAATTCTCAGTGTTGAAATATGCGAACAGCATGACTTTCGCTTGTGATCTTGATTGGCAAGCTTTAGGGGTCTCGGTGACACTGGTGTGTTTCATTGCTACCTCCATCTTTTGGTGTGAGATCCTATCTATAAACCCAAGTTTTATCTTTTTATGACCTTGGATTAAAGTACTGAATGTAATGAACACTGATCGATCAAACTGGAGGAAGAAATGACACGATGCTTCTTTGGGTTATCCGTAACAATACGTGGAATAAATCCGGATGAAAGAAGTCAACAGTGGACAGGTCACATAAGCTTACTCTAGTCTGCACTGGCGCTTGAAAATTGCGTGGTCTTGTGATATATGGCAAGTCAAAGAGTGCCTGATGTCTGAGAGACAGCGGCACGAATTACTGGCCATTCATTACGAGTTGATGAGACCATTATCAGATCTCCTCGAAATTTTAAAAACTAATCTACTCATATTCGATACCTCTTTTATGTACAGGTATTTCCTGTGCATTCATTTAATATACCATATCTATATTCGTCCATCATTTAGTCAAATATTGCCCCATCAGAATCGCTGGGACCCGGGGTTAGGCTATCCGGCCCAGACATTAAAAACGAGTGACCAGTTGCTCTTTCCTCAGCGGCATTCTGTGGACAACAATCCCCAGGCACCCTGTGCATGTCGATCTTTATAATCTATATCCTATTGAAGCGCCTTAAATCACTAGGCCACAAGGCGTCTAAAAAACTATGTAAGGACAACGTGGCTAATGCACTGCACAGCACGAAGACCCATCCTTGATCTCCCTGTGTGCATCCGAGAACTGTCCTAAAAATGGAAATTACTCAAGTGCTACAGGATAGCGATATACATTATATACTGGGTTTATGTTATTTAAAGGGCTTAATTTAAGTTTAATTCAATTTCTTTCAAGTCAGATTCTCTGATTCAGAGTTAACACCTTCAATTAAAGTCTTCTTTGTTTATAGTCGTGCCACAAGACTACAGTTATCTCACGCCTGCCCTCCATGCTCACCAACACTTCGCACCTTCACTGCTATCAGACAGACTACCGCACATAATTAACACGTTCAGGATCCTACGACTCACGCTCAGCTGAACAATACAGTCTGCTTTTAGCTGAAGCAGAGTACTAGAGTTTGGTCGATCAAGAATGTTAATGGCGCCAGTATTAACACTCAAGTTCCTAATAAGATACTAGAGAAGACTAGACTATGAGAGGGTTAAATTGAGTTAGTCAGTTCCTTTGTTTACAGCAGTCTCACAAGATTACAGTTATCTTGCGGGTACCACCATTCTCAGCAACACTTCACACCTTCACAACAATCCTACATGTTCCTGCACTTTATTAGGCTATCTTACTCTCCAGGATTTTCGCACAGCTACCCAGTATCATCCATTTACTTATCATGGCACCTTTACAGCCTCCTACCCTCTCGCTTCTCCAGGTAACACAATGCCCTCTGTCTGACTTCTCCTTTGTGTGTCTGTCTGTCTGTCTGTCTGTCTCTGTCTCTGTCTGTCTGTCTGTCTGTCTGTCTGTCTGTCTCTCTCTCTCTCTCTCTCTCTCTCTCTCTCTCTCTCTCTCTCTCTCTCTCTCTCTCTCTCTCTCTCTCCATGCAATATTTTTTCCTGTCGTCACAAACTTGTTCATATTCCTTTACATATTTCTTCATCTCTCACTCACGTTTCGCTTTCCCCTTTGGTCTTTTTTCTCTCTTTTTCCCCCCACCTTTTTAGAGTCCTCATCTCTCTCTCTCTCTCTCTCTCTCTCTCTCTCTCTCTCTCTCTCTCTCTCTCTCTCTCTCTCTCTCTCTCTCTCTCTCACCCTACATCCTCTACCCCTCCATTCTCTCCACCTGGTCCTATTTTTCCCTCTCATTCTCTCCCACCTTCCACCGCGATCCATTCTTCTTCCTTAACTGGCCAATTAGCTCCAGTAATTACCCCTCGGCCATTAACGCCACTTCACCAATGGCTTTTATGTGTCCTCCTAGACAGTTTGTGCCAATCACTGACCACCTGATTGGAGAGAAGCAGCTGACTGGCAAGTACAGCTGTTTTGGGCTGAATTTTTGAAGAGGAGTGACCCAGGGGGCTGGATGGAAAAAGGGGATGAAGATTGAGAAGGAGGCATGATTCTTTCCCAGAGCAAACAAATCTGGATGCACACACACACACACACACACACACACACACACACACACACACACACACACACACACATCCAAGTATGCCATGGGTATAGAAATAAGGCCACAGAATAACACTTATATCCAATACTAACAGCATCCTGTAACTCACACCACACAGCTATATTCTGTCTCTCATTTCTCTCCCATCCACCATACCTTCTTGACCAAACCTCTTCTGTTCCTACCAGCCAACCTATGTAAAAAAATAAGGTGTGGGAGTATGTAAGCGAAGGTTGTGTGCGTCGTGGGAATAGGGGTCGTTAATGAGTGGGGACTGACACGTATGAAAATTAGTCGCGGCCAACCCTTACAGAATACGGCACCAGGCATTACATATATAGATAAATAGTCGGGAGATATTTACTGCGTCATTAAATGCAGTGTCTGTAAGCGTCCTTTTGAGGTTGTCTTTATTGTTCTGGCGTTGTTGTTGTCGTTGGTGATAACACTTGTTGAGACGATGTCGAGTTCCTACTTTGGCCTCCGTAACCAATGAGTTGGGAGGTAACCTGCATGCTGTCTCCTTCCTTGTCGCCTTCGACCCCCTTCCCCCTCATCCCCCCCTTCGACCCTCCCCCTTCCTATCTTTCCCACCCTTCATCTTGTTTTCTCCGTCACCTCACCCAACCGCCTCCCCCCTTCCCCTCGTCTTCTGCATCTCTCTTCTTGTCTCTTCTCTAACCTCCCCCACCCCAACCCCTCTCTTCGTTCTTTCCCCTCCTCCCCCGCACACCATTTCTTGTCATCACAATTATTATCCCCCTCTCCTAACTTAATCACCAACCACTCGCATTCCTCCTGCCATCACCCCGTTTTGTTTGTAGCTATTACTACATCTTTCCCCCTAAATAATCACCGTCCGTGTCTCTCTCATACTGTTACTACTTTAACCCCTTCTGTCACCATCAGTGCCATTCTCTAGCTTCAGCACCACAACTTCACCAACTTCACCACAACGTCACTCTTTTCTCATTTCCCTCAAGATCGAAACTACCTACTCCCCTGCCATCACATCCTTTTCCCGTGTCTCACCAGCGCCATCATTATTTCCTCATCACAGTTTCCACGTGTATTTCTTACTCTATAGAAGCTATCAACACATATACGCATATGTTGGTGGTGGCAGGTCATTTCTCCGGTGTAAAAAAAGTGGTATTTCTCGGTTCCACGGATCAGTTGCCCTTCAAGACCCATAAGAAACTACTTGAACGTGCGTAGTACATTGTCCACTCGTGTCAGGTGTGTGCAAACCGACCTCTAAAATATATACATACAGATTACAACTCTATCTCCTCCACCATCACCACCACTACTCCCAGCCTATAAAAACACCACACACTACCACTCACCATCACCATTATCTCCAACCCTAATTCCCACTAATGCAGATATCTGTCTTTAAGTTTGCAGTTTCTCTAGGTTACCATGCCATCTTGCTGCCTCCTCTACACTCTTCCCTTTTTCATTTGTTTACTCTGTCTCTGCTTCTACATATACCTTTATCTCTGCCTCTATGTCTACCTCTAACTTTACTTCGACCTGTAAATCTGTCTATCACTCAGATTATCTACCTTCTGTATGCCTTCTTGGTGTCACCACTGCACACCTTAACTCTTGACACTCCGCCTCCAACTCTACCTCTTTCTGTACCTTTGCTTCTTGTCACTCACCTTACCTCTGACTTCTTGTCTACGCTGCACACCCTACCACGTGTCACTTTTATCCTTGTCTTTGCCTCTACTTCTGCCTCTAATTTTCCTCACTTCATTTATCTGACTTCTAACTGTACGTCTTCTCGCCGTTTCTGCTGCACTCTCAGTCATTCCTTGCTGTCATTGCTGTTTTTTTTTTTTTTTTCCGGGGACGCTCTGCGGCACCTGTGATAAATCATTAGTTCCTGGAATCATTCTCCATCTTTCTTCCTCACCGACAGCCTCTGTTTGCCTCCTCTCTCTTTTTTATATCACTTCTCTTCGCTTTCTTTCCTTCCTCTATACGCATCTCCGTCGTTCTGTTTTAAGATCTTGTCTCTTTGGGACGCAGCAAAATCTCTGTGCCTTAATAACCATCGTGTAATCGATACACATTAATCTGTCTTCTTATTCTTCCTATCTTTCCGTGGTTATTCCAATTTACTCTCCATCTCTCCACTCCTCTCCAGCTTTCTGTCCTGCTTCTCCCAATCTCTTCCTCTTTCTCTTCATGTTTTCTTTCATAAACCGCTCTACCTCTCCATTCGTCTCTCCTCTGCCTCCTTCCATCTCCTCCTGGCTCTATTCGTCTCTCCTATTACCTCGCTCCACCACGCACTCTATCTCCCTTACTCTCTTCATCTCCTCTTCTTTTCTCTTCTCTCCCTCACATCCCCCAAGTCTCTTCCTACGTCCCTCTCCATCTCAACTGTCTGTCTGTCTGTCTGTCTGTCTCTGTGTGTCTCTCTCTCTCTCTCTCTCTCTCTCTCTCTCTCTCTCTCTCTCTCTCTCTCTCTCTCTCTCTCTCTCTCTCTCTCTCTCACCATCAAACCCCGAAATCTCTTCCTCTCTCCCATCCTCTCTCTCCATCTCTCCCTGTCCCTCCTAACACCATTAAGCCTCCGTGGCATTTGGCGTAAAACCACAATGACCAACAAAAAGAGGAAAAAATAACACAAAAACTGGTTGCCCGCTTGTCCCACACCCTTGTCACTCTCCCTCCTCCTTTCATTCCAGTTCTGGCCGCCTCGTCTCGTATTATCCCATTTCCTTTCCTACTATATTTTTCCTTTCTCTCTTCATTAATTTATAGTGTTTGTTCCTCTATCTTAACTTTTCTTTCTCTCATTTGTGTGTCCAGATATCTTCATATGGTCAAATGTTACACAGATTTACACAGCAACATTAATACTGTACACAGACCACGCAGACCTTGAAGAAGATGGTCTAGCCATATCGCATTACAAAGATTTACAGAGCTACTCGTACACTAATATCCAGACCACGCAGATTTTACAGGTCCAATAAGATGGTCTGGCCTTAGCATCTGCAATATTATGACGTCCCAGATGAATACATTTAGCTTAAGAGAGACCTACCTGACTGAAGGGAATCATATTAATGAGAAATCTTACTCTGTTCGCATATATAAAGGAAAAGGATAACACAGCTGGAAGTTCTGCCTCCCCTCCCCCTCCTACCCCCCAGCACGTGCCAAACAGGGAAATACATCCAGAATCTTTCCCGCTAAGAATACCTGAAGGAAATTTTATAAGAACTGGAAAAAGTAGTAATGAAGATGAAGTTACGGATCACCAGTCTTAGAGAAATATTGACGTATATTCTTATGAACACTCACTCAGACCGTCATGATAGATTTCTTTTCTTACGCTTGCACTTCTGTTTGATTTCGATCATCATGAGTTTCTCTCTCTCTCTCTCTCTCTCTCTCTCTCTCTCTCTCTCTCTCCCTTAAGCTTTCGTGACGCCACAGTCAGAAAGACATCGAACACGCGCATTAAAGACGAATTAACGGTTGATTGTGGTCGATAAACACAAAGTAACCGCATGTGAGAGGCTGGAGGCAAAAATAAGAAAAAATTCGAAGAGAGAGAGAGAAAAAAAAAAAGTTGCTGAATATCTTGTAAATCAAGTTTTCCATCAGAATGTTGAATTATAAAGCGGAGAGAGTGCGTAGAGAATCCGGCATTTCCTGTTGTTTATAATGGGTGAAAGAAGCACTGGGGAATTTGAAAGAGGAAGCTTTTACGCCAATAACAATATCTTGGGGGGAAGACACAAAAGAAAGCCCTGTGAGGAAGAGATGTATTGAGCCGTAAGCTTTTTATCACTTCAAGGTTTGTAATCACTTGATCACACTCACTCTTCCTGGATGTCTCTTTCGTCATCAGTGTCTTACAATATTCCTCTCTCTCCCTTTCCTCATTAATATATACATATCTCCTGCCTATTTCACCCTCCATTCTATACAAGTCTCTCTCTCTCTCTTTCTCTTCATTCCTCTCACCTCATTCCTCTCCATTCCTCTCTGTTCCTTTCTCTATTTAGCATTCTCTCTCCCCCTCCTTGTGTGTTCATTTCTCTCCTTCCTCTTCTCTGTTCATCCCTCTCTCTCCCCTCCTCTCACTGATCACTCCTCTCTACTATTCTATCTTTTTATTCATTCCCTTCTTCCCCTCCCTCATCGTTCATCCTTCTCCCCCTCCCTCTCTACCCAGCTCTCTCTCCTCCTCTCTCTGTATTCATCTCTCTCTTCACCTCCCTCTGTCTGCATCCCTCCCTCCTTCCTCTGTATTCATCTCTTTACCCCCTCCCTCTGTATTCATCCGTCTACCCCCTCCTTCTGTATTCATCCCTCTCTCCCCCTCCTTCCGTATTCATCCCTCTCTCCCCCTCCTTCTGTATTCATATCTCTCTTCCTCTGTATTCATCTCTGTTTCTCCATCCTCCTGTATTCATCCCTCTTTCCCCCTGCCTCTGTATTCATCTCCCCTCCTCTCTCTCTCTCTCTCTCTCTCTCTCCAATCTTCCCTCTTTCCCCTGCCCTCACTGTTAATCCCCCTATCGTCCTTCTCTGCTCTCACTCTCTCTTTGAACACGCTCCCCATCTCTCTGCGCTCTTCTCCACATATTCCTCTCTCCCCTTCCCTCTTCATCTTTGCCCCTACCATATCCTTCTCTCCTCCTTCATCGTCCTTCTCCACCTACGGCAAAATTCATCCTTCCTTGTCTCTGCCTCACCCTTCATCCCATTCTCCCCGTACATCTCCGTTCTTCTCCAAGTATATTCTCTCCCCTCGTCGCTCACTGTTTTCCTTTAAATCTATCTACCTATCTATCTCTATCTATCTATCCGTCTATCTATTTATCTATCTATCTGTCTATTTATCTATCTATCTATCCATATACCTCTCATCCTTTCCTTCTCCATTCTTCTTCACGTCTGTCCCTCTCACACCCTCTCTCTTATCTCCCTTCCAGTAATCCTGATTCAGAGAATGGTTGCCACAACCACTGTCTACCTACCCCCCCCCCCCAAAAAAAAAAGGCCTGGAAAGGCCAGTGAGTTTACTATGAAACTGCACCTCCACCACTTCGCCCTCTCAGTACTTAGCCATAAACCCGATGGGGAGGCTGGGCTGAACACCAATTATATTAATAGGTAAGGAGGATGTGTGGAATGGAGGAAGATGCGTAGGGAAGGGAAGGTGGGAGACAGGAGGAGGACGGGAAGGGAGTAGTATACATAACGAGAAGAAAGAAGAAGAAAAAGGAGAGGATAATGAGAGAGGTAGAAAAGTGAGATTAGAATTTGGAAGATTATTGGAGGAGATTAAAAACATGGGGAATAAGAAAGGGATAGGATAAACGCAACTCGAGCAGAGGAAAGGACGAGAACAGAGGACGGGTGGACTAAGGAAGGTAAAAATTGATATTATGAACGTAAATGTCCTACCATACAGAACAGAAGTGGAACTGATGGCATATTGATAAAACACAGATGATGGTAAGGAAATGAATAAAGAGAAGAGCACTGAGGGGAACTAAAAAAGAATGTAGACTGAGAGATGAAAAAAAAAAAATGCAGACCTTAGGGAACAAACAGTATAAAAAAAAAAAATGGTTTATAGATGGAATGTAAGCAGAATCGTATGGAAGGTGGATTGATGACGAAAATGGAAAGACGAATAAACAAGGGATTATTAAAATGTACAAGAGGGCGAAAAAAAAAAATGTCATTGGAGAAGAAAGGAAAAAGAAGACAAAGGAGTGTAAGGAATTGACTGAGGGGGAAGAGAGAGAAGACAAGTGGATGGAGGGAAGAGAAGGAATGGCACACTTCTCCTCTTCCTTCTTCCAGTTCCTCCTCTCCCTCCCCCTCGCCCCCTGCGGCTCTTCCTGTGAGTAACGGGGGGTGACGGCGTAAAGCCTCCGTGAAAGAGGTTAATTACGCTAGCTGGGGTCACCGCCGAGGAGGGAGAAGAAGCCGAGGAGGAGGAGGAGGAGGAGGAGGAGGAGGAGCACTAAAATAAAGAGAATTAGGTCAGATTAGAAGAAGTTGGAGGAAGAGGAATCAAGTATGTGAGAGAGAGAGAGAGAGAGAGAGATTTAATATGGACTCAGCCTGCATAAACAACCAACTAGAGGTTATCAACATGCCGTATGCAAAAATAAACACTAAGGTATACGTGGCAGCGAATACGGAACTGAGGAGCCGTATTTCTCGTTGCTACAGTTCCTGCCGGCTCTTCCTTAGCCATTTTTTATCTTTCTTTACCTTAATATTTCCTTCCTTTACTGTTGCTAATAACCAGGAGATATTGGTTACCTTGGGCAGATCCTTTAATGCTTAAGTGGAGGTGGGGTTGATGAAGGATGAATCTAACCCCGACACATAAGAAAGAAAAAAAATTGAAGATTGTCAAAAGCCATACAGTATTGCATTTAGGAAGCAAGAATAAGATGTCCTTGGGTTGAAGAGATTAATATTATCAATGCAAACTATATCAATAAGAAAACAATAGGAAATAAGAGAGTATAAATGTGTAATATACGAAATGGTTTGGCCATGTGGAGAGCATAAAGAATGAGATGCACTGGAAGAATGTATGTGAGTGAAGTGAAGGTAGAGAAGGGGAGGGAGAGACTGAAGATGAGGTGGAGAGATGACTTGGAGGTATGTGAATGAGGGTGGCGTGAGATGGACGGAAGGCAGTTTGATGGTGGAGGACAGGGTGACATGGAGACGATTTGTGTGTGGCCACCCCCTCCAAAATTCATGCGTCTAACCATACTACATGCTGAATACTTCACTAAGGAAGAGATGCGAAGTCACTAGTGCCAACGAAAATATGTGTGTGTGTGTGTGTGTGTGTGTGTGTGTGTGTGTGTGTGTGTGTGTGAGAGAGAGAGAGAGAGAGAGAGAGAGAGAGAGAGAGAGAGAGAGAGAGAGAGAATGAAAACATAAGACTGAAAAAAAAAAAAGGGCCATCAAAAAGAAGCAGAAAAGAATGAAATGTGTACATGAACTGATGCAAAACTGAGAGATAAAGGACATTGAAGGAGAAGAAAGGAAGATGCGAAGGACGACTAGACATCTCCACCCTCTCTCCACCCACCTCCATCATTCTCCATCACTCCGTCTCCTCTTCCACTCCATTTCCTCCTTCACATTCGCTTCCTTCTCCTCCATTCTCCCTCCCCATCTGGTATTTCTCCCTCCTTAACCCCTGCACCACAAGTACATCATTACTGCTTTGTTTTTGTTATATGCAGAGGTTTTTATTTGATTCTGGTTTGGATGAGGCGTTTCAAAATGGAGGAGTGGGATACAGCTGTCATAAACCCATTATATCTGAGGAAGCATTTTAATATTTCATTCTTGCAATCATCAAACCATTTTATTCAGAACACACTTCTTGTAGTGAAAGAGTTAATGAAGGCGATATTTAACCACTCCATTTCGAAAATTCTCTCCTAAGTTATGTAAAATGATCTGGAGATGGTAATGATACAATATAAAGTCATCGTAGACAAGCATTTATTTCCTTGGGTAAGAGAGGCCTTTCCCTGCTTGAACGGCCGTAAAAAGGTCAGGAAATGGCAAAAATATAATACATAATACGCAATGTGGTGGAAGGCCAGACGATTCTCCCTCTGCTCTCCTTTTCTACTCCAAGTTTTTCCCTCTCCTTTTTACATCTCCTCCATCCATCCATCTCCACACCCTCTCTCTCCTCTTCCTCCTTTCCTCACTTTCCTTCCGCCCCCCTCCTTCTTAGTTTCAATGTTCCCATCTTACTTAGTTATCCTTCCATCTCCTGTTCTTTTCAGTTTTAACCTGCAGTCCCTCTTTCTATACTTGATATTTTCTTCGATTTCTCCTCCCACTCATTTTCTCCTCATTCCCCTCCACCTTCCCTCTATCTTTCCTTCTCCTGCTTAGTTTTTCCTCCTCTCCTCATCTCTCTCTCTCCATCCCTCCTCCTTCTACTCACTTCTTCCTCCTTCGCTCCTTCTCATTCTCCTCTCCATCTCCTCTTCATTTGGTTTTTCCTGTTCTTTTCTTCTTCATTTTTCCCTCCATCCCTTGTTCTTCTTTCCATATTTCCCTCTGTAGGTCTTTTCTCTATCTTTTTGTCATCCCTAATTCTTCCTGGCAAATTTTTCCTCTCCTCATCCGTCTTTGCTCATTTTTTCTTCTTGCTCTCTTCTGCTTTCTACTCTCCATCCCTCTCTCCTCTGCCCATTTTCCTTCCATTTATCCATCCCTAATTTAGTTTCCCCCTTTTCTTTTCTTTTCTTCATTCTTCCCTTCATCCCTCCTTCTTATCCACAGTTTCTGCCCTCATCACTCCTCATCCCTCCTTCCTCTCCGCAGTTTCTGCCTCCTTCACTCTTCATTCTTCCCTTCATCCCTCCATCCTATCCACAACTTCTGCCTCTACTCTTCATTCTTTCATTTCTGCTCCCTCCACAGGTTCTCAGACTGGGGGTTACGGCTCTCAAGGGTGCCACACCTTGACTTTAGGGTGGGCACAGAAGGCAGTTGTAAGTTGTAAAAGTTTCAAGAAAATGTGGGGAATCTTGAATAAATACACAGATGATTCCTATTTTAACCTGGCAGAACAGAATATATATATATATATATATATATATATATATATATATATATATATATATATATATATATATATATATATATATTTTAAGTAATGCAAGGGCTAATTTACATTTACATAACAGCGTAGTAGTTTTTTCTTTGAACGGATAGGCTCAGATCTCACGAATCCATTTCCTGTGTTTATGGCAGTCTGGACTCAGCCGCTGAACTGACGTGCTCCGTATGTCCCTGTGTCATCACTTAGAAGATTTGCAAGGCTGAGAGCAACTGAGCTAACCAGAACAGCTAATTATTCTTTATTTGTGGGCATAGGTAAGAAAGCTGGAACGGGCCATGAGAATTTTGGGAGTTCCTCAATGGGCGAAACGAATGAGAAAGACTGAGAACCATTACTCTAAGCAATATTTCCTCCTTCTGCTCCTCCTCCTTCCTTCATTTTTCTTCCTCGCATACTAAGCTTTTTATTATCTCTCTTTCCTGTGCTGCACATTTCTTTTTCTCTCCCTACCTACTCAATTAATTTTCTCTCCATCCCTCCCTCCTCAGTTTTTGTCTCTCCATTCTTTATTCGCTTTCTCTCCAATTCTCCCTCATCTATGAATTTCCTCTCCATACTCTACTCCATTTTTTCCTTCACCCCTTTCTTCCCATAATGTCCCCTTTCTTTATCTAGTGTTCTTCATCCTTCTCACTTCTAAGTTATTCTTTTATCTTCCTCCTTTTCTCCATCTCACCATCCTCTACACATTTTTTTCCCTCGGCCTCTGATCCTCACCCCACAAAAACCAAGGAGACTAAAGAGGGCGAGAGGGACTTTGCATAATAATGAATCGGTTCAATGGCGTCGCGTGGGGGGCTGAGTCAGGGGGGAAGGGGGGAGATTCGGTGATTAGTAGGGGGGGGGGAACAGGAAAGAGGGAGGAAGGGCAGGGAAAGGTATATCAGGATGAGGGATAAGGAGGAGAGAAGTATGGTGAGGCAGGAAACGAGGACACAGCACGAGAGAAGAAAAGAAAGGAATGGAAGAGGATGAGAAGGAGGGAAGGAGAAAAGGAAGAGGATGATGAGAAGGAAGGGAAAGGGGGGAGGAGGGGGACGAGCATGAGGGAAGAATGAAGGTAAGACTGCAGAGAAGAGGAGAAAGATAGCGAAGAGGAGGAAAAAGAATGAGGAAGGGATGTGAAAGATAAAGAGGAAGGCAAGGACGAGAGGATGAAGAGAATGAGGGAAGGAATAAAGATAAGATGGGAGAGAAGACGAGAAAGGAATAGATGAATGGGAAAAGAATGGCGGAAGGAAGGAAGGAAGAGGATGAGAGGCAGGGAGGAAGCACAAAGGAACATGAGCAGGAGGGAGGAAGAGAAGAGGAATAGATGAATGAGGAAAGGATTGAGGACAGAGTTTGGAAAAGAAGGAGAAAAGAAAAAGAAGGAAGGAGGAGGAATGGAGGTGAGCTATGTGTAAAATTGGTGATAGAGGAAAGAATCTAGCAAAGGAAGGAGGATAAGAGAAGGAAGGGGATAAACAGGGAAGAAAAGAAAAGAAAGATGAAATATAAAGGTGATGAGGAGAGGGGAGAGAGGATATTGGAATGAAAGGAGAATAAATAGGAGAGGAAAAGGGAGACGACTGAGGGAAGAGACAGAGGAGGCAGATGAGTAAGGGGCAATGAGAAGGAAGGAAGGAGATGAAGAATGAAGATAGGTAAGAAGGAAATACGAAAAAATGGTAAGAGGTGAATGACTGTGGAGGAGAACACGAAGGGGAGTGTAAGTTAAATCAGGATAAGGTAATGAAGTTCGATGTTGGTGTTTGTTAAGGAGGGTAGAAAAGGTGCTGGGTGTGTGGATGGGAGACTTGGGCGGGACGGTGTAGACTGGTGGTGGGTGGTGGGTGGTGGGGCAGTAACCAGGGCGACACACCTCGTGAAGATGGGTGTTGTAGGTTTGTCAGTACGAGTGTGGAAATAAATTCAAGAACTTGTCGAAGCATAGTAAAAACAAGAACAAAAGAAATCACTCTCCTTGTAATCCTTCTCCTTCTCCTCTCTTTTTCCTCTTCCTCGCTGCCGCCCCAGAAGAGTAGGGAAGAACAAAGGTGTGGAGGGGCGATGTGAAGAGTGGAGGGATAGAGGAAAATAAGTAAGGATAATAAAACGAAGGGCATTAGATGAAGATATATGGGTAAAGCAATGACTAAGGGTGATGGGGAGACGATAGGAGGAAGAGGGACAATGGAAAGAAGTATATAAGTTAGTAAGGAAATAGGGAAGGAAGGAATAAAGGAAGGAAGGGCAAAACAGATGAGCAAGGTGGATAGGAGAGGCTGGTGAACATGGGTGAGAGATGAGAATG
Source organism: Coenobita brevimanus (assembly GCF_032717465.1). Lineage (NCBI taxonomy): Eukaryota > Metazoa > Arthropoda > Malacostraca > Decapoda > Coenobitidae > Coenobita > Coenobita brevimanus. Next base: position 20,028,855 of record NC_137045.1, on the reverse strand, counting down.
ACAGAATGCGGTGGCGTATACCAAGGAGGTAAAGAAAAATGGTGATTTACAGGGAAATGCGTTGGTGTGAGGGGTAACGAGGTGATTAAGGAGTGAATGAGGGAAAACTGGGGGTTGATGGGGAGAGGCAGCCAAGAGAAGTAAGGCAAAAAAGACAGCATGAAAGGAATGGATGACTAAATAAGATCATCAAAGAGGAGGAAGAGGCTATCAGGCAGAACGAATAATGATGAATTGGACATTTAAGATGGAAGAGGACGAACGGATAAGACAGAGTGGATGAAGAGGAAGACGTTATGTCAGGAAGGATGGATGAAAAAAAAAAAGTTAAGTACGATGGATGAATTATAATGAAAAGGTTAAATCGCGTTAGATGGATTAAAAGGAATATGTTTGCTCAGTAAAGATGGATGCGAATGAAGTTATAAAGGATGGAGGAGGAAGAAAATGTTAAACTATGCAGGAAAGTTGTAGAAGAAGAGCTTAGGTCAGGCAGGATGACTGAGAAAGAACAGGTTAAATGAAGGAGAATGGATGAGGAACAAGAGACTAAAGTAATGAAGCAGGTTGGGTGGGGAAGAGGTAAAATCAGGCAGGATGATTAAGGGAGAACACAGGTAGGATGTATAGGAAAAAAGAAGATAAATCAAGCAGGATGATTCAAGAAGAAGGTAAATCAGATAGGATAATTGAGGAAGAAGAGGCTAAACAGGCAGAACAGACAGACTGATAAGGAGAAAAGAGCAAGTGAAGGTGACGATGATGGAGAAGACAGAAATGCTATCTAAAACGAGGGGAAGAAGAGGAGGGCATGCAAGCAAGAATCAGGCAGTGCAAGACTCAATTAAGATAACATCAAGCCATTATCACCGTGTTATGCGGCCCATCAACTAATCTCTAATCAATCTCCCGTCCCTGCCACTCACACACTCAGGTAACGAGGGTAGAGATAAGGAGGGAGAGCAGACAGGCAGAGAGCAGGGTCAGACAGGCGAGCGATCAGACAGAAGAATCAGAGTTGCTAACAAGAAAAATGGGGTTAAAACTCCAAAAGGGATTAGGCTGCAACGAGATTATACAGCATCGGTCCTTAACCTCTTTTGACCCTGGTATCCCCTGGTACCGGCTCCAGGCAGTAACCCGACGTAATGGAGTTTGAGGTGACGCAAACAGAGGCCGTAAAATGTGTGCTTATTATTTTCTGCTTGTCACGTACTGGTATCAGCGAGATCTAAGCAAGCGAGAAAATCAGCATAGGATGAATATATCTGTCCACACCTCCAAGCATCAACATATTACCAAATTGATGACTCGCCGAGGGTCAGTTCTGGTACCCCCTAAATGGTCTCTGGTATTTCTTGGGGGCACTGGCAACCCCCCCCCCCAAAAAAAAAAAAACACCGTAAAAAATCACTACCCTACCGAATCACACCAAATGGCAAAAACAGCAGGGACACAAAATCACCCTCAGGTAAAATTGGACGCGGAAAAACACACAATACACAGGCAGTTCTCAGTATAAGTCAGAGATGTGGTCCAAAATTTCACAGCTTATTTTTAGACAACTGGTACTGTAAATTGGTGCCCGTAAATTATGTGCTAATGGTTACGCCTGTGAGGTGGAGTCAGGATTCCAAGGGCTAAAATGGCGTGTAAATGAGTGTGTGAATGGTACGCCTTCTTTCATGAATGCTTGTTTTCTGGATTCCCCCCCCCCCCACTACCATCATTAAGAGGGGAAGAACTGATGATGATGATGATGATGATAATGATGATGATATGATGATGATGATGATGATACTGCCATTTAGGGGAGACTGTCAGATCGGCATTATAAGTATGAATGGAACTTGAACGAGGAATTTTTTTTTCTGAAATTCTTACCGATGACTTGGCCTCTTCCGTACTATACTGTCTTTTATATCATATTATTTCAAACACCAGACCATTTTTTTCACCACAGGATGGACTTTCAGAATTACGGAGATCATTATGTTGCCTTCGTTATTCACTTCACTACAATTACTCTACTAAGTCAAATTAAATCACCTGCTGTTAATCTCACTGAAATGAAAAAGTAATCGGACCAAAGGGAGGCAGAAGCAAATAGATTTAGAACGATTTAGAACGAAGCCTTACAGTGTCATAGACCAGACATAGACCTTCTTTACCCCTGCACAGTTGTTGACTTTATACACGGGTTTTATTCCTCCCTGTTTAGAGTACAACTCTCATGTGTGGGGAGGCTCCCCACATACAGCTCTTCTCAACAAGGCGGCGTCAAAGGCTTTTCGTCTCATTAACTCGCCTCCTCGTCCTGGCTCCCTTCAACCTCTGTCTCTTCGCCGGACTGTTGCATCTTTATCTCCTTTCTATCATAGCTTCAATGGTGCTCCTCTGAACTGTCTGCTTGCATCTCTCCACCATCACGACGGACGCCTAGCACCTGTCTATCAATAAACTCTCATCCTTTTTCTGTCAAACTCTCTAATGCAAGAGTTAACTGTTACTCCCAGTCCTTCATTTATGCAACAGGTCAACTCGAGAACTGTCATCCTCTGTCTGTATATCCTACATCCTATGATCTCCAATCTTTGTGTGTCCAGGCATCTCGAAATGAACGGATCTTGAATTTGGCTCTCTAGTGTATTGTTTTTGTTTCTCTTTTTGGAAGGAACAGTTTGCGGGCTCCTGGCCTTTGGTTCCTTCTTCCTTGCATAAAAAAAAAAAAAAGGAAATCACACACAGGGACTACAGACGCCAGAAACCTGAGCAGACTGACAATAACCGGATTCTCGTTGGCTTAGGATATTTCGTAATCTGTCTATCTATCTATCTATCTGTCTGTCTAACTATCTATCTATCTATGTATCTATGTCACCTTTAAGTAACATCCGCCTGTATCTTATCGACACAAACTATATCAGAATTAAAAAGGCATAAGTGACACACAGGAAAATCATAGGGTGATGAATGGAATAGTAAGTCGCCAAGGAGATGGGAGCACGAAGCCTTCTGTGTACAGGAGAATACGGCTCAGCTTATGTGCATGTGAAAGAGACAGACCACAGCCATCCGACAGTAATACAAGCGTTCTCGCTGTTGCGATTAAATTTACAATATAGAGGGAGGGGATACGACATACAGAAGGAGGGGACAATCAGACATAAAGATGGAGAGGACAATCAGACATAAAGAAGGAGGGGACAAACAGACGCGACGATCAGACAAGCAGGACAGCAGGTCGGGGTCAGTATCGGGGTCTGATCTGAGTGTTAGGAATGCAGAGGACAAAAGGAACGAAGGGAAGAAGGAGGTGGAGGAAGAGGAAGAAAGGAAGGGAAGAGGAAAGAAGGAAGGGAGGAAGAATGAAAAGAAGGGAAGAAGGGGGTGGAGGAAGAGGAAGAAAGGAGGGGAAAAGGCCGGGAGGGAGGAAGGGAGGGAGGAGGAGAGGAAGGAAGGGAAGTAGGAAGGAAGGAAAAATGAAGGAAGGAAATGAACACGTAAGTGGATAAGGATATTAGCAGTCTGTTAAGCATGCAGGTGGATGGGTAGGTAGGTAGGTAGGTAGGTAGGTAGACGGGTATGCAGATGTGTAAGTCGGCAGGTAGATACACAGGTAGGCATAAATGTGGGTAGGCAGCACCGTTGGCAGGTAGGTATAGAGGCAGGTAAGCTGGTATGTAGTATGGAAGGCATGCACGTGCAGGTGGGTAGGCTGGTAGATAGGTAGGTAAGCTTGAGGGAAGGAATGCAGGTGAGAAGTAGGTATGTAGATAGGTAAGTAGGTAGGCAGGTAAGCAGGATGGCAGATAAACGGGTACATGTATATGCCTGTATGTATTGCATGTAGGTAGGAAGGCAGGTAGACAGGCAAACAAGCAAGCAGGTAGGTAGATAGGTACGGTAGGTAGGTAGTCATGGAGGGAGAAAACTGATATGTGAAAGTGAGACGTAAGAAGGGAAGAAGAAATCAGCATTCGAGTGAATAATGGGAAAATGAAATAAGAAGAGTACGAATATATGGACCCTACGGACAAGACAGATGCTAAAAAAAAGGCGATTACATACCGAAGGAAGAGAACGAAATGTGGCAGGAGGGTAGGAGAAAGACACTGAATGAGCCGTGGGCATATTAATTGAGCCAAGGAGTTCGATTCGGAAATAAGTAGCCTAATGTTCTGTCGGCAACAATAGTCCGGTTGCTTCTGATTATTCCTCGACGGATTTTAAAAACTAATTTGGTGACTCTGCAACAACTGACACTGATGAATTGATATACCACAGGTCATTGCCATCAGCGCTATTTACTTTGGATCTAAGAGACTAATATTCAAAGCCATGGAGAGAAAAAGAAAAGGAGACACGACAGAGCTGTTGTTGCTGATAATGCATATCATATTATTATCCTGACGCCTTTCTCCCATCTAAGGATCGGATGAAAGAAAATCTAGAAAACAAAGAAAAAGCAAGCACGGCTAAGTGAGGCCAATCAACACAGCCTGGTGAAATGGTCCACAAAGCCATTCATGCACCACTCATGCCCCTGGAATCCTGGCTGTACCTCATAGCCTGACAGTACACACAGGAAAATAAAAACTAAGACTGAAGTGTGTTGTAACATGAAAGGGGAAAATAAAAACTGGTTTGAGAGGGCAAATGTAACGGGTGTAGCATGAAACGTGTGTCAGACCTGGAGAGATGGGCAAATGGTTCACTTGAAGCACAAACAGTCTGCTTAGCTACTAAGTGGTTCACTTGTTGGTTTCCTCCCCTCGGTAATGTAGAATGGACTCACCCCATGAACCCTTGAACTGTGATTTTTTTTTTTTTATTTGCATCTTGCTTTCTCTTGACAGTCACATTCAGCCTAAGAGATGTATTTAGAAAGGGATGGGTTTGACATACCCTTCATTAATTTCTTCACAATCGGAGATTCTCATTAACTTGAATAAAATCGTCTTGTGGCAGCCTTAATAAAAAAAAATCGTAGTGGAAGGGTCAACGTACGTGATATCCAAACCACGGGCGAGTCCGGTTCATATTGCTAAGGAAAGAAATAAGGAGGAGGACCGTAACACATCTATGTCATGGTGAGATTTGAAAGCTTACGTATTTTTGTTCTTTCTAGGCTATTTTATATGGATAAGGGAAAACATTTTGAGCTAAAGGAGCTAGATACAACCTTCCTCAATACCGTTGGTGCTAGTGATGCATCGTCAAATGAAGTCAGACTGGCTGGTAATGGCCTGATAAAAATGAAAAATACGTCATCGTAGTCCTCACATTAAAAAAAAAAAGTTGTTGTTGTGCTACCCCAGTCTGTCTGAGCAAGCAGACCCATCAACCGCAGGTAATCAACTGCCTGTGCAGGGACGCCCCGTTCGGCTGACAGTGCTTCGCTACAGCAAGAACCTGCGATCGGTATGGAAGTTTGATTCCTGAGTGGACGTCCCATTTGCGTCTCTTAACCCAGTTAACAGGGACACTATAGAAGACTCCACATCATCCCCTTATCTGGCTATATGGTTACCACCCACCGTTGTAAATGGTTTCCTGAATTACAGGAAGCCATTTGGCTTGACAGTGTACAGCCACCTTTAGTGGAAAGAAGAGTAATAAACAGAGACAAGAAGGATGGGAAAAATGGGAAAAGACGAGGACAGACGCAGAAAAAGGATGACAGACACGTAGGCAGCAGTAAGCATCACTTATATCAAGTGAGTGGATGACGGGCGCGCCCACCTACCATAAGCATCACCGTAGTGAAGGAGTCAAGAAACATATACGGCTGATAATGCCCCATACCAGCCATCTGCCGGAGTCCATTACCGCACAGCCAGACGCCATCCCCCACAAAACACAGCGTCATCAGGGCCTCTCAGTGACCCATTTCAGAGCATCAAATATACACAAGATCCGCAATGATGGAATATTCGTCAAACGTTTAACTCTTTAGTACTAGTATTTATTTTCCATTCATCCTTTCTCTTGACGGACACTCTTCGAACTAGGGAGGGGGAGGGGAAGGGAGTTACAGACAGGCTTCAGTGATCCTTATACCACATGGGACGCCCATCTGCTGAATGAAATCTTTTGGTAACAGGAAGAATAAAATGGAAAAAATACCTCATCAGTTGAAGGTGTTAACTGATACCATGACACAGGAACTTTCGGATAAACCCATTAAACTAAGCGATACCAGGCGCTCTAACGGGACTGCCTGGCTAACAAGACGATAGTAGAGATTATTATACCGAAGACGATGGAGAAGATTAATACGTCGATAGATAAAAGGAGAGGCTCGATAGACTCTAGCAATAAGGATCATAGAAGCCGGGCTATCCAGCCACAAAATTAGTTAAGGAGTCAATTTGCATATGATAAGAAAAGAAAAGAGAGGATGGAGGGCTGGGTGGGGGAGGTAGGCAGAGAGACTGAGAAAATTGGGAAGCGAAGGAAGAATAAGGGAAGTAAAAATATAAGGAAGAAAAGAGAAGACGAGAGAGAGAGAGAGAGAGAGAGAGAGAGATCTGTTGAAGATATTGTACACACGTTACGGGATGCACAGCGAAGACTGGAGAATAAGGAATGGAAAAGAGAAAATTATCATGAATGAAAGTCTGATGATAGAAAGTCGATGATGGTACGGAGGATGGTAGGATAGGAAGGAAGGGTTGTGGGAAAGCAGGGAGTAATATCTAGTAGATGTGTTGGTAGGGAGACGTGATGGAAGGAAAGACTGGATTAAGACGAAAGCATAAGAGAAAATAATCACGATAGGAAAAGTAATGGTAGAGAGAGGACGATGGTAAGAATGATAACAGCAAGAGAGGGAATTAGAAAAAAAAGGGAGGATTTGTGTGGTAGTTACGATGATTAGATCAGAGAAAGAAAATGAACCGAGTGAGGTGGAAGAAAGGTATGTGTAATGGCAGGAAGGGCCGAGGGGTGGAAGGGAACTGCTTGATAGTGAGATATATTAAGAGACAGGACAGAGAGATAGGAATGTATTTAGTGAGGCAGATAGGGAGGCGGGATGGGAAATATGTGAGCAGGAGGTAGTTATAGGGAGGTGGGTAGATAGACTGATTAGGGGGAGGGTGGGGAAGCTGGTGAAAAGGTGGGAAAGTAGGTTGTCAGGAAGGTGAACTGGTAGGCTGGTTGTAAGTTTAATCCCTTCAACCCTAGAACGTCTTTTATGCTTTATTTTTTTTCCCAATAGGCGATTTTATTCAGCCTGGGAGAGGCTTGTCGAAGTGATGTTAAATAATCCCTTCATTTACGGTCTCACTAAAACGAGTCTGCTGAAAGATGAATACGAGTGAAGTTGTTTGAAAGGTGTAAACAAAAAAACTAAAAGAGGGCACTGCAGTGAAGAAATTTAAGTTCTCAGGGGCCTCTGTGTGCCATCAGCTATAAAAATCCTCCGGCGTTAATCACAATAGTGGAGTTGTCCTGAGCATGAGAGGGGTAATATAGAGATGGGAAATTAGGAGTCTCGATGTGGAGGTGAGTACTGTGGATGGGTTGGTAGGAAGGCGAATGAGTGTGTTAGATATAAAGGTGAATCATCAGGTTGGAAAAAACTGGACAGGATGGTTGGAAGACAGGAATGTAAAGAGACAGGGAAGGATGGGAGTCAAGTCGGTGGGTTGGTAGGAAGACGAGTAGGTATGCTGGGGGAAGGTGTGTAGGAAGATAAAAAAGTAGGAAAGGAGATTGTTCAGCAGGTAGACAGGGGTTGGGGGGAGGGGTCAGGAAGCAGAGAGGGGCAGGGAGAGAGAGGGGGGAGAGAGAAATATGGAATGGGAGGGTGGGAGAGAGACATGGGTAGCGGTTCACTGTTATCATGTTATCTATCCTTCTCTGTTCCATAAATTCTTTCTCTCTACTTCTGTTCCACCCACTTTTTTTTTTCTCTTCCTTCTTCCCCTTCTTTTCTGTCTTATTCCACTCCTTCCATCATCTCTTTCTGTCTTCATTTTCATTTTCATTTTCTGCTGTCCATCCACTCCTTGTATTCGTTTTCATCTTTTTCTTTTCAATGTTTTTCACTAGATTTATTGCTGCCATCCTTCACTCTTCCTCCTTCCTCTTCTTTTCTTGCTTTTCCTTTTCCCTCGTTTTTCATTTTCTGTTCATCTTCCATCTCTGTTTTCGTCTCTTTCTTCTCCTCCTCCATTTTTTTCATTTCCAACTGGTGCTCCTGCTCCACTGTTCCTCCTCCCCCAGCTCCTCCTGTTCATCCTCCTACTCCATTTCCTCATTTCCTCAAGCTGGTGCTGTTGCTTCTCCTCTTCTCGGCATCTCCTTTTCCATGCTCTTTTTCCTACTGTTCATCCTAATCCTCCTCTTGCTGTTGCTCCTTCCTTCCTCCTTTTCCTCATTCTTCCCTTCTTCGATATCCCCCTGCTGCTCCTCCTCCTGTTCCTCCTCTTGCTTCTTGTCCTCCCTCCTTTTCCTCTTCTCCTACTTCTCCTAATCTCGTTCCTCCTCCTCCTCCTCCTCCTCCTCCTACCTCGTTTCAGAAAGCATCGGAACATCAAAGCATCCTAAGCAAGCCGTTCCTTCACCCAATGGCTTTTTGCTAATCCTTATCACCCTCCTCCCTCTTTCCTCTTCCCCTCCCTCTTCCTCTTTCTCTTCCTTCCTCGTCTTTCTCTTCCCTTTCTGTTATTAATTTGTTCTGAGTAATCACCCCATCATTCCTCTTTCATTCTTTGTTTAGTTCTTTTTTTCCAGTCTTCTCTGTTACCTTCTATGTACCTCCTAATCTCTCTCTCTCTCTCTCTCTCTCTCTCTCTCTCTGTTATTCCTCAACTTCTTACAACTTTTTTCTTTTCTTCCCCGATTTCTGCGTCCCCCATTCTCGTATACACCTTTTTCCCTCTGTCTCTTCCTGTCTGCCTCAATGTCTCTTTCTTCAGTTCCCTCTCTGCCTTCTCTGTTCCCCCAATCCTTTCTCTCCCTCTCCTCACCCCCTCCTAACTGCTGAGTCTCGTTAACCGTGCAGTGCCTCGAGCCCCGCCTCATTAATCCACAGTATCGTTGGCCAAAGTAGCGGCATAAGCAGGTAGATAACACGAGATAAGGGTAGGCTTAAGCAGGCGGTACTAAACACAACAAGGAAATTATCACACACAGCGACACACAGATGTAAGGTTGGTAGTGTGGTTGTGTGTGTGTGTGTGTGTGTGTGTGTGTGTGTGTGTGTGTGTGTGTGTGTGTGTGTGTGTGTGTGTGTGTGTGTGTGTGTGTGTGTGTGTGTGTGTGTGTGTGTGTGTGTGTGTGTGTGTGTTTAAAGAAAGAACCGGAGCAGAGAGGGAAATGGGATGAAGGATGGGGGATAGTGGAGGACTGGAATAGGGGGTTGGATGTCTGGATGTGTTGGAGGATGGGTAAAGGAATTCTTTGGCGAGATGAAGGATGAGAGCGTGAGAGGAGCAAAAGAGTGCAGTAGGTGGGTGAGGATGAATGCAAGAGAATGGGTGGGTGAGAGTGAAGGGATGGTTGACGCGGTGTAGAGGCGTTGTAGGTAAACTGGGAGTGAGGGAATGGGGGTAGAGAGACGCGATATGAAGATGCAGAGTAGAAACTAAATTGCGGAAGGGAGAGGTAGGGTTGGGTGAGGAAGGAATGAAAAGATGAGAGTCGGGGCCAAACAATGTGCGAGTGGGGTGAGGTGGGGCGAGAATGAAGGGGTGGGGTGAAGGAGGGGAGAGCATGGAAGGGTGGGGGAGGATGATATGTGATTTTTTTACCAAGAATCAGAGGGAAGAACCAAGATGTTTGGGGGTGGGGTGAGTATGGCGAAATGGGCGGGGGTGGGGTGCGTTTTTTTCTCCTTCAATACAGAGAGGAGAAGCTAATTGTGTAGAGGTGAGGCGAGGTGTGGGCTGGGGTGGGGTGGGATGTTGGTGTGGGCGTGGGCGTGGGTGAGGACCGTGATTATGCTGAAGGAAGGGCGGGCCATCAAAAAGTTAGTCATGTTTACGACTAACGCCCGCAAACACACTGAAGACGAAACGATCCATAAAAAAATATTAAGTTATAAAAAGGCACCGGACCACAGAGTTACGTATATATCAGTGGACAACGTTTACCTAATGCAAGGGTTTAATAATTCTCTCTCTCTCTCTCTCTCTCGTAGGTAAATTATTTCCGTCGATGAAGATGTCGCAAAAGTGAATTAAAGCTGTGCTGTGAGTGAGTTAATAACCATAAATAAGGAGAGAGTGACTGGAATGGGGACTACACCGGCATTTACAGGTGTGTGTTTAATTAAATCACTGCAGGGGCCACTACACAACGGACACAATTAGCGTTACCGATATTCTGAATACAGAATTAATTTAAACCTGATGGAAATTAATGCGTAAACATGTAACTGAATATCAAGGAACATAGCAATTGAATATTACAAGTACCAATGCATATACTGTATTTAGTTTTCCTTGTTTCACCATTTCATTCCGATGACATACTTTGTATTTAATTCTTAGTATTTCTGTTTAGCAGAAGCTTGTCGAACCGGAATGGCAAAATCTAGTCCTCATTAACTCCTGCAGTACGTCATCTACACTAAGTGATATTAAATCAATATTAAATAATCTGACAGCAGCAACAGTAATATAAAAACGGCGTACTCGGGCTGTAGAGGTTAACGGAAACTTCCTTTGTATTATAAATTGTAATTTCGCCAGTTTTTATAATCACACACCTTACTGTTATATTGTGCATGAGCTGATTCCCAGTGTGCATCATCCCCCTTGACGGCCGAGGTGGTGGCACCAACACAGCGCGCACCGGAGTTACTCACAAGTGCATGTAGGCTACCATGGACATCATTTTTATTACCCACAAAACTAAACCTGAGGGATGCCAAGACTTTTTCAGCATTACCACCAACGCCACACGTCATTCCCACTACCATTAACTGACCAAGGAATAGACGGACTGCCAACAACTGTATACTCCTTTGTACAGCTTGGGAGTGTTGGACATGAGTCATGATGCGTCTGTGTTTGCCTTCCCATCAAGAATGGGAAGAGGTCACGGGGTGGGATATATGTTTCCTTGGACTGTCGCCACGAACGCACACGCCCACCAGTGTGGTAGATGAGGATGGCAGTGATGGCCTTTGGGATGAGAGCGACACAGTTACAGAGGCTAATGTTTATCAAGTGGAAGAAACACCTTCTGCCTAAAGTGTGCCACGGTAACCATGACTGTTTTTAGAACATCATTTAAACCACTAGGTTGTTTTCACACAAGACTGCAGAGAGTGTTTTGTTGTGTGATGGTGTTGTTATGGTAAAGTGTGAGTGTGGCGGCTGGTGACGGATCATATTGCACCCTGTGTCTACGTGACCGAACCCACCTCACTGCCAACAAGCGTGACACAACAACTCTTTGTCTGACACATTTTGTAATGCACTCCCACACAGTTTCGTCCACCCATAGCCAGGGATACGGTTTTACAACAAGCTCTAACCAGTAACAACAACATTAATTTCTTTACTACAAAGCTTTTTTATTTTTTTTATGAAGATTTTAATAAACTACTTTAATTAAATATAGCAGTCATAGCAGTACGGTGATTATCTACGACTAAATCTAACCCAGTCATTTCGAAAAGCCTTCTCCCATACCGAATAAAAATGACTGGAGCTAGCACGCCCTCACTGTAAAAGGTTTAATAACAGTGTGAGCCACTAGCTAATTTACAGTAGAAGTAAACGAACGACTATTAGTAGCATTGCCATAGCATTCATTATCCTAAAAGAAATGCGTCAGCCGTGTCCATCATACTCGCTAGTGGTGGTAAGGGGGGTGAAGCTACAGTCGCCTTAATCAGAAAAGCTCCGTGTTTAGGAATTCATGGGCCAAGTTTTACCAGAATCCGCTTAGAGCTGGGGCGGGTCATGGGGCTGGGAGTGGGAAGGGAGGGAATGGGAAGGGATGGGAGAAGGTGAAGAGGAGGGTGGATGAGGGGAGGGGAGAGAGGAAAGGGGGCGGTTAAGTCGAAGTAATCGCTTGGACTTGGATACCAGGTATTAAAGACACGGCAGGAAAGAGCGGATTGTCCATAAGTTTGCACTGTCCGGAGGAATTTGCACCAAAATATAAACTGGAAAAAGTGGATAAGAAAAGGTGCCACAAGACTAGGCAGAGAAAGAAGCAGAAAGCGTCATAATATACGCAAATCCGCAGGTTGGGATAAGCGGGGCAGCAAAAACAGGCGAGGGTGGAAACATAGCATTTGTACTGTACCAATGAATATTCCTGTTCCAGCTGGTCGACCATACTCACTGAGGGAAGCCGTCTGATGGTGGTGGGGTTTGGAACAGTCTCCATTAAAGCGTTCGGTACAATGACATCTTGCTGTTTTATTGCTGGTGACATCAACGATACAGCTTTTCCAATGATACTCACATCCATTTAGCGACAATTTTCAGCATCCACTGACAAGAAATATAGAGTTGTCCAGCTGTGGCGATATTCCAGAAATATTAACATTTCTGAGAGCGATTTCCCTGATTTTTTTTTGCGTTGAACCCACTCAGTACGATGACGTACTTTATATTCCTTACTAACTTTAGATGATTCTTTTTAACAATATAGCAGTGTAGGGGTTATCGACATTAAAGCAATTTTTTAGATCAAGTGTAGAGGTATTTGTGAATTTGTGCCTGGAAATTCAGGTAGCGACTAACACAGGCAGAAGGTGATGATGATGACGATAAAAGATGCTAATGTAATCCTGCTAAACAAACAAGCATTAGACTGGCCAGGTGTGCCCATAAATTTGCATAGTATGTTTTGCGAGACCTTGACAACAACCAAAGGTGCAGTGTATACATCAACTTGCAAAGGGATCACATCATGAACCAACAGGGCGCGTTCAGTGATTACAGCTTTTCTGTGAGTTTGTAAAATATAACAGCATAAAGACAGACTTAATCAAATACCGGCATATCCAAACTTGTATCCAACTTTGCATATTGTGATTTGTGGGCTACACGCAGGACGGGAAAACTATTGAGCCAACGATGAAGACCAAGGGATATCGCTTTACACAACACATTATCGAGCGGCTGATGCAGCTGTGTTTACAAGTGAGATGGCCCTTCTGAACAGCTGACTGCTGGAGGGGAAGGGGAGAGAACACAGATACGAAAAGAGAACAAAGGAAAAGTGAAAAATTGCGAAGCTAATAGAGCACATGAAAGGATTAAATGCAACACTGCCTCAGAAGATAAATAATTAACGGAAAGAAGAAAATAAGTAATTTTTCATATAATTTTTGACTATATAGGCCATTATTTTCTTAAACTTGACACTATATTTCAAAATTAGTTTGCCAGATTTGTTTAGCTACATTCAGTTTCGTTAGGTGTTCCCTCAAACTATAATAAATTATTGTTGAAGTCACATTTATATTAAATATAAATCAGCCATAAAGGCGAACCTAAAATAAAAAAGCTGGCAATACATAAAAAATATTTTTGTTCTGCCTCTCATTACACTAAAATCAACACAGGAATTGAATAATGATCAACATATTAACGGGAAGCAAATGTAATGAACAAAAAATATAAAAAAAAAAGAATACACAAGGACTAAAACGAAAATACAAGGAAGAGGAATAAAACGGCACTTATGAGAATGAAAGGACAGAATGTAAAAGAGAAAAAAATAACGGAGGAAATAAAGAGAGAATGCGCTTCCCTCACCTTTGCTCCCTTCAAACAGAGGGAGGACGTGTGTGTGTGTGTGTGTGTGTGTGTTGAGAGTGGGATGGGGGGAGAGAGATGGTAAGAGGAAGAGAGACTTTCATTTTGACTTTCTCTTTTCTTCTCTTACCCTTTGCCCCACTTCCGCACCTCCTCCCCCTCCTCTCCTGGCCAGTACTCAATCTCTGTCACTACACCCCTTTCTCTCATCAACAAATTCCTTTATGTTATCTCTCCACTCTCCTCCCCCTTTCCCTTTAACCTTTCCCTTGCTTCACTTCTTCATCCCTCCCTTTCTAGCAATCTGTTTCTCTTCCTACATTTCCCGTCTTTCCAATGTCTCCTTCTCATGATGTCTCTCTCCCCTCTCCTTTCTAACTCCTATTTCTTTTTCCTTTCTCTAGTTTCACACCCAATGACGTCCCTTTTGGCAGCTGCCCATACATGATCAATTATAGATTACATTCCAACAGATGTATCGTGTTGATTAATAGGCTGGGGTGTGAGAGGAAGACTTGTAGAGAGCTAGATGTAGAGGCAGGTGAATAATGTGATGTGGTTGCTGGTGTGAGGCTGAGGGTGTGGGATTACTTGGTGTAAGGGAGGTGGAAGTGTCAGGTGTGTAGGATGGCATGCACTGTGTACTCCCCTTCCTCTAACAGTGAACCTTTCAGTCATTCTTTAACATTTAATACCTTCCGTGTTTCGTTCCTATTGATCTAACTGGAAAGATTTTTGGTGCAATGAGGAGAAACCGTGATTTATTTAACTTGACCTGCTGACGTTGTTTAGATTTTCTTTTTTTTTTTTTTGTCCCTGATTTGAGTACATTTCTTTAGGAGGGGGAATTTAATATAAATAGTTCTCTTAAACAGGGTGGAGTCAAAAGCTTTTTCCTCACCAAATCTTTTCCTCTTAGTGATTCCTTTTAATCTATTTCCCTTCGCCGCAGTGCCGCATATCTCTCTCTCTCTCTCTCTCTCTCTCTCTCTCTCTCTCTCTCTCTCTCTCTCTCTCTCTCTCTCTCTCTCTCTCTCTCATCGACATTAGTTCGACAACTTCTCTGAACTTTCTGCCTGTATCCCTCTCTCATTATCGCGGGCACACCCTACCCGTTTAACTACATACCCACCCGATTTCTGCCTAATTCTCTAATTCAGGAGTTAGTCGGTATTGCCAGTCTTTCATTTACACATCTGGTACACTCCGGCAATTAATACTTCTGCCTATCTTTCTCTATGCTTACGACCTCCACTCCCATAATACTGTGGAGAGGAATCTTTGAATTAACAGATCTTGATTTTGGCCTTCTCTTGTTCGGCTTTCTTTGGAAGGGATCATTTTGCATGCTCCTAGCCTCTGATTCTTTCTTTTATGAATAAAATAATGGAGGTGGGAGGTGACTGGTGAGGTAGATGGGACGCGTGTGTAATGCGAAATATTAGATACGTTGGACAACAGGTGTACGGTGCGACTTTTCTGGAATGTGGAGAGAGAGATGGATGAGATGATAGGTGAGTGAAGGAATGTTAGTGAGAGCACAGGTGTGAGGGTAAGAAATGCAAGGAAGACATGTGAGTGCTGAGGCATGTGGTGTGTGTGGTGTCTGAGGTGCAGCTGCAGAATAACATGTGTTACCTCAGGACCAGGGATTGTTAATATGACCACCAATACGTTGTCAATACGTTGGTTATCCCTGACCTTGTTGTGGCCCAATCCAGGTACTCCATTCTGGTTACCGCCAAGTAGTAGTATTCACCTAAGAAAAATATCTACCATTCAGATAATTAAAACAGTTTATGTATCAGGTCTCCAACAGAATTTACTCCTGTACCCTTCCACACGCTGCATGAGTGAAGATCTCATGTATACCTAAATATCCGTAGTCTAGAGTACCCCTATCATAAACACTACAGTCAGTACTAGAAGGAGTACACAGGAGTGAGAGCGTGCGGGGCTGCGTGTTTTGCCATCTGTTAGGGTGGAAAGAGGGATTTACCACAACAGGGGAGGAGTTATCCCGAACACAGTGAACCACGGGAGTAGCCACCAGACCGATGTGAGCGAGCACCGTATAAACATTGTGGTGGCGGTGATAGCTGTGTAGGGGGACGTGGGGCTGATATGACGGGAGTGTGAGTTGACAGGGTGAGATGGTTGCCGTGTTGGTTGACAGGTATAAGGCGACAGGTAGGTGTGTTGCGTGGCAGATCTGAGGTGACAGGTGTGTATGTTAACGCAGTTTAGGTGGCGTACGTGTGCGTGATAAGAGGTGATGTGACAGGTGTGCTGGGGAAGGTGCATGAGGTGTCAGAGATGTTTGAGATGATGCGACAGGTGTGTGGGTGATAATAAATGAGGTGACAGGTGTGTTGGATAAGGTGGATGAGGTGTGTGGGTGTTAAGAGGTGAGGAAGCAGGTGTATGGATGTAAAGAGGTAAGGTGATAGATATGTGAATTGAAAAAGCTGAGGGGACAGGTGTGTTAGACAAGGTGAATGAGGTGACAGGTGTATGGATGCTAAGACGTGAGGTTACAAGTATGTGAATGATTTATTATTGAGAAAACACGTGTAAATGATGGCAGGTGTGTGGGGTACAAGTGTGTAACCTAACCCTATTCTTGTGAGCCTGAAGCACTGAAGGTGACCTGTGCTTACTATCCCTCTCCTCTCCCCTGCTTCCTTGCTCCACCCTTTCTCTCCTCCAGCCTCTCCCTGCCTTTTCTCTCTTTCCCATTACTTCCCTTCTTTCCGTCTATCTTTCTGCTTCCCTAACCATACTTCCTCCATCTCTCTCTCTCTCTCTCTCTCTCTCTCTCTCTCTCTCTCTCTCTCTCTCTCTCTCTCTCTCTCTCTCTCTCTCTCTCTCTCTCTCTCTCTCTCTCTCTCTCTCTCTCTCTCTCTCTCTCTCTCCTGGACAACCACAGCTGACATTATCTATTTTTCATATGTCTCACTCCTGACTCCAATACATCCTTCATCCCTCCCCATACACCCATACCTCACCCCTCATCCCTTCTTCGATGCCTCTCACTCTACCGTCCTTCCTCTCTCAACCTTGCCCAACCTTCCATCCCTTCCATCACTCCGTCAGTTCTTCATCTCACCTCGCCAATCACTTATTCAATCAGCTCATGACCTGTCGCATTCCAACCTTCACCTTGTTGCCCCTTCCTCACCACTTTCAATTTTTTCCTCATGCCTCATTCTTAATCTCTTATACCCTTCCCTCACATCTCTTCCCTTCCTCATCCCTTCTACCCCTCTTCATCCCCTCATCCCTACCTCATCCCTTGAACCTTTTCCTCAACCCCCTTATCCCTTTCCCACCCCTTCAGCCTTCCCTCACCCTCTTAACTCTTTATCCTCTGAGTTCTTCACCTACACCATTTCCTTTCCTGATCCCCTTCCTCTCTTCCTCTCAATCCTTGCTCACCATTTTCTACTATTCTTTAATCCCTTCAACCCTTTCTCACATCCAGTCCTCTCACGCCAGCCTCTCCGTATCTCCTTAATTCTTAGTTTCCCTCAGAGTACAGCAATTTATTTTTTTCTCGCCTCTCCCTTCACCCTCCTCCCTCCTGCTCAGCTCCTTAACTCCATATTATTAATCTTGTCTCACACTTAATTCACGTTGTTCTTCACCCTTCCAGATTCTTTCTCATTTCCCAGCTATTTCCTAACCCTTCATTCCAAGGACTCTCCTCACCCCTCTCGTCCCTCACACCCCGCCCCACAACCTCCCACCCCACCTTCACCTTGCATTGCTGAGTTTGTCTTACGCTTACGCCACTCTGTCCCTCACCTCTCAACCTCTCTCCACCCCTCCTGCAACTCCCTCCCCCCTCATTGGAATATATCGACTATAACGCTTGCTGCACGCTGTCTCTCGTCGCTCAGACCCCACCCTAAACCCACCCCCTGCCACCTCGCAGTATACGCTTGCACCATTCTGTCCCTCGCCAACCAGCATCACTCCCCCCTTCCCCCACCCCCACCACCTCACAATATATAGCCTGTCCTACTTGTACACCACTCTGTCACTCACCCCTCTCTCCAACACCTCTTACCTTGAAGAATAAAACTTGTCTTACTCTTATACCACTCGTTCTCTTATCCCTCCACCCACTCCACACCCCTCCACCTCGCAGTGTAGAGTTTGCTTTATGCTTACACCACTCTGCTCCTCACCCCTCAACTCCACCACCTCACTGTGTGGAATTTGTCTTACATTAACATCACTCATCCCGCACCTCTCAACCTCTTCTTCACCTCCCTACAACGCTTTGTCACCTCGCTTACACTTCCCTGTCCCCATCCCTCAACCCTCATCAGACTTCTACCATCTTGCAGTATTGAGCTTGCCATACCATAAACCAAGCTGTTCCATACCTTTTAGTCCACTCTATCCTCTCTTCCACCACCTGGCAGCATAGAGTTTGTCTTTCGCTTGCTTTACCGTGCCCCTCATCCCCTGCAATCCCCCACAACAATCTTGCAATATAGAATCGTTTTAATGCTTACCCTACTTTATCCTCTACCCCTAAACCCCACTCCATCAAAACTGCTCCCACCCCACCTCACAGTATACAGCTTGCCTTGCGCGTACACCACTGCGTCCCACCACCTACCCATCCCCTTATCCAACCCTCACCACACTGCAGTATAGAACTTACTTGTTAGCTCACCCCTCAATCCCCATTCAGCCTCTCTTTGCCTCGCAGTACACAGCCTATTTTACTCCGGCCACTTTAACCCTAACCCATCAACCCCTCTCTAACCCATTCCTCCTTCCCCCCCCCAACTCCCCCGTACTCATTCTGATTCTCCATAACCTTCCTAGCCTCCTGCAACCCCTCCCATTTCACCGCGTTACTACGGACTCTCATATACGCTTACTCCACGCCATCCCTCACCTCTCCTCTAACCCCTTCCCCCTCCTTCAGCCTTCCCCTTGAAACTCACCTCTCCAACCTTCTTTCCATCGACTCCCCTCCCCTTCAACCCTCCGTTAACCCCTTCAACCCCTTTCCTTGTGGTCCTAACCCACCTCACCTCGTAGTACTGAGCCTGCCTTACGCTTATTCCACACTATCTCACATCCCTCCTCCAATCCCTTCCCTCCTACCCCTCCCTTCCATTCTCTCCCTCCAACTCCCCCCCCCCCCGCACGAGACAAGCGGGGGCCAGCAGCGTATATGGAAACTTGCCCCTAGACCACAACACTACCGCCCTGCCTCTCCTCTCTCTCTCTCTCTCTCTCTCTCTCTCTCTCTCTCTCTCTCTCTCTCTCTCTCATACACAAACTTTACTCTTTTTTTTTATCTTATTTCCTTGCCACCTTCTTCTCTTCTGACCGTTTTCCCTCATATATTTATTCTATCATCCATCTCTCTCGCTTAACTTCGACTGATCTTCGTTATCTCCTCCCTTCTTCCTCACGGCATACCTCTCCTCTCCCTCCTCTCTCCATATAGCTCACTGCCGGTTATCCTTTTACTCTTCCCTCCTTCCTCCTCACATATCCTCTCTGTCTTCTCATTACAAGTCTTCCATCTCTCTTTGCCTCATCTCAGCCTTCGTTTCTCATCTTCTGTGCTTCTTGCCATTTGTCTCTTTTCTCATTTTCCGACTCTCATCCAGCCTTTCCTCTCTCCTCCCCTCTCACTTTTCTTTTAGTTCACTTATTCATTTTCCTTTTTCTCTTCCCATCCTTCCCATTTCGCTTTTGTCTCTTCTCTGCCGCTCCAATTTCACTCCTCCCCCTCCCCTCCTCCTCCACCTTGACACATCTATCTTCCCATCATGCATACCTCCATGCAGGCTCCTCCACCCTTCTCTCTCCTTCTCTTCATATCTTCGTGTTTCTCTTTCTCGTCCCTCTGTTTTCACTTCCTCCTAGTTTCTATATTTTTTCTTACGTACTTCACCACAATGACGTCGTTTATATTCTATCATTGCTTCTTACACACTGTTGTATTCAATTTAGGAGAGACATTACGAATTAGTGAGTCAGTCATAACTTTCAACAATTTCTTCTCAACAAAACGCCTCCCTTATAAGTCAAATAACATCGTCTGGATTTAGCAGGAAAAAACCAACAGAAAATGAGTACATCACCTGATTCAAGCGGTAAAATTGTTCGTCACGAGTGGTCTTCCCTAAGTCGTACAAATTATCAGAGGAGCAGCCTGAATTAGAAAAAAAAATAAAATGAAAAGCTGTCATTATCCAAAAGGGGTGTAAGAGGATAACCCTTCACATTTTCAGGGCGAGAAATTTGTTTTAAACTGAAACGGACAGTCTAGGGATAGCGAAAGAAAAATTAAGAGAGTTTTTGAAATGAAGGGATTAAGTTTCTTCCTTCTCCCCTGTCGGTTCTCTCCTCCTACATTTTTTTCTCTGGCACAGTCGCTCCTCTCCTGTTGTCCTTCTTATCTCTCGTCCTTTCATCTTATCTCGCAGTTCTTCTTCGTTATCTCCAGCGTCATAACTCTGCAGCTTTATCGTACGTACATACATATATACCTACATACATACATATATACATACATACAGACAGACAGACGGACATACATACATACATAAGGACATACATATATACATCCTTCGTCTTTTACTACCGAATTTTTTTTTTATTTCTTCCCATTTCCCCCTCTACCTCACCGTTTCTCTATCACTCCCTTCCTCTCTCTCTCTCTCTCTCTCTCTCTCTCTCTCTCTCTCTCTCTCTCTCTCTCTCTCCCCTTCACCTCGTCTACCCTCCTGACTAACGCTTTCTTCCTCTGGTTCATTTTTTCATTTCCTCCCTCCTTCTAACTATCATCATCATCATCATACCCTCTACTCTCTCTTAAAGATGGGTTGAAGTAGGATCCAGAAACAGTGAAAGAGGATGCACGAAAGTTGGAAAATTATCAGTAGTATAAATAGTGAAATGGTCCACACAGCCATCCATCCATACATGACTCAGTGTTTGAGAATTCTGCTTCCATCTCACTAGCCTCACCATCTTCTGATTATTTTTTTATTCTTCCCTCCTAATTAAAAATAACTTATGGTTTCCGGCCACGATGGTAACCGCAGGAGGTGGAGGGTTAAGAAAGAGTCGTTAGTTTTCCTCTTGTTTTACACTCTTGGGATCAGTCTGTATAGTTTAAGTACCTGTTTCATTTCAATTCCTTTCTCATTTCTGCCCCTCGTCCTCTCATTTTTTGTCTTAATTTCTCCTATTCTCAGTCATCCCCGGGACATGCTGCATAGGCTGCGTAATTGTAAAACTCTATAGATCGCCATCCTTCCTATCCCTCGTTATCTCTCCCTGCTTTTTTCATTTCTCTCCCTACTTTTCTCAGTTTACCCCTCCCTTTTCCCCTCTCACATTTTCTCCATCAGTCCTTCCCCTTCTCCTCTCCTACTTTATTATTATTATTTTTTTTTCATCAGGACTTGTTTTTCTCGCATCCCTCTCCCATTTTTTCCCTTCCTCATGTCTCTCCTTCCTTTTCCTCCTCATCACACCTCTTTCTCTCGCTGTTTACCTCTTCCATAGCTTCCTTGCTCTCCCCGCCTCTTTGTCTCCTTCATTATCATTCTCACTTTCTTCATCTCTCCTTCCTTCTGACTCCCCCTCATTGTTTCTCTAATTTTGCTCTTTTTCTAACCCAACCTCTCCTCCTTTCCTCCTAAGCCCTCCTTCCACCTTATATTTCCCTTCCTTATCTTTCCCCTCACTCGTTATCCCTACCATTTTCCCTCTTTTCTCATCCTTCTACAGCGTCTCCCTCCTTATCTCTCTCCCATGTTCTTTCTCTCTCGCTTTGTATCTCTCACATTTTCTTTCTTTTTCCTGTTCTTGTCTCTCTCTCTCTCTCTCTCTCTCTCTCTCTCTCTCTCTCTCTCTCTCTTTTCTTTTCTCTCAATCAGTCTCTTTTTCCCTTTTCTCCATTTCATCTTTCTCCGTTTCCCCCTCTGCTTTTCCTCCTCCAGTTGTCTTCCCCATCTTCTAACTCTCCCTCCTCATCTATCCCTGCTCTTCTTTTACTCTCCCTACTTCAAGCACACCTACCTCCATTACCTCTCCCCATTTCATCCTCTTCTCTCCCTTCTTCTCTCCCTTTTTATCTCTCCACCTCCCTCCTCCGTCTCTCCAACCCTGCGCCTCACTGTGCTGGGGAGGTGTGTGCAGGCAAGTGGGTTGTCTTTAGGAATTAGACAATGATGCAGGGAAAGCAGGCACGCATAGGGGGTCAGGGGTGGGGGACTGAAAAGGGGAGGAGTAGGACGGAGAGGATGTTTGAAAAGGTAGGAGATGGTGGAGAAGAAAGTATGTAGAAAAGGAAAAGAACAGGGTAGGGAAAGAGCTTGGAAAAGGAGAGGAGGAGGACGAAAGCACGAGGGAGGTTGTGCGGAAGGGAGAGAAAGAAAATGAAATGTAGAAATGAAAAAAAAAAAGAGAGATAAAGCATGAATGATGTGGAACGAAGAGGAGGGGAAGGAGGGACGTAGAAGGGAGTAGAGAGACAGGGAGGAGGCATGTGAGAAGGGATGGTAGGACAATGCATACTCGGCAAAGAAAAAGAAAGTGTACATAATTCGGAAAGGAGAGAAATAATAGGAAAGACAGGTGTGTAGGGATGATGGAGTTTTAAGCAAGGAAGAAGAAGGCAGGAAACAGAAAATAATACAGGGGAAGGATAAGCATCAAGACTGAGAGGGACAGAGAGGAAGTACACAAGGAAGGGAGGGGGAGACGTGGGGGGAGGGAGGGTGAAGGAAGGGAGCAAGCAGGAAGGTGGGTGGAATATGATTAAAGAGGGAGAAGAAATAAGGGTGTTTTGTACGACGGCAAGAACACGAGGAAGAGAAGGGGACGGAGCAGAGGAAGAGGAAGGAGAAAGAAAGGGAGAGGGATGGTGTGGGAAAGGAGGGAGGGAGGGAGGGAGGGAGGGGATATGAGAAGTAACAATTAGGGAGGGAGGCAAGTGGTTGAAGGAGGATTAAAAGCAGTAAGTCGGCAGAATTAGCTGGAGAGGGAGGGAGTCAGGGTGAGGCGTAGTGGTGGGAGAGAGAATGGGAGGGGGAAGAGGAGATGGAGAAGAGGGAAAGACTAGGAGGAGGAAGGAGGTGAAAACAGACGAAAGTGGGAGAGGCAAAGGAGGAGGAATTGGACGAGGAGAATATGACATGTATGAGAGAGAGAGAGAGAGAGAGAGAGAGAGAGAGAGAGAGAGAGAGAGGAATGAGGATGATACAACGACGTAGGAGATATGAGAGAAAAAGACTAAAAAGAAAGAGGGAAGTAAGAGAGGACAGAAGAAAGGACAGGTGGGGGACTGGTGAGAAAGAATGCTATGACAGTGCGCAAAAGGGGATGGGGGAAAGTATGGGAAAGATGAGGGAGGGGGGAGGAAGATAACACAGGTGAAAGATTAGAAGAAAGTAGGAGGAGGGGGGGGGGACTGTAAAAGTCAGGTAGGGAAGACTTAATTAGAATCCTGTCATCTTGTTCAGGTGTCCGCATCCGTGTTTACATCTCTCCCTACAAACCATCGTACATGCCAACCCCAAGTGCGTTCTAATTTACTCGTTTACATACCTACCTTTCCACCTACCAACGTCCGTACCTGCTTAACTGCCGCTTCATCTACCCATCCATGCCCTACCTCTCCACTTACCTACCAATTTGCCCTCATGTTTAGCTACCTTCCTGCCTATCTGCAGTTCTCCGTACTTTTTTTCTTTATCTGCACCTGACAAACTGTACCTACCTATTACCCTTCCTGCTGATCTACCTCATTACTTACCTACCTACCCACCAATCTGCCCTCTCACCCACCTACCTATCACCTCCCTATCTACCGCTTGTGAGGATGGGTAGGGGAAAGCATCTTCACTTTTTTCGTTCCTAGTTTTTTAACGCTGGGTAATTATATGAAGTCTGGATGGGTGAGTGTGGGTGTTGGGTGGGGTAGGTTGAGGCGAGGTAGTATCGGGTAAAGGCAGGGTCGGGGAAATGGGGTGGAATGGAATGAGGTGGAGTGGCGTTTAATGAAGTGGGAAGGAATGGTGTGGAGTCGAGTGGTAAGGAGTAATGTGGAGTGGAATGAGTAGAAGTGGTGTGAAGTGGGATGAGGAGTGTGGTGTGAAATGGAGTAAGGAGGAGTGTGGAGGGGAATGAGGACTGTGGTGTAGAGTGGTAAGGAATGGTGTGATTTTTTTTTTTTAAATGTGACGATGAAGGAACCAAAGGCCACGAGCCCGCAATAACTGTTCCATCCAAGAGAAAAACAAAATACAAGAGAGAGCCAAATTCAAGATCCGATCATTTCGAGATGCCTGGACACACTGCGTTTGAAAGACTGGAGATCATAGGAAGCAGGAAATACAGACAGAGGGAAAAAGTTCCAGAGTTGACCTGTTGCATAAATGAAGGACTGGGAGTAACGGTAAACTCTTGCATTAGAGTGTTGGACAGAAAAGGGATGAGAGTTTGCTACTAGACGGGTGCTACGCGCCCGTCGTAGAGGTGGAGGTATGCATGCAGACAGTTCAGAGGAGCAGTGACAAATGAAGTAGCGATAGAAAAGAGATAAAGATGCAACAGTACGGCGAAGAGACAGAGGTTGAAGGGAGTCAGTAAGAGGAGGAGAGTTAATGACACGAAAAGCCTTTGACTCCACCATATTGAGAAGAGCTGTATGTGGGGAGCCTCCCCACACATGAGGGTTGTACTCCACAGAGAGGCGGATAAAACCCGTGTATAGAGTCAACAATTGTGCAGGGATAAAGAAGGAACGGAGTCGGCTTAGCACACCTAATCTCTTAGAAGCAGATTTTACAAGAGATGTAATATGATCTTTCCAAGATAAGTCCCAAGTAAATGAAACCCCAAGCATGTTCAAGGATGGTGCAGGATTAAGCTGAATATTATTAAACATTAGTGGGTACACCTGTAGAAGATTCTGTCGGGTTGATAGGTGTAAGAACTGAGTCTTTGATACATTAAAAAAACAAGATTATTTTTACCCCCATCAAAGACACGGGCCAAGTCAGACATTAAGTGTGCCATAGCCTCATCCCATGTTTGCTGAAGTAATTGCTGAGATGGACGTTGCGGGAACCGAATGGAAAGGTGAAGAGTGGAGTCATCAGCGTATGAGTGGATAGGGTTAGATGTACAGCTTAGAAGGTCATTGACGAATAAAAGGAAGAGAGTTGGTGATAAGACAGAGCCTTGAGGAACACCATTGTTGATAGATCTAGGAGAAGAACAATGGCCGTCTACAACAGCGGTTATAGGACGACTAGAAAGGAAGCTACAGATGAAGACACAGACAGAAGGATAGAAACCATAAGAGGGTAGTTTGGAAATTAAAAATTTATGCCAGACTCGATCAACAGCCTTTGAGATGTCAAGTGCAATGGCAAAGCTTTCGCCAAAGTCCCGAAAGGAGAATGACCAGGAGTCTGAAAGGCAGATGAGAAGATCGTCAGTGGTGCGCCCCTGATGGAACCCATACTGACGATCAGAAAGAAGGTTGTGATAGGAAAGATGCTTTAAAATTTTTCTATTAAGAATTGACTCAAAAACTTTTGAGATACAGGATATTAAAGCAATTGGACGATAGTTAGAGGGTTGGGAATGGTCACCCTTCTTTGGGACTGGCTGAATGAGAGCAAACTTACAGCAAGAAGGAAAGGTACAAGTTGATAGACAAAGAAGAAAGAGTTTGCCTAGGCAGGATGTAAGAAAAGAAGCACAGTTCTTGTGAACAACAGGAGGGACTCCATCAGGCCCATATGCCTTGTTAGTATTGAGGCCTGTGATGGGAGAAAATACATCAGCTGAAGAAATTTTAATGTCAGCCATGAGGAAGTCTGAGGGGGGAAGTGATGGAGGAACAGCACTGGAATCGTCTAAGGTGGAATTGGAGGAGAAAGTCTGGGCGAAGAGATCTGCTTTATCAGTAGAAGAAATAGCTACAGAGCCATCAGAGTAGAAAAGAGGAGGGAAGGATGATGAGGTAAAGATGTTAGAAAGGTTTTTGGCAAGGTGCCAGAAGGAGCGGGAAGAATTCGAGTTGGAGATTTGAAAGCATTTAATACGAATGAAATTTATATTTAGTAGAGCGAAGAACAGACTTAGCACGATTCCAGGCAGAAACGTATAAAAGATGTGATTCAGGGGTGGGTTGGCTCCAGTACCTTTTATAGCCCCTCTTCTTGTTGCAGACAGCATTAGAACATGCGTGATTAGACCAAGGCTTTCTTGCATTAGTCAAAGGATATGAGAAAGGAATGTATGCTTCCATGCCCGAGAGAATAACCTCCATAATGTGCAAGGCACACCCGGATGGCTCCCGGCCATGGAAGCAATAATCATTGCGAGGAAAATCAAAGAAGTACTGCCTGAGGGCCTCCCAATCAGCAGCTCCAAAGTGCCACAGATGACATTTCTTTGGAGGGTCCACAGGCCATACCGGAGGGATAGGACAGGTTAAGGTGATAAGGTTGTGATCGGAGGAGTCCAACAGAGAGAAAATATTAACAGTGTAAGCAGAAGGATTAGTTGTTAGGAATAGGCCAAGTAAGTTGGAGCTCTCTTCAGGGAGGTCTGGGATATGGGTAGGGTGCTGTACAAGCTGCTCTAGGTCATTAAGGATAGACAAGTGAAGGCTTGTTCACCAGGTGGATCTGTGAAAGGAGAGGAGAGCCAAAGGTGGTGGTGAACATTGAATCTCCTAGAATGGAGATTTCGGAGAAAAGAGAAATGGATAGAATGTGTTCCATCACAGAAGTAAGATAGTCAAAGAATTTTTGATAGTCAGTAGAATTAGGGGATAAGTAAACAGCACAGATATATTTAGTTAGAGAGTGACAGGAAAGCCGAAGCCAGAGTGTAGAGAATTCAGAAGAATCGAGTTCAGGAACACGAGAGCAAGATAAGTCGTTGCGTATATACATGTATACACGACAGCCACCTTTGACTTTGAAATGAGTATAGAGAAAGTAGGAGGATACAGAAAAGGGTTTGCTGGCAGTTGCCTCAGAATGGGGAGGAGTGCTGTGGAGTGAAATGAGGAGGAGTGTGATGTGGAGTGGAATAATGAGAAGTGTGAAGTGGAATGAGGAGGATTGTGATGTGAAGTGGAGTAAAGAGGAGTGTGGAGTGGAATGGTAAGGAAGGGCGGGGCGAGGCATGATGTTGATTGGAGTGGTGACGAGTGATGTGGAGAGAAAGGAGGAGTGGTGTGAAGTGGAATGGCATTGAGTGATGTGGAGTGGAATGATGAGGAGTGGTGTGGAGTGGAGTGTGGAGGCGTGGTCTGAAGTGGAGTGGTGTGGAATGAAGTGGTGTGGAGTAGAATGGTGTGGAGTGGAACGGACTGAAGTAGTGTGGAGGAGTGAGAAAGAGTGGAGAGGAGTGGAATGGAGAAGAGTGAAGTGGAGTGGAATGGGATGGAGTGGAGTGGAGTGGAGTCGAATGAAGTGGGGTGGAGTAGGATGGAGTGAAGTGGATAGTAATAGACAGGAGTGGCGTGGAGTGGAGTGGATTGGGGTGGTGTGGAGGAATGGGGAAGAGTGAAGTGGAGAGGAGTGGAATGGAGAGGAATGAAGTGGTGTGGCATGGGATGGAATGGAGTGGAGTGAAATGGAGTGAGATGGAGTGAGGTGGTGTGGAGTAAAATGAAGTGGAGTGTAGTGGACAGGAGTGGGGCCAGGTGGAGTAGAGTGAAGTGGAGTGAGACTGGGTGGACTGAGATGGAGCGGAGTGAAGTGGGGTGGAGAGGAGTAGGGTGGAGTGGGATGGAGTGGAGTGCAGTGAAGCTGAGTTCAGTGTAATTGATAGGAGTAGGGTGAAGTGGAGTGGAGCAGAGTGGTGTGGAGTGGTATGGAGCGGAGAGGAGCGAGGTGTAACGGAGTGGGATAGAGTCGTGCTGTGGGGAGTGGTGCGATGTGGTGTGGATGAGGCTGCGTAGTGGTGTGGATTGACTTGAGGAACAGCACTGTGGAGTGGTGTTGCTGCATGGCATGGGGCGACCCTAGGATAAGTAGGGAATAGGTAGGAGATTTGGCAGTGGTGTGTGAGGGGTTGCACGGGAGATGGGTGATTTGTATGTGTGGTTCCGAGGTGTGGAGGGTAGTGTGTAGTGGTGATGGTTTGGTGGAGTGAAGATGTGAAGGGGCAGCGGTAGCCAAGGTAGTGGTGGTGGTGGTGGCGATGGTAGTGAAAGGACAGTGATGGTGATGTAGTCGTGTGGTGGTGGTTTGCGGTGGTGCAGTAAAGAAGAGGTGGTTGCTGTGGTGGTGCCAGGTTGTCATGGTGTAGTGTTGGTGGTGTGGTGGTGGTGGTGGTAATGAAGTGAAGAAATTGGCTTGAGTGGGTGGATACAGTGGATGGTTCATTGGCATTTAACTTCCTCTTGACCTCCCACGTCCCAGTATACCAATAAATTCATCAGGCTACTACCTCATACATGTTGAAATTCTTTGAGAATTTCTAAAACTTCATATACCCGAAGGCTATGTAAATTACGTTTTTATTTATTCTTTGAAAAAATATACTGTACATTGCTAACCTATCGTAAAATATCTTAAACACAACCACTTCTCTAATCTTGAATAATTTTCAGTGAAAGCAAGAAAATCCCACAAGCCTATAAAAGAGTGCCTGAAATCTAAAGCAATATTCCCTCTCCCCACTAAGTGCCTCGTGAGTGATGGGTCAGCAGTACCCGAGACGCAGCCACACACCCACACCAGAGCCACTTCACCAAAATTAATAATGTCAGGTTTTCCCTTTCACTCCCATGATTTTTAAAAGTTAATTTTTGCTTCCTCCATACGAAATTTTTCTGAAGTGAGGAAAGACCCCTCGTACTGAATTAGTTCTTGGAGGCCATCTGATCCCTCCATTTCTAAGTCTCTCCCAACCTGAATGAAATCATCAGGTGGCAACAGGAATATAATAAAACAAGAAAAACACCAGTTTCAAGGAGCAAAAAATGAATTAGTGATGACGCTCTCAGACGTACAAGAGGCAAGCCACGCCAGCTTCTCACCATGACAGTAATATACGCTTCACTTTAATTCGTACTTAAATCTACATCTATGGTACAATAACACAACGATTAATGTAATATACATTTGTGCATTTGTTTTAGCTTCTGCATGGAGGTGAGTATTTCCTGCCACATCTACCACGTCGCTGTAACACAAGCAGAACTCACCCCTACGCCCGGGTTCAACCTGCAGATAAATCCACGTCTTACAACAACAAATTAAAGGTCTTGTGTTGGGCTGAGTGATGTGGTCTGGTGCGTGGTGTTGTGCTACATGTTTTAGTGTGGTGGTAGGGCTGTGGTGTGGTATGTGGTAGGGGTAAGGGAGTGTGGTGGTGGGGTGGTGTAGCGTGGTGGTCGGAGTGATATGAACAAGATAGGAAGGTGGAAGACTAAATCAGTGTGACTGCATTCGGGGACAAAGATGGATGAGGGTAGATGGGAAGGTATTGTGTGGGCGAGGAGAAGGGATGCAGCTGGGTGGAGGCAGTATATAATATATTATTTGTATACAAGTTTGTATACTTAACTATGTGCAGTTTCTCTTGATATTTATGTGAATGTCTAGAAAATATATAAGAAATTATCATGGACTGCATACTCCCAAATCATAATATCTTTACTCAAAGAGGCCTCTTTACTAAACTGATGCAATAATCTTGCGATAACCCGAGTGAAAGGAAAAAGATGTATTTAGAGTGAAAGGGTTAAAAAAGGATTTAATTTAATGTCCGTGAGTGCAGTAAGTCTGTCGCACTCATAACGAAGAAACGCTGGGTTTGGTGTGCGGCACGACGGTTAGTGACAAGCTGTAGTACACAGGCATCAGAGAAAATGGATTGTCTGCCTTCTACGAAAATAAAGGTGAGATTACTGCTTTTAAACCATATGAAGTGCCACGCTGTAACGGTAACACAGTATACGAATATGTACATACTGAAACAATGTATGCTGACTAAAGAGACGGGGAGTGTGACATTTAATGAGATTTGCTTAATTTTCCCAGCACTACACATCATCCACTGACACCAATCACCGGCATTAGCTTGAATGCAAACTATGGCGGCATATGATCATTGGCGATTACAGATAAAAGGTCAAAAGACAGAGTAACATAAACTCTCGATGATACCCAAGACACGAAGGAGACACATGTGGTTGCATATCAAGTGTTTTATTTAAGCATTTCACTACACTAATGAGTCTGATACTTGTTTTCGCGATTGTAACATGATTTCAATCAGCTAAGGAAATACGCCGAAGATTGAAGGTGCAATGGATAATCAGCACAAACCTCCCATACAAGGACGATAACTATATTTCCATTGCATTTTTCAACGTCTAGATTGTTTCATTCAGCTGAGGGAAGACCTTTCGCAGTGAAGGGATTTAATCAAGCGGCCAGACTTACAATAATGTAGGTAGCGTCAAAAGTAAGTCTAATTTATTATTTTTCCTGTTCTCTTCCCCTTGCTCCCAAGTCTACTCATAAGCCTCTTCAAACTCGACTCGTTAAGATCTCATCATATATCGATTATGTCTCATAAAAAAAGCTCTGTTCTCAGAGACAAATTCATTATAGCCTGAAGTACTCTCTGGAGTCTTAAGGTATCGACCAGTAAAATACACGAATACAATAGTAACGTTGTGATAAAAAAAAAAAAAATCACAAAAATCGAGATGACCTGAACACAAAGCACAAACATTTAACATCTCTAAATGACCATGTGCAAGTGAAGGTTTGCAGTGCCTATGATGCCATACAAGTTGCCTGGTGCAGGTAACAAGAAGAAGCCGTCACTGACAGGCTTTAGGTGGTGGGGCAGTGTTGAGGAGCAGAATACATAGGCTACACGTATAAAAAAAGAGGGGGTCGGTAACCCCAGACACGCGTGTCAGAGTTGGCGGTTGTCCAAGCGATGTTTTGTATTTCTCCAAACGTTCTAGTAAAAGAAAAATAATCCTATTGCTTCTCTAATGCATCCACTCCGTTAATTAAAACAAACACAAAACATGTTACTAGGAGAAATATATTTAAAAAGATAACTTGATCACTATCTCAAAGCAATCCAGAATCTTCAGTCTAAAAAGATATTCATGTACTTTATTTTTCTGCAGTCAGGTAAAGAAGAATGGTGATTCCAGAGTGATACTGCATAATGCTAAATATGCACGTGAAAATTAAGCTTGGCTTACAGGACCGTAATACTGTTATTTTTAACTGTAAACTGAAACTGTTTTCGCAAGGTTACTGACCAATGATGTTGAAATTATCCTTTGTTTTCACCTGCGACACCTTCTCACAAACTTTATATACAAATAATAATAATAATAATAATAATAATAATAATAATAACAACAACAACACCAATGGTAATAATAATAATAATAATAATAATAATAATAAAAATGATGATGATGATGATGATGATGACACAATAATAATGCCTTTGGGAAATCCTAGGAAAATTGAAGGACGCTATCCCAGATCTCCTTCTATTTGCATAATTTTATCACACAATATTATTTTAAGATTGGCTCTAAAACTCTCTGTAATTTGTGAAAAGGTAAACTATACAATATGAATACTGGGAAGTATGTGGAGACATAGGAAAATGACCAGCCAACCTTTGACTGGGACAACAAACATTACAATGGAAAACTTCATACTTACATACACAGGCCAAGAACTGAAGCACAAGTAATTACCTGAAACGATGGAAACTATATTGTATTAGACTGCATTACTTCCTTATGTTTTTATGTATGACTATATCATAACAGACATTAGTTTAAAATATCATATTGTTACGTCCATACGTTGAAACACCATGTCATATAATATAACCCTTAGCTGTTAAAATATTAACGAAGCTGAGATAATAAAAACAGTTTAAGATGGTACTTATTAACTGGGGTTGTAAGCAAGGCAACGATTATTGGTAGTACCACCCATGTGTGCGGGTCGCATTGCTTCTGGCTCTGTATAATATCCGTGTTGTATGTCCCTACACACTGATAACATGTATAGAGTGAGTGGAAGTATTAAAGTCGGCAATGTATAAGTAGTGCAGCCAGTCACTGAAAGCACTGGAAAAGAGTCGACCGCGTGATGTGTGAGGGCAGTGCAACCTATGTCCCAGCTGAAGACTCAAGGTTATCACTATCCCACTACACTTCGGTGTGATAAATCACTCTGTGGTGTAGTGGTAACAGAGCCTGGCTTTTTATCTAGAGGTCTCGCGTTCGATTCCCGGCTGGAGTGTCAAAAACTTTCTACATGCACGCACGTGTAAAGTGTTTCTCTAATATATATATATATATATATATATATATATATATATATATATATATATATATATATATATATATATATATATAGATAGATATACAGTAGCTATAGATATATATGATGAAAGGCCTATTTTTTTATAAATTAAATATATATATATATATATATATACATACATATATTTCGTGTCCGACTCTGGGCAAAGGCTCAGGGCATATTTCTTAGGGACAGTGGCCTATCCCAAGGCCCAGTAGTCCTCCTACACCTCCACATGTCACCACTTCGGCGCTAACACCCACCGTCCATACTGAATACATGCTAGGGCTGTCTCATACAGGACTGGTGTACTGGTATTAGCGGGGGTACTTTTACGACATGTTGGCGGGTCATCTGGTAGATCAGGAAAGTCTGCTTTTTAGGAAATTCAAATCCTTAAACTGTTCCCTGCCCCAGCCGGGATTCGATCCTGGGTCCATTAGGACTGCAAGCCGCCTCTCTACCGATTCAGCCACCGCCTCCCTCTCTTTTTCCGAACTGAGAATCATATAATATACGTACATTATGCTCACAATAAGAATATCTGCTCGAAGCTGTGGCTTTATACTGTATATGCATAAAAAACAATGTTTATGAGAAACAAACTGCAAATATCAATATGCAAGGGCGAAACTCACACACACACACACACACACACACACACACACACACACACACACACACACACACACGACTGAGGAAGAAAAAGTCAGGAGGATGAAAAAAGTTACATAGAACCACGACTAGGAGATAAGAAGGGATGCTTGGGGGAGGGGTTTGAAGGAGGCAGGTTTGAGAGAGGGGGTATGAGAAGAGAGACAAAAATGAGACAAAGGAGAGACTAGCGGGAAGATTAATGAGAGATAAGGCATAATTCTGTGGGCAGGAAGGCGGGGAGATACGGCAACTCTGAGTGCGGACTTAAACAAAAGAGATAAAAGTGAGTGTGTGAGTGATGAGAGTTAGGGTGTGAGGCAAGTGAAAGTGTGTGTGGGGTAAGTTTCAGTGAAAATCACTAAATGTCAGCATATGGAAGGAATTACAGTAGGCCAGTGGTTTCCAACCTTTTCTAATTCTGGCCCCCCCTCACTGAATGACACGTTCCCTGCGTCCCCCTTCCTGAAATACTGTATTTTACCGGCATAGTTGGCACATGTCAATAAATATCATAGATTCTTAATCTTTGAAATTGTTTATATATTCAGGCAACTAGATTTCTTATTCATATCTGCAATATTTTCTCCATATTTAAAAATTACTGAATCCCATCATAATTCATAGTTTTCAAATATAATTACCCTCTTTATCAAACCTTCGCGCCCCCCCCCCAGGCAGCCCTTTGTGCCCCCATTGGGGGGCCCGCCCCACAGGTTGGAACCCACTGCAGTAGGCTATAGTGGGGAGAGTGACAGTAAGTACATAGCGTAAATTAACCACTTGCGAGTTTTGGCTACAAGACTGTGGAAATAACTTTGCCATTACTTCAGTTATATGCTGAATAATGTTATGCTTCGATTTTGCTGTAAAAAAAGGAAAATACGATATCGAAGACGTCCATCTTTTCACACTACTTGAGAAATTGCTTATTTCCTCCACCAACCAAGTTGGGGGAGGTTATGTATTCACCTATGTCTGCCTGTCTGTTTGTTTTTTTGCCCACACGATAATCTCCAAAACTTCTTAAAGAATTACATCGAAATTTTGTGGAAGGATGGGCCACAGGCCGAGAAAGAATTGATAAAATTTCGGGGTGTATCCGGATCCGGATCCGCATCCTCTGTATCCCGCACAATATCTCCAAAAGTTCTGAATGAATTTCAATAAAAATTTTGTGGAAGAGTGAGCCACGGGTTATTGAACACTTGATTAAATTTGGGGGCGGATCCAGATCCTTATGTATTCCACACAGTATCTCCACGGATCTGGATTAGGATCCACTTTAGTGGCAATGGCATTGGTAGAGGTATGCGCTCTCTGACTGCATTCTATTTATAATCCGTATTTACAGCAAAGCCGAAGCATAACAAGGTTCAGCTAGAACTTAATATTGTCAAAGTTATTTTCACGCGATATTTATCTATTATAATATGCGACTAGGTTTGATACTACGTAAATTACCAATGCCGATATTTTCAACCTCCTTGTAGCCCCGAACTCGCAAGTGGTCAATAAAAGTGAATATGTGAAGAGAGCTACAGTGGGTACATGAGACGAATGAACCTAACAGTGATGTAACTCAAAATGATTAAATGAAGTGTTAGACGTGAGATCACAAATTACAGTGTGAGAATGAAGTGTAATGGTAAAGAAAGTGAGGAAGTGCAAGCAATGATAAGGGCAAAAGGCATATTACCAAAATATCAGACTCTTTAATTAAAACTTAGGTACAATAATTCAGCAGGAAGTGGGAATTTATATGTATACATACATACATACATACTGTACATGCGTATATACATACATACATACCGGAATGTACGTATATACACAGATGAATAAATACGAGTAAATGCATACACACATACGAATACATACACACATACGAGTACAGAGAGAGAGAGAGAGAGTGTGCCACAGTGAAATGCCTTAAAAGCGCAGACACAGTAGTAATGGAAGAGATGAGAGTGAAAGACAATGGGAGAAAAGCACAAACAGAAGCCAGCCGGAAAACGAGTGAAAAAGTAGAGGAAGCCTTAAATCAGTGGGCAAATGAGTGAGTGAGAAAGTGAGAGAGTGAGCGAGGGGTTCTGACACTGAACCAACAGGCTTTCATCAGAGCGGGTGGAAAACTGCCCTGGGTAAATAATGAAGCTAGCTCTGTTATTTCAGCGCTGCTCTCTCTCTCTCTCTCTCTCTCTCTCTCTCTCTCTCTCTCTCTCTCTCTCTCACACACACACACACACACACACACACACACACACACACACACACTTATTTCATTTCACACCCATAGCATATCGGTTTCTTCCACACTTTTTCCCTTTCCTTTTACTTCACGTGGCTTTGTAAATTTGATATGTAGTAATATACACAAGCAACCGTACTCCTGGTTACCTGGTGATCTGATAGGAAGAATGTCCCAGTCGGAGTGACGATTTTGCATAGGTGTGACTGGGGGTGCGTCGATCATGCAATGCCAGTAAGGGACGTAGGCTGGTCATCTGCCCTTAAAAATGCAATGGATGACGGTAGCCTAGTCTCGGGCCTGTGCATATCCTAAGTAGTAAAATTGGACTATACTTCTATTGTGTTAATTTGACCTATGTTTTCATCCTTTTGACGCGTTGTTCACGTAGATCAGTTGTAAAAAAAAAAAAAAAAAAAAAAAAAAAAAAAAAAAAAGCAACGCTACGCCTGCACCTCCTTTCCATGCCACTTCATCGTGACTAGCATTTTATTCTAGTATTAATCTACTGGTTACATCTGATCATTCACCATGCAGAGTGGATTTATAATTGTTATTTACTCTTCTGGTCATTCTGTCTAACGAAAAAGAAATACAGTATAAAAAAGAACAAAAGGGGATGAATGCTTTTAGTAAACAATTCAATACCAGGAAAAGTATGTTGCCTCGAAAAAGACAGAATTACAATCAGCGTTTTTTTGTTTCGCTCAAACTCTTGCAACAGAAATCCGGACGGTAACAAAGGCAACAAAGAGCTGTGCAGAGAAGAAGCAGTGCAAAATAATGTTAAACCCTTCAACCCAGCGTCGTGTGTTTTTGTTTTATTTTCATGCCTCCAGATGACCTTATTTATCATCGAAAAGATCCTTACAAATAAAATGGTTAATAAACGGTGTATGTAATTACCCTCCATTTCGAAACTCCCTCCAAAGGTGAATAAATATTTTTTCGAGATGACAACAATAAAAAAAATGATGTTCGCATGTTGAATGTGCTAAGTAGAATGTCGATGCAACCAAGGGAGAGTTAAGTGGATGGAAGAAATAATGAATGTTAACGAAACATGACAACTAGGTGGATAGTTAACCCGCTCACTCCGATGACGTATTGCTTATTTCATTCTTGCTACCTCCAGATGACTTAGTTCACATAAGGAGGTACTTAGCGAATTAGGGGGTTAAATAATGCATTCAGTATTCCAGTCACTACAAGAGATCTGCCCTGGATGTAGAAAAAAAGGCATCTGCCTGAAGGGGAGTATGTGTGAGGGTATATAAGGGAGGGCGGTATATTGTGGTGAAGAGGGGTCGTTACTGAATAGGGACAGAAACGCCTGATGGTCCTTTTTCCGAGGCCACCAGTAATAAAGATACAGTGTCAGACAACATACAGTCAGGCATATAGACGACGCTCTCACTACAACAGATAAAACAAAAGGTAGGATCAGGTCATATTTTACGTAAAGTGGACACAGTTAGACAAGCATACGACTACAATTAGGCTCCTACGACCCACTCCCAGCTGAATATAATTTTCTGGAGTGGGGTGGAAGAAACTGCGAAAGACGACGCGACCATGAGAGAGTTAAGTGAAGTAGACAGGGCAGGACACGGACAATAAAATGTTAGTGGTAAGAGACTAAGAGGGTACGAGTGAGATAACCGCAACAAAACATGGATGGAGTGGTAACATGAGAACACCACGCAGGCTCCATACTGAGATAAAGGCACGACAACACCCATTTTAAAAACACTTTTGTCTCCGAAGTAAGAATATAGTATTGTTTTAGAACTAACGTCAGACTGTTTAGCTTACCTCACTGAAATCCATTCCTAAAGAATATTTTTGTACTATCAAAGTTAACACTGATAAACAACGACGGACTTAAATTTTTGCAGATGAAATCAGTCGGTTTTATACAGCAGAAAAAAGTCATACCAAAAGGAGCCAAAAGGTTAATTTTAAAAGAAAAAGTAGGAAAAGTAGGGGAGCCTTTGTCCTGAAGTGGATTAATACAGTGATGATGATGATGATGATGATGATGATGGCTGCTTAACCTGACTAGAGTATTTCCGGAGGGAGGAGCAAGCGAGGCTAGAGCTTTCTATGGAGCTGTACTCAAGCCACCAAATACACCTACTTCCTATACTGTATATGCTGAAGGCCACACTACCTCATAGGGAAAGTGATTTAAGGTGTGTCTTAAATAGCCCGGTATAAAATTGTGTGTAACATTTAATACATCAACATACTCTCTCTCTCTCTCTCTCTCTCTCTCTCTCTCTCTCTCTCATCCATATCCCCACTGCCTTTTTTCTCTCTTTCTCACCCCCTTTACCCATTCATCCAATTTTTCTAGTAGTTCTTTATCCCGTCCCCTCCATTCATGCATTTCTTCCCTCACTCTTTCCTTCCTCCTTCTCTCCGTTTCTCCCTCACATCCCTCTCCATTCGTCTTCTTTTCCGATACACCTATCCCTCCTCCTCTCTTCACTCTCCTCTTACCTCTCATTTATTCTATCCTCTCCACTGTCCATAATATATTTCACTGTTCTCTTCTTCATCCTCTTCTGTCTCGCTGTCTCTCTGTCCCTCCCTTCCCTTTCTTCCTCCTTTCCCCTATCTTTCTCTGCCTTTCTTTTTTCCCCTTTCCCTTATTCTTGCCTCTCTTTCATCTTTTTTTTTTCCCATGTCTTCTTTCATCATCTTCCTCCTTCCCGCTTCTCCATCCTATTTTTCCTTCTCCATTTTTCTCTCCGTACCACCCCCTTATCTTTCCCCTATCGTTCCCTTCCTCATCTTTCATTCCTCTTCTCTCTCCCTCCCTCCATTCCCACTCTAGACCCCCTGCAGCAACGGGAATCAGTGGGAATATTCCAGGTTTCCGGGAAAATCCTCAGCCCTCGTTTTCTTTGCATGACAAATATTCACTCCCGTTTTTATTTTTGGCTCCAGTTTTCCAGACAAAGGCATTTTCTCTTCTTGCTTCTGTTTTTTCTTCCTTTTTTTTTAAGGTTGAGAGAGGCATGGAAAAAAGGCTAGGGGGGAAAGGAGGTGAAAGGTATGGGAAGATTAATCCATTTAGACCTAATACACAGTTTATGTTTTATTCTTGGTATGACTATTCTATTTTATGTACCTTAGGAACGCCCCCTAGCAGTGAAAGGGTTTGTGAAGGCTACACCTAACCCCTCCACCTAGAAAAACCTCCCATGAGCAGAAGAAAATCGTCCGTAGATAGCATGAAAAAAATTGAAGAAGCAATCGTACTGAAGTGGTTAAGGAAAGACTGAGAGAAGAAGGGTCTAATATAAAGGAAAAAAGGAAATATTGAGTAAACTGGGAACGAGGAATGTGTGTGTGTGTGTGTGTGTGTGTGTGTGTGTGTGTGTGTGTGTGTGTGTGTGTGTGTGTGTGTGTGTGTGTGTGTGTGTGTGTGTGTGTGTGAGAGAGAGAGAGAGAGAAGTGACATGGAAAAGAAATGCACACACGAAATGTGAAAAGAAATTACGGATACAAAAGAAAAATGATGTAATGAAGGAAAGAGAGGATATGGAGAAATGAGAGAGAGAGAGAGAGAGAGAGAGAGAGAGAGAGAGAAGCGAGGGACTGAAAGAAGAGAGGGAGAGGGAGAGAAAAGAGGGGAGGGAGAGGAGAGAGAGAGAGAGGGAGGAGGCGAGGGTGACAAAGGTAAAGCTGGAAAAACAAGGTAAAATACCCAACGTGTGAGGTGAGAAATGACCTGTGTGTTCGCCACTATCACCTGCGCTATGAGAGGTCTTCCGAAAGCTGAATATAATCATCAAAGGGTGGCAATAATTTCAATATTAAAAAGATGCCATCAGACTAAGGATGTTAATGGAACTTGTGTCTTAACTTCTTTAATATAAAAAAAAATACCTTTATAAGTTGAATTAAGTTGTCTGTTGGTGGCAAGAATAAAATAAAAGATAAAAGTTAGAGTAATGGAAGTTCAAGGAGCTAGTCTCTTACCCTCTCGAATATGAAAGTAATAAATTACAGTAATCTGACGGGAGCAAGAGAACGAGATTTACAATTCATTATCGCACTGAAGAGGCTGTCATTGACCCTCTTAAAAAATCATAAGGCGAATAGATAAGACGGGACGAAGGCAAAGCACCGAAGAAAACTTAACTCCTGAGAGGTTATTTAAATTCCATCCTTATCACTACCAAGTTATTTTGCTTAGCTTAGGAGGCGTTCTAGCAGTGAAGAGGTAAGCTAGGACTGTATCTGACTTCACCAATTATAAAAGTCTCTTAAGCTGAATAAAGTCGTCTGGAAATACTGCAGCAGAAATAAAAAAAAAAAAAAATGTTACAGTATTAATCGAAGGAGTAATATTCTGTGCTTCTGTAACGTTTGTGACTGCAGAGAGCCCATCCTCTGAAGGTGGGCTTGTGTAGGCTGGTGCGTTAGAGAAATTTAGGATTCAAGTTCTTTCATGTGTTTTCCACCACTCCAATTTGATCCAAGTCATAGTGAATGCCATATTAAACAACTAGAGGGCATGATATTTATACTGGCATTTATTTACGTTTGCATTTGGCTTAAGTGTAAATTTACCCACTCAAGGTCGCGTCGTCATTAATATTTCATTCTAGAGAAATCACAGGATGTGTAAATGCTGTCATCACTGATAGTTGGAAAAGTCTCGTACTTTATTCCACTTAACCCCAGACGATTTTATTCAGCTACGAGTGCAAGAAGAAAAAAAAAAAGCCGTTTACAGAATAGCAGCACGCCAAACCCCACGTTCCAGCCAAAGATCCATCTCTCCAAAGCCACTATTCGATGTTGAGAATAAATTGGCCAGAAGTTGTTGACAGGGAACTTATCATACGTCCTTTATTCCATTATTTACAAAGCAACAGAAGAAAGAAAATGATGTTAAGGCGAACAGGAATACCACAAAATACTTCTTGATATACAGTATACAGAGAAAAACTGTTCGACAGCAACACAGGGAGAAAAAAAATGACTACGACAATGATAATGATATTCCTGCCATAAACGATAATAACCATAAGAAGGAGATGGTAGGGAAACAGAGGACAGAAGAACAGAAGTAGGGTGAAATGATCAAAAACATAGGGTGATGAAGACGAGGCGAAAAAAAGGAGGGCAAAGGCGAGGAGAAAAAGAAACAAGAGAGAAAAAGTGAGTCAGCAGGAGAATGTGACGAGGAAGGCAGGTTGGTTGGCATCTCGGAGTTTGTTTAGCATACCTAACGACAGGGGTGGTGAGGGAGGCCAGGAGTGAGGAGCGCTTGCCTCTGAGTCAAGGAGTAATTTTCCTATTAGGCCAGATGACAGGGTCGCGGTGAGGGCAGGGAGGAGGGGAGCAGGGGGGGGGTAGTAGATTTATTCCTTATCTTGATATTCTGTAACTCTCTCTCTCTCTCTCTCTCTGCTTCACATAATAATGACAGCAAGAGCACCACCGAATGGAAAGCAATGAATTCTATTTCCAGTTTCCTTCCTAATCTATGATAAAAGAATAATTACAGAAATGATAGTCATTGTAGTTTTACTGATTACAGAACGTATTTCGGAAAAGATTAAAACTGTAGTAGAACACTGGGCTGATGTGAAGGAACTGTGAGAAGATATGAAGATCAGTCTGCGTGCACCCACAAGTGCACAATTTGCGTTATGCGAGAGGTCTGCTGTCCTGGCAGTACACCATCTTTGTTGCGATTAATGGCTAAAGATGAGATGTCCACGCGCTGCACAGGACAGTTGACAGTTTTATGATAAAAAAAAAAAATGCTGGAAGATCAATGAAAATTGGATCAGCCTGATCAGACCATAATACATCTGAAGTTTCTATAGCTGATTTTTGCATACAGCCTGGTAATTTACGACACTATGTAAGAGACTGAGGCGTACAGAATGAAAACTTTGAAAACATTGTCCAGGGCAGTAATCATCTTCATGATCATCCTAATCCTGTATATAATTATCATTCACGAGACTAAAGGAATTAAGGATAAGGAACACGGAAGCAATAAAGCAGTAAAAATACCAAGAGAGTGCTCCGTGAAATGGATCAGACATTCATTCACTTATCAATTAGCTATTGAAAATTTTGGTGTGACTTCACAGGCCAAACGACCCACACAAGATATGTTTCATAATGCAAATAGTACAGAGCCCATTCCTTCAAATGACAAGTTAAACAAGGCGTGCAGCTCTTGTCACAGTCATATCAGTTTACCTCATCCGTCCATTTTTGTCCTTCGTTAATTCTTTTGCTTCCCGAAAGCCATTTATCGTTTATTTCTTTAATCGCTTACCATATTTTTCCACCTTTTGGGTCTTCCACACTTTCCCACATACAAACATAAACTTCACCGCCAAGTGCATTCACATCTCAATGTGACTATACCATTTAAGCACATTCTCTTCTATCTTTTGATTAATACGTATCGTATACTCTTGTACTCTATGTCTTTCATGCACCACTGTATTTCTTATCCCATTACACCAACACAACTCTTATTAATTCCTTACACAATTGTAGTGATATATGACAAGAATCAACCCTTTCGACATGACGACACGAATTGTACTTTATACTTGCAGCAACCACACAATGTTATTCGATTTAGGAGAAAATGATGGAAAAGAAAGTGAAAGCTATACCTGCCACTAACTCCCTAACTATGAAAGACCTCCCTAAAGATTAAAAAAAAATATATATATGTCTGTAGTAAGGTCAGATTAAAAAGACCTCACTAAAGCGTTAGGGTAAGCAGTGTACGGTGCGGCAGATTAGAAAGCGTATGACACAAGATCTAGCTACCGTGGGAATCTTACGAATGTGCTGTACATCTTGAGTAACTGCGTAATGGCCATAATACTCACTACACTCCTTGAAAGTTTCTTTCGTTGGAGCAGAAAGTCGTTATCTAAACAAGCTTCCATTAGGGGACAATATGAAAGTTAACAAAAAAAGTACTTGTGTATTGTGGATGACAAGATCCAGGTCATAAAAACAAGTAGGCCTATAATCCACTGGGATAGACATATACTGTGTCACGGTCAGGGACAAGGGTACCTAAGAAACGAAGTGATACACAGCTTATTTAATTCCTTTTGATTAATGTTTCACTGCTATACAAGACTGTCATATGTGTAAGTGGAAACTGAAGTGTGTTTATCATAAGCGGATACATGATATTTGCCTAAGTACAGCTAAGAGTTACTGATGAACATGAACAAGAAAGATGTGACAAGACACGAACCTGCCGGGCTCTAAAGACAACTTAATCCTTTAAGGTTGGGATATCGTCCCAGCTGAATAATAGTGTGCAGGAAACCACAGGATGCTAGAGTATCCTACCTGTCTTTCACATACACAGACACAAATGGATACTTTTAAACGCATCTCCAGACGATCTGTTCAGAATAGGAATGTGATTGCTGCCAGCTGGTCAACCAGAAAAAACACCATGAAAAGTAAATTGACACTCTTGCCAGTACAAATATCATGTAAGCGATGTGTCCAATTCTAACTCATGGATCAGACGCCTGGAGCATACCAAAGTCCTTAGAAGGTAGCGTAAGCAGAGGTCAGTGATTAATTGAAAGAATATTTAAGGTGGCGTAAGTAGAAGTCAGAGATTTATCGAAATTATATCGTTAAGTATCACTTGGAGGGATAAGAACTGATCATCATGGATAAGGAAACAAGCGAAATAAAGTGGTTTAATTACATTAAAAAATACGGAAACGAAAACGAATAGGTCACGTTTTCACTGAACAGGTAACATATGGACAACAAGAGTAACACACTGAATCCCAAACATGGACTATGAGAAAGAAGTAGGCACAAACGAAGACGGAGGTATGAAATCAGCGATAATGGTTGATTAGGATGGAACAGACAAGCAATCAATAGGTCAGAGCAGTGGAAATTAGGATAGGGCTTTGTCTTGCTGTGTACTGATATGGGCTGCTGCTGCTGCTTATGATAATGACAATGAATGGTTGTGTTCTGCCAGCAAATTACTTAAAAAGTAAATCACGAAGAGAAGATAAGGCACCTGTATTCTACGCCAATTTGAGACGTGCGTGACGACTGTTAAATGTGGCTATTTTCTTTATTCCGTTGGTGATAACGCTCTGTACTGGGGGATGGGAGCTGATCGTATACTGTATATTGCAGTGATTACGGAATGTTCCATAACTGACCGTCAACAGCTGGGTGATTTTCTATACCCTCGCGTTCAGAGCTTTCATACAAGGTGATAGGTTCCTACCATGCACCTGTAGCCATTCCGCTCCCTCTGTCATTATACCTTGAGTGAGGCACGGTTCATTCACACTGTAATATTATCTGAATATTATAAAAGTACAGGAATCAAATTATCCGTGTATATGGTGGAGGAATGTTTGTTATTGTATTAAAAAGCGCTTCAGTCATCAGCTTGAAGGCTTTGACGTAAGCCTTCTCCAATGCTCTAAATATATTCTAAATAAAATTATACGTACCGTTTCATAGGCAGGCTGGAAGTACTCAAGGAGCAGAAATAAATTTTTCTTTCGTCCACTGACTTAGAGTTCACTGAAATTCTGCTAATCCTTCCTAAACCATTATTAATCCACTTCACCCTTTTTTTTTTTTTATTACAGTGTATGGAGTTCGCAAATTGTTCTTAAGACATTACTGTTTCAAGGATGTCATCACCTAATGTAACAGCTGCATGTTCTGGATTACTTAAAATTTTATCGAGTGTCATGTAGTTAATATCTTCTGTTGATTTCAACTGGTGCTTTCAGATTTCACAGTATGTGTGTGTGTGTGTGTGTGTGTGTGTGTGTGTGTGTGTGTGTGTGTGTGTGTGTGTGTGTGTGTGTGTGTGTGTGTGTGTGTGTGTGTGTGTGTGTGTGTGTGTGTGTGTGTGTGTGTGTGTGTGTGTGTGTGTGTGTGTGTGTGTGTGTGTGTGTGTGTGTGTGTGTGTGTGTGTGTGTGTGTGTGTGTGTGTGTGTGTGTGTGCATATTAGACAGTGATGTTATATATGAGTATGATTGGTGCCTCACACCTGCATCACACACCTGTCCAAGCCTCACCCCAGCTGCCGTGGGTGAGTGCCTCGGTCCGGCCTCCATTATCGTCAACACTTCCACTGTCCGCCCGCCACCATTAACCCATTCTTATCACCTCGCCACTGATAAGCCGCGTCAAGTGACTTTAATTGCCAGGTTAAGAGCTAAAGGGGAAGGGGGGAAGTATGGGAAGAGAGGGAGGAAGGAAGGAACGTAAAGTACCTGAAAGAAGAAGAAGAGAGTGATAATGGGCGCATGGAAAGGAGAAGGGGAACGCAGGAAGAACACACATTGCGAAAAAAGAAAAGCGTGAATGAAGGTAGCAAAGGCGACAACAAAATCAAACAAAGCTGAAGAGAAACAGGGAGGAAGGAAGGAATGAACTTGAAATGTATAAAAGAGGAAGGGAGAATGAACAAGGACACGTGACAGGAAAACATACTGAGATAAACGAAAATGTAAGAAGCTACGGAAAACAGGGCGAACGACAAAGCAGAGAAGAAAGGGAGGAAGAAAGTAACGTTAAGTGTATTTAAGGAGAAAAAGAAGAGTGTGTAAAGGGAACAAGCGAAGAAAACATATCGATATAAATGAAA
This sequence comes from Coenobita brevimanus, assembly GCF_032717465.1. Lineage (NCBI taxonomy): Eukaryota > Metazoa > Arthropoda > Malacostraca > Decapoda > Coenobitidae > Coenobita > Coenobita brevimanus. Next base: position 19,984,145 of record NC_137045.1, on the reverse strand, counting down.
CAATAGGAAGGAATGCAAGGAGAATGAAAGAACCAAGTTGAAAAAGAGGTAATGTGGAATGGCAAAAGTGAGAAAGTACAGAGGCAAGGAGAAGAAGAGACATACCGACGTAAAGGCCGAAAGAAAGGATAGGGAGGGAGGTGGAATGAGAAATATGAACGACAGTGAAATAAACAAGGCAGAAAGAACAGAAGACAAGCATAAAAGACAGAGGAAAAAGAGGATGCAAGGGAGATAGGCGGAAAGAGAAAAATGAAACGCACGAGTGAGAGAGCGAAAGAGGCAAGTTAAACAGCAGACAGAGTAACAGGCAGAAAGAAAGAGGGAGAAAAAGAAAAAGAAGTAATGAAGAGGGAAGGAGAGGTATGAGAGTAAGGGAAGGCAGGGGATGAGAAATGGGAGGTGACAGAGAGCATGTAGGTCAGTGAGAGTCATGATAAGCTGCGTCACTAGGATGAGGTGAGTGCTGGAGTAAGTGCATGGCTAAATAGTGCACAAGATCGGAGACTGACAATGGGTGCGCCAATAACTTAGTGTGTGTGTGTGTGTGTGTGTGTGTGTGTGTGTGTGTGTGTGTGTGTGTGTGTGTGTGTGTGTGTGTGTGTGTGTGTGTGTGTGTGTGTGTGTGTGTGTGTGTGTGTGTGTGTGTGTGTGTGTGTGTGTGTGTGTGTGTGCCAATAACCTAACGTGTATGTAAGTTGTGTGCTAATAACCTGTTGTGTATGTAAGTGAATGTGCTAACAGTCTAAAGTGTGTATCAGTAGACATGCCAATAACCTAAACACCGTGTAAGTCACTGTGTCAACCTACCGTCATGTGCGTGTGCCAGTAACCTAAATTGCGCTGTCAACCAAAAGTGCGTTTGATGGCCAATACCCTACAGTGCGCATGCCAATAATCCAAAGATCTTGTATTAATAACCTAAAGTGCGTGTGTGTGTCAATAACTCAAAGTGTGTGGAAGTCAGTGTGGTAAACAAGGCAGTTTGGTGAACACTGAGTTTGGGAATACAGTAGGTGAGTGTGCGACTTTGCGAGAAACTGTATGATTGCGTAATTAATATTGAGACCTCTGTAATTTTCCCACGAGCGAGTAAAATCACCTAACATTTGCAAGAGTAAATAAAATACAGCATCAGCCTGATAGCTTTTATTTTTTTTTCTTTTTATCCTTTACACATTAAGATCTTTCCCAGTGGCCAGTGAAATAGTTTGGCTTTCGCATGAGTAAAAAGGACAAGTCATCAGTCAAGTTAAATGTTAAGTAACGAAGTAAATTACTGCGTGTACCCATTAGACGCCGAGGATGAGATGGAGGGATGGAGTGGAGAGGTATATTAGAGAAGGGGTGTATGAGCTGGGAGCAAGGCAGTGCAGTGGCTTTGGACAGGGCGACATGGAGGCGATTTGTCTATGGCCACCCTTTACGGGATTAAGGCGTCTTGTGATACACAGATAGATAGACCAATCAGAGCGTGAAACTGATTATATAATTAAATATATGCCTAGCTAATTATACAAATTTGCTGATAATTGAATGTTGGTAGTATTAACGATGTGGGAACGTAAAAAAATTATCATGTACCCAGTAACCGCGAAGGTAAACAAGCAAACGCAACTGAGTGTGGACTACGCAGTGGAGTAAGCTGAGGGTGCGAATAACGGGTGTAAGAAATTAGCGAGGGTAGCTGTGCGTGCGAATAACTGCGTGCGTTACTGCTTGCGTGCGGGTGGTAATGGTAAGACATGTGGTTCTGCGTAATGGTGGTGGTGGAGGTGGTGGTGTGAGGAAGGTGGGAGGCAGCTGGTGGTAGCGGTGGTATAGCGGAGGCAGTATGATGACGGTGCAAAGAAGAGGTGGTGGTGGGAGTAGTGGCGGTGGTGGTGATGTAGTGATGGTGCTGTGGTGGTAATAGCGGTGGTGTTGAAGGTGAGAGAAGGTGGAAGATGTAGTATTAGTTGTGAGGGTGAAGATGGAAGTTGATGGTGGTGAAGGTGGTAATAGTAATGCAATAACAGCAGCAGCAGTAGTAGTAGTAGTAGTAGTAAAGGGTTTCATTGACCAGCAGGGTGGCTGATTTAAGGACCATATGTAACTGAATGAAAAAAAAAAAATCGTTTTATGTGGGGTCCATAATAAACTCATACAACAGTAACAGCGATTTGTTGCCAAGGGTGTAACCTTAATCTTAGCTTTCTAGTAGTAGTAGTAGTTGTACTAGTAGTAGTAGTAGTAGTAGTAGTAGTAGTAGTAGTAGTAGTAGTAGTAGCAGTAGTAGTAGTGGTGGTGGTGGTGGTGGTGGTGGTGGTGATTATAATGAATATTGTAATGATAAAAACTGTCGAGTAGGGATGGGGTGTATTGGTGATATTAGTTCAAGTGATGTTATTGACTGTCGAATTACCAAGAGGTGGATTCATGGTGGCAAAGAGTGAAGTATGGCGGTGATAATAGTGGCAGGGACAGTAGCAGTGGTAGTGGTGGCAGGGACAGTGACAGTGGTGGTGATGGCAGAGACAGTAGCAGTGGTAGTGGTGGCAAGGACGGTGGCAAGGACGGTGACAATGGTGGTGGTGGCAGAGAGAGTGACAGTGATGGTAGTGGACAATGACAGTGGTGGTGGTGGTGGCAGGGACAGTGACAGTGTTGGTGGTGGCAGGGACAGTGACAGTGGTGGTGGTAGCAGGGACAGTGATAGTGGTGGTGGTGGCAGTGACAGTGGTGGTGGTGGTGGCAGGGACAGTGACAGTGGTGGTGGTGGTGGCAGGGACAGTGACAGAGGTGGTGGTGGCAGGGACAGTGACAGAGGTGGTGGTGGCAGGGACAGTGACAGTGGTGGTGGTGGTGGCAGGGACAGTGACAGTGGTCGTGGTGGCAAGGACAGTGACAGTGGTGGTGGTGGTGGCAGGGACAGTGACAGTGGTCGTGGTGGCAAGGACAGTGACAGTGGTGGTAGTGACAGGGACAGTGACAGTGGTGTTGGTGGTGGCAGGGACAATGACAGTTGTGGTGGTGGTAGCAGGGACAGTGACAGTGGTGGTGGTGGTGGTGGCAGGGACAGTGACAGAGGTGGTGGTGGCATGGACAATGCCAGTGGTGGTGGTGGCAGGGACAGTGACAGTGGTGGTGGTGGCAGGGACAGTGACAGTGGTGGTGGTGGCAGGGACAGTGACAGTGGTGGTGGTGGCAGGGACAGTGACAGAGGTGGTGGTGGCAGGGACAGTGATGGCAGTGGTGATGGTGGCAAATGTTTGATGACAGTGCTCATTGTTAAATTGCAGTAGACGTTAGCCGTGGCATCAGATTAGTGTCAGTGCTGGTAGTTGTGTATGGTACTGTATATGTTGGCATGTATATGTACGAGTATGTGTGCGTACAGAAGAGTAATGGTTTCAGTGCATGCATGTGTTATGTACGTTTTTTGCGTTCAAGTGTATCAGAATGGTCTTGAAACAAAAAAAATACATATGAGTAAACAGTACTTTAAAATTACGAGCGCATCTGAAAACATACCAATGTTTATGTATGTAAATAACTTGCGAGTAGGCTTAAGGAGTAAATATTCGAAAAGTACTAAAATGAACATGCTAATGGTGATTTTTCTTTAGGCACCACGTATGCACAGGTATCAGTAACACGTACAGGTAAACTACTCGGCACAGTGCCTCTCTACAGAAGTGTGCATGGCCATAGTGTAGAAGTGTGTTTACAAATATTTATGTTCAATGTCACGGGGTTTTTATAATAACAGCAATTTTAAAATAAATGGTTAAATATTATTTAAATTGATAATAATATTCAATAATATTGAAGAGCAGAGACAATGATTGTCTTGCTACATCAAGCAATGATTACTTTACGCTGCTTCTTCGCACGACTCTCTGAGAACGAGAATTTATAAACTTTCTCCACAGTACACAGCAGAGACTAATTACTCACAATTGCTGAATTACTGTACTGTTAGCCTCTGGAGAAAGTTACTTCACCCTTGACAATAAATAACTAATACTAATAACAATAATCAGGTCCTTGCTGATGCTTAACTCCTATGGCACAACGGATTTTACGTTAATACAACAAGACTGGTCTAAGTACCAGTTATGAAAGCAAACGTTTATGCAAGCTAGGAGCTATATGGAAAATAAGCTTAATTTGGATTAAATGAAACACGATTTTACTTTACATTGAGCTCAAAAAAGGAACTGTTAAATTTATTAATCACAAAATAAATTTAACGTTACAATTCAAATCAAATTAAATGAGACGCACTCGCTCACTCACTCACGCAATAGCTAAATACTTACGCCTAGGAAAAACACCTTAACTAAACTCTTAAAACTAGGAAATACACAAAGGAAATACTATAGTCGATGAATGCTGCGTATCACCCAAGCTGAACTAGGATGGAAGTACTGAAGAACTGTGGAGTTTGGGTACTAGCTGACCTCACACTGCTAACACAGGACCTCTCTCCGTCGCAGCAACAACTGGACTGAATTCTACATTGTATGGGCAGGACGCAAGGCGTGGCTAACGGTTGAGGGAAGCAGAGGCAAACGATAAAGAAACAATTGTATCGCTCAGTAGCGCACTTAGTGACGTGCATTAAATCGGTCACTTTTTGAAAACGGTGACGAATGTTTTGAAAAGTATACTCCGAAATGGAGAGAGAAACGGTTAACTGAGCGATACACAGTGAGTTTTCCACTAATAGTTCGTGGCTTCTCACAAAAGGGAAATGTCGCGAACTGATTCGTGACATTCAAGTAGTGCAGTAACTCAGCTTATACGAACAATGAACAAATGAATACCAAACTAACTCCGAACGTTACTGAAGCCGTACACAGTTTCACGCAGGTACATATCTACCAGCAAATACTTGTGCAGCAAACACTTGTGCACGGATAAACATACATGGATAGGACTCACAGATAAACAGTCACAGATAAACAGTCAGACAAACAGGCACACAGACCACAGAGGGTCCTTGTGTGGGGAGAGGTCAGCACACTAGAGGCTGTCACGACCTATGTGTTGGCTCATAAACCCTCGTGTGTGTGTGTGTGTGTGTGTGTGTGTGTGTGTGTGTGTGTGTGTGTGTGTGTGTGTGTGTGTGTGAGAGAGAGAGGCCCTCATACATCCATCTACTCATACATCCACACAGAAAACCAGCTAAATAATATACCATCTCGGTACACGAATGAGAATAATGGTACGTGGAAGCAAGGACAAAGCTGTGTTACAGGGCGAAGGGGAAATAAATGGGGGTCAACACACTCACTAAACATGACCTGACCTCTGTTGACCCGCCAGAGAACGATAAATTTACTCGAGGTTATATGGCGGGAGAGTAGAGGGAAGGATGGAGGGGGTCTGGGAGGAGAGAGGGAAGGAAAAGGATGGAGAACTGGACTGTGTGCTTACAAGGTGAAGGGAAGAGAGAAGAGAAAGGATGGACGGCGTTTAAGAGGGATGGAAGAAGGAAGGATGAAGGGAACGCTTGAAAATATTGAAAAGAAGGAAAGAAAGAGAATGGGAATAAATGAAAGAAGGGCGAGATGGCAGGAATGTATGCAGAGTGGAAGCTGGGCTGATACAGACAGACAAACAGATCGAGAATTGACAGAGAGAGAGAGAGAGAGAGAGAGAGAGAGAGAGAGAGGCATGTATGTGTACTGACTGAGATTTAGAGAATGCAAGAGGAGGGAAAACACAGACGAATCTGAAGACCAAAAATACACGAAAACTAGAGGCAAACTATTAAATGAGAAGGAACAAAGTGGATATATCAAAAATAAAACAGGAGACAACAGAGTAGAGACTGGAGAAAAAAACAAGACGAAATTAGAAACAAGAAAGAAATGAGGAGATAGTAAGGTGATAGAGGGAACGAAAAGAAAATTAACAAGAGACAGGGGATGTGACACAGATAAGAAATATAGAAAGATAGAAAGAATTCGACGATACTACCAAAAAAGGTGATAAGCGATAGTAATGATATAATAAAGAAAAATAATTACATGATCAACAAGCCAAAAAAATAAAGTATGGGAGTGACAGGTGAGGCACAATAGTTGATATGGGGATTACCGCTTTAATATTCTATGGACGATTTGTGTCCAACCGAGAAATTTTCATGGTCAAAGGGTTCAAAACTGTCTTCATTAACCTTTGCATTGCTCACATTTTTGTACACACGAATAAAATAGCCTTGAGTTAGTCTGAACAAAATACGCAAGCACGTCCATGGCAGGGAAAGGGTTAAGAGGCGAAAGGTAAGTGAGAGTGAAGGGTGAAATGGAAGAAGATGGGCGTGGAGAGGGCGGCTAAGAGATGGGTGGTGGTGATGGGGGTGATAAAGAGAGCAGAATGGGCTAACAAAAGGTACCCCCCTCCTCCCCTCGCCATTACCGCCGCCAGAGGTCAGGCCGTGAGGGTGTATCGGTGGGGGAGTGAGGATAGGGCGAGAATAACTTGAACGAAGGGAGAGTGTGAAACTGACTAGAAGAGTGTATGAGAGTGAGGTGTTTGGGAGGAGGGATAGCGGGGGGCCGAGAACTAGGTGGAAAGATACGAACATTATGTACGGGGAGGTGATGTGTTATGGGAAGAGCGGTCGTTACTGGGTAGGGAGAAAAATCCCTGGAAGTCTTTTCGTTGAAGTCGCTCCTCACAATCCGCGGCGTCAGACAATAAATACATGGACTGGCGAAGAACACAGAGACTTACAAATAACTGGAGATGAGAACGTCTTGACTTTCGATTAACTCGAATGAAAATATCGCAACTTACAAATAACTGGTATCAAAAATATCTAACATATAACGGAGGGATGAGAATATCTTAACTTATGAATAACTTAGTGTGAGAAGATCTTAATTTGAAGGTAATGCAAACTGCTAATAACTAAACCTAACTAGGTGTTCTAATAAGTGAACGTAGAACTAACTGGATATTCCTAATTACTGCACCTAACAGTAACTGGATATGTTTATAATTGAGACTAAGACTAACCAGACGTGAGTGTAGCCAAGCCTAGGAGTAACTTGCCGTGAGTACAACTACCTGCCGTGAGTATAACTATGCCCAGAGTTAGTTCAAAAAGTCCCTCTATAATGAATAAAATCGTTTAGCAGAAGTAGTAATGAAATAAGAGGCGTTATCTGAATGTGTTAAAATAAGGATCATAAAGATGTAGGTAAGTCCCCAATATTAGACACTCATTTACGAAACCCAAAATGACAGTAGATTAGGTTTGCTAGATTAAGTCTGGCTTCTGCGCCCCCTGCTGAATGACCTCCAGACAGTATTATTCAGTTTAGGGGGGAGCTCTGTGGCAGTGAAGGGGTCAACGAAAGCCATATATTTCGGAAAACTTCTCCTGAGTTAAGTAAAATCGTCTGAAGATGGCAAGAATAAAATATAAAAGGTGTTATCGTAAAAGTGTAGAGTGTGTTTTTCTTCTCCGGCTCCCTGCTGAATGAGCTCTATGATGTGGTAAGCTGCCTAGCCACATTTAATGCTCGCAAACATTCCTCAAACAGCCACAGAATTTAGAGCTTGCCTACACTTTCCCTCTCTCTCAGCTCAAATACTTCACGTGTCGGACGCCGTGTGAAGATGCGTACCTGGTGGGTACATTACATGAACGGACGCTGCTCTCCCTCCACTTTAAATTGGCGGAAGTTGTCATCTATCATTTCTCCTTGAATATCTTGCCGTAACACGAGGTAAACACTTCAAAATTATGCGAGTCACAATGAAGTGCTCCTGGAGGGATGTAGGGGCGAAGTATTGTCATATTCTGCCGCTGAGCTACGTGATATAATTCGTAAAGGATAAAAGTCTCCGTCAAGCTGAGGTGGACTAAGAACAGAAAGCTCATGAATTCTAAAGTATTGTTGTTGTGGCCCTTGGATCATCTTGAACTCTTAGTATATACCAGCCAGGCGTTCCATATTGTATGTTGGAGAAAAATTGTCTATCAGTCTGTCTATTCATCTATCTATCTGTCTGTTTGTATGTCTGTTTGTCTGTGTATCTGTATGAATGTATAGCTTTTTATTTTTGTAGAAGGCACAGCCTTAGCGGATGTTTTATTAGCATGAAACTATAGCACAGTCTTGGTAATAGCGTCATCATGCCCTCACTCCGCCAGTGACACCACTTTGAAATCTTGCCACCACCTGACGATTCAGATTGCTTACGGGGCGACATTCAGACCTAACCCTCCACCGCTAATGATCTGGTCTGGAGGTGGCAAGATAAAGTAAAATGGACCTATCTTATTAAGAAAGCCTCTGAGAAGGTTTATGTACGATGACGTCTTTTTTATTTTATTATTACTGCCACCGGAGGGCTTGAAGGTGGCCTCCGTATACTAACTCCTTCATCAGTAAAACTCCTGCAAAAGGGGAATAAGATCATTTAAAGGTACCAAGATTAACCGCTCGAAAACAGTGACCCTTTTGTGTGTGCATTCTGGCTACATCCTGGCGATTGCATTCAGGACAAGAGAAATTTTTTGAACTAGAACTAGAGGGGTGAGGTATAACCATCATTAACCTCATCGCTACGAGGGGTTCTCCTAGAATGAATATAATCGTCCATGGCTACCAAGAATCAACATTAAATTACGTTACTGGATTCACGAGGTTAAATCACAGTACTGAAAGACCAAGAAGGGTAAAGCATCGATGACGTCACGCACTGGAGACATCAGGCGACTGGTCTAAACACTAACACGCTTTGCTTCCACTAAAGTATGGAATAGAGTATCCTTAGACCTTGGTAAAGACATCCTCTGTAGTCGAGCGTGCGGGAAAGGTGAAAAAAAATCTCGTATTGGGGAAAATAATTCGTCTAATATTACACCTCTTCTGTTCCTCACTTTCCTTTACTGAGAGAGGCGTGATGTGTTTCTTCCTTCCTTCCCGCCATACGTGATTCCATTTGATATTCTGGGCCAGGGAAGAAAGTAACATGGCCTAAGCGCAAAGCAGAGGAGATGGAATAACAGGCGAAGGAAATGGAACTCCAGTCATTTTATTCAAGGATATTCTAGTGTCCGGATTAGTAGTGTTTTCATATTTCCCTTTCCTTTTTTCTTTATGTCCTCGTGACTTGAGTGGGAGTACTGCGCTATTACAGGTATAGGAACGTGACGCAATTGAGAGAGAGAGAGAGAGAGAGAGAGAGAGAGAGAGTAATGAGGGCGGAGAGAGGGGTGCGACAGTGAAAAAGACCATGAGGGAGAAATGATGAGGGGAACAAGAGGGAGAGACAACGAGAGGGGATGTGAGGCGGGACAGGGATAAGTGATGATGAGGGAGGAGGGAAGGAGAGGGAGAAGGGATAGAGGGGTGGGAAGGGGAGGGGAGAAAATGAAGGGGGGAGAGGGGAGGAGGAGAGGGGAGAATAAGGGAGTGGGAGTGGGAGGGGGCAGACGGGAAGGGGAGGGGAGAATGGTCGTCTGTGTAGGAGGAGGGGTAATGGAGTGAGACGAGGAGAAAATCGAACAAGAAGAATAACGCGGATGAAAAGAAGGAAAGATCACAGCGGAATCAATGAACAACGGAGATGAGAGGACAGTGTGAGAAAAAGAAAGGAGAGAAAATAAACCACTTCAGTACGGTGACGTCTTTAATGCAGATTATATTTGCTGGTACCAGATGACTTTATTCAGTATAGGAAAGCCCTTGGTAAACAAGACTATATGAATGTAATTACCTGGAACACAGCGATAATTGACTATAATATAACTCATTAGGATAAAAGACGTTAAAAACCGGATCTTAAGGTAATCCTTGGAATAATCACAACTAATCACACACACACACACACACACACACACACACACACACACACACACACACGCACACACGCAAAATCATTCGTGATGAGTTCCGAAGACACAACAGCCCTGCCTCCATCTTTATCGTTGTTTACCCTGTTTTTCGGTACGCCAGCATGTTATATCTGTAATACGTCCTCTGCCAACAGGTATTCTCCGTTTTCCTTGCTGGTGGACACTCTGGTTCCTATGGTTAACTCTCTGTTGAATCAAATCGTCAGTCATCAGCCGGAAATAAATGCTGGAACTCTTTCGACCAAGAGAGTGTTAATGGTGAATGTACGAACACTCTCCGCACTCTATGAGTCCCCCTTAGCTGAATAAAAATGTCTTGAGTGCTCCCGACCATGAGAGAAAGATAATGGTGACAGTATACCACACACAGGCTCCTATGACTCACACAGCTGAATATAATGGTCTGGTATTAAGTGTGAAAGAGTACTAAAGTTGTCCTGACCATAAAAAGGAATAAAAGAGGAACAATGAATAAGGATGAGAAACTGAGAGATTTTATGACAGGAAGAGGAGCTAAAGATGTCGGACAAGGAGGAGAGGAGAGAAATCAAGAGGAACGACGGAATAGAAAAAAAGAGGAGAAAGCAGAGAAAACGAAGACGTGGAGAGACGTCAGAGAAAGAAGGAGAGAGGACGAAGAGGCGATAATTGAATCTCACACAGAAATAGAGATTGATCACGACCCATTCCCTGTACCACACTGCCTCAGGACACACACACACACACACACACACACACACAGCAAATGGAAACAATGCAGACACCACATGAAAAATTCAGGAAATAAATTAAAAAAGAAAATTAGGCTATGTAAGGCGTAAAGATAAGAACACAATGTAAGAAAAACAACAGAAAAAAATACAGAAAACTAGTGACTAAGAAACACAGAAACAAACACAACAATACTTTAAATTCATATATGAACAGAAGAGTATCCAACATAACTATCTATCCTATAAATACTCTTATCTGTCTACCAGTCTCTCTGTGTCTATAAAAGAGAAATGCACAGGCCACCCAACTGAGTCTCGTTCGCTTCCTGCCACATCAGGCTCCCTCCTTCCCAAATCTCCGTCCCCTCAGTCCCCTACTTCCCACCCCCACCACCATCACAGGCAGAGCGGCGCGTGTGAGGGTGGCGTGGTGCGTGATGGTGGTGGTGGCACCCGGAGATGGACCCACCCCATCAGCTCCAACCCCACATATGATGGATACTGCCACCATCACACGCCATCCTTGAAGCCCTGACACCACCACGCACACCAGGACGGAGGGGCGTGGAGGGGGAAGGGGAACCATGACATGCGTAATGTGATAAATCGGAGAGAGATGTTATGGAGGATTCGGTGGAACCCCAGGAGATAACTGAGAAACAATATTTTTTCCATCAAATCTGCTTTTAGTGAGACTAAAAAGGTGGGAATGGATTGGGTTGGAATCCCCCACTCCCATCCCTCCTTGTAATGATGTGGCGGCCTGTGTAACGGACAGACTAATAGCTCCTGTGACACATCAAATGAGAGACTCTGTTTGGAACTTTGTTCCAGAGAAATACAACAGCCTTATTTTCAGTCTCGCCACTTCAGGCTTACATGGTAATTTTACGTTAGGAATAATACTAATGTCAGTATTCTTATATGTCATAATATCCATAATGGTAGTCAGTACAGGCAGTCATCCACACTGCCAAGGGTAAACCACTTCACTCTGGTGACGTATTTTTTATTTCGTTCTCCTGTCTCCAGAATGCTTTATTCACCTTGGGACAAATATCTGCTAGTGAAGGTGTTAATGAGCATTATACTTAACATTTCCAGCTGGAATAATATCTGTAAGCCTTTGTAAATCGTCGAAGGCAGTATGATTAGAACAAAAAATGTCATGGGACTGAAGGTGTCAGAAAACTGCACTGCTAATGATGAAATACACTGTCCTACCAAAGTATAAATTACAGTACATGCTATAACACAAAACACAAAGCAATATAACACTATGTAAGTCAGTCCTTAACTAAGCAATAGCTTTTCAGCCTTGAACAAGCAGTTCAGGAATATAAACGAGCAATTTTCTAGATAATATAATAAAGCCTGGGAGTGGACCAGCTTAAGTATACTCTTTACGACCATAAGCTGGCATAGACCTTGTTAAATAGCATGCTGTTAATTTATCTGGCCTCTGCCAGAGTAATAATAATAATAATAATAATAATAATAATAAAATAATAATAATAATAATAATAATAAAATAATAATAATAATAATAATAATAATAATGCTGAAACGCCGAGAACTCGGGCCCCAAGCTGTTGAGGCAAAGCATCGCACGATATGCCTCCGCCAAGCCTTGCACACGGACTCGCCGTTTCATCCACCATGACAGGGTTCTGTGTAGGCTGAAATGAAATTAAAACTAAACTTAAGTCGACCTTATATGATCTTGACATTTGACCCCTTGACTTGCTAACCTAATCAGTTCACTGTCCTTTCACTCTGTATCACGGACAAAATTATGGTCGAAATCCGTCGAGGGGTTCAGGAGATATCAAGCTCACATCCATATGACCTTGACCACTGATCCCTTGACCTTGCTGGCCCAATCAGTTCATCGTTCCTTCATACTCTATCACAGACAAAAGTTTGGTTGAAGTCTGTTGAGGGGTTCAGGAAATATAGCGCCCACAAAGATAAAGTAGGTCGACCCCATACGACCATGACCTTTGATCCCTTGACCTAGCTTGCCCATTCAGTTCATCATCTCCTCATACTACATCACTGACAAAAGTCTGGTGGAAATAAGTTTTGGAGATATCTTGCCCACAAAAGTGCTACGGTCGCATGCACGCATGCACGCACCCACGGACGGACACACTTAATGACTCCTCCACAACAGGTGAACGGAGGCATAATAATAATAATAATAATAATAATAATAATAATAATAACAGAAGTAGTAGTAGTAGCAGTAGACGTAGTAGTAGTAGTAGTAGTGCTAGTAGTAATAATAGCTTTCGTCCACCTAAGGATGAGGCGAGGAGAATATAATGAAAAAGAATATTAACTAGAGGCCCCCTCAAGGGAGGAATCACACCAGCCGCGAGCCAATACATATCTAGCGCGGCTCGGAATATGGCCTTAACCATGACCTACTCTCCCCAATTTCGAGCTCGTAGGAGATTTTCATCCCTACTACACACCTGTAAAATATTGTGATGATATCTTGAGCGGTTGCGAAGTTATCGTGCTAATAGGCACACAGACAGACTGACAAACTGAAAACAACATTCGTAGGAGATTTTCATGCCTGCTACAAACCTGTAAAATTTTGTGATGATCTCTTAAGCCGCTGCTATGTTATCGTGGTAACAGACACACAGACTTTGACCTACTTTCACCAATTTCGAACTCGTGATCGATTTTTTTTTTCCCTACTACACACCTGTAAAATTTTGTGATGATCGACTGTTTTTCTTTACTACACACCTGTAAAATTTTGTGATGATATCTTGAGCGGTTGCGGAGTTATCGTGTTAACACACACACACACACACACACACACACACACACACACACACACACACAAAATGAAAACAATACCGGCTTCGCTATCAAGGCTGGTAATAAGAATAACCGAAAAAAAAAAAAAAAAGTGCAGACGACAGACTTTGGTGTGATGACGGGTGGTGGTGGAGGTGGTGGTGAGGGAGAAGCCATCCTGATATCCGGGCCTCGGTATGCCACTCATCCGGTAATGTCCACACCCTCTCACCAGCACCACTCTCACACACCACCACTTCACACACACGCATTTCCCTCCCCGTAGCTATTTCACCGACCCGTTCTGAGTTCTCTCTTCCCAGGATGATCGCTCTTACTTTTTTCACCAGTAACTCTAGCCTAATCAACTTGGCCCAGATTTTTCTAACCACAAGAGACGAACCTTACCTGACATAATCTAAAGTAATCCTAACAGACTAACCTAATCTTACCTAATCTAACCTAAGCCAATGTAGGCTACCTTTACCTAACTCTTAACAGACTAACCTAGCCTACTCTAGTTTCAGCTGATAACCTAACCTAACCTTTCTGCACTAAATTCTAACAGATTTACAAGACCTAATCTAACCCGATCACAATAGCTACTAACGGTCTAACGTAGCCTAACTTAGACACTCCTGGAAAAGAAAAAGTGGCCAAATTTTCCACAGCTGGTGAATGTAGTAGGCTAGTGGCGGTGGTGCTGTAGAAAGTATCAGGTGTTGCGGAGTGTCCAGTGTGCGGAAATATTTGACACTCACCTGTACGGGACGGTAACAGCTTCACAAGTTCCAAAAATACTTTCTTACCGTTCTTGTCTGTCTCACTCCTCTCACCATTTACTAAATTCTTTTGATAGCTTACTCCCTTGATCGAATAATGCGCTGTACTTGTTATTTTAAATTTACTGCAGTACACTCCTACACTTTTATAAAATCTGCTATGAAGGTACGACGATAACACAGAAGACAAATATTACGCTAAGATAATGGGTACGAGCCATACCTGTCACGTTAGATCAGAAATACTTAAGTGTGTTTGGTTACGGAAGTTTTTAAACTCTACATGAGGGATATCTTATGGCGCCTGCAGCAAACATGATCCGGTAAACAAAGAAACTAGCAAACAAACAAAAAAGATTCAATTACTGGTAATGTTTGCACTACATTCATGGATTCTCACAAGTGTTTAAATGCTGGGTCACCGTGAGAGGCAGCTGTTGATTCAACCTTGGACAACTCTCACGGTGCTTTCTGGGAATCTGTTCTTCTTGGCTTAAGACTCTTACTAGAATACTTTCCTCACAAGTTTCTTTCTGCCCAAGGCACGGTTAAATTCTCAATTATGATATTTATATAAAACAATGTCGATATTAAACAAAATATCAACAACTTACTCGGTAATATCATAGTAAAATGTTAAAAACATATAACTAAGGAAAAGTTGCTAGACAAGTTCTTACAGTATGCAGACAAGAGAATACGGACCCTAGTAATGCAGCGGAGGACAGGAAGTGACACTCATTTCCTACACTACAATGTCATATCATATCTTTGTCTTTCCTTAACCAACTTACTCCTTAATTCGATATACTGTATATATAATATATACCGGTATATATATATATATATATATATATATATATATATATATATATATATATATATATATATAGATTGGCAGATAGATAGACAGGTATACCGTACAAGGTGGGGCAAAAGTTTCCATTGAAACACATTGTGTGACTTCCACAAAGGTTTTGAATACTTTGTTAATAATATTAAGTAGTTAGAGTTGTGAATACTCGTAAAATGTTTTATGTTTGTATGGAGACTTTTCCTCACCCTGTAGATATATATATATATATATATATATATATATATATATATATATATATATATATATATATATATATATATATGGATGAAGCCTCTGTGGTACAGTGGTAATGTGTGAGCGTTCGCACACTGAAGAACGACCCCGCCAAGGTAAAAAACTTTGGGAGCGTTCTTCTGGCCACGTACTGCACTGGCGGACACAAGGGGTGCTGTGGTTGAACCAGTATCGCATACTATAAAGTATGCTCGCATCCAGTCGGCTTGCGCGGGCCGATTACACTTGGTTCACAGACTACACACACATCAAAGCCACTCCAACACTACAATTACACTTACGAGCACTTCTCACCCTATATACAATCTCTACCAGACAGCCCAAGCCACTTGGTAGAGATACATTAGCTGTATCGTCCCCACTTCGGTAGGGATAGGCCGGTCCTGCAGTGGACACTCAAACGACTGATGAGATGAGATGAGAGATGATATATATATATATACAGTATATATATATATATATATATATATATATATATATATATGTGTGTGTGTGTGTGTGTGTGTGTGTGTGTGTGTGTGTGTGTGTGTGTGTGTGTGTGTGTGTGTGTGTGTGTGTGTGTGTGTGTATGTGTGTGTGTGTGTGCGCACATACAGAATTGTAAAACACCTGCATTCTTCTGGACGCAATGGGAAGTACAACCTTAATAATACAGCCAGCTCCATACTAGCCAACTCTATTTATAACCACAGGTTTTATGGCTTGAGGAGGAAATGCCAAGTGTCTTATTGAACCAAAGACCTTGATAAGAACTAGATCATACTCTGACCCAGTGTGTGTTGTTGATAGTATGAAGTACCAGAGAATGTCACAAAGAAGCATGAGGCCGTCAGACAAGTATGTATAGATATGTACTGAGTCGGTGTAAACTCTAACAGGAGGTGGACATATTATGCCATTGGACCTATTATTTAGCGAAGGGCGTACATCAGCATCAACGCACAACATACGTTTATAACATATATCAGCCGAAGCACTTACAGTACAGTAGATAAGGAATAATAGAAAGGAACCTTTGAGCATTACAGGACCGACGACCGAAAATGCCAGTGTGGGAGAAAGAACGTCGGGCACGACAAAAGCAGAGAAAATGAGAAAATCAAGACAAGATGGATGGCATGAGAAACAATACAACAAAGACAAAGTAAAAGAAAAGAGGGAGAGACGCAGGAGGGAGTGAAGGAGAAGGACGAGGGGAGGAGGAAGAGTGGGCAAGGCAGGGAGATGGAATGAAAAGAGAGAATGTGTTGGACGCGCTTGCCGATGCGTCTTTGTCTGCCCGAACCCCCGCCATTCTTGTTTTGACTTTTGGCGCGAAACGCATAAATTTACGACCAAAAGAAAGCCGCGGACACGTTTCTCGTCGTCCATTATCATTCTTACGTTGAAAAGGGCAAGTAATTACATAAGGAATATGGTAGGGATGTTATATTTTGTTAAACATTACATATTTATGAAAGTCGTCACATTTTAACTTACGTGGATGTCGTTAACTATATCACGACGATAACGTGTGTGTGTGTGTGTGTGATGACTGCTCTCTCCTTACGAGTTTAATCACATTAGGAGTTTTTTTTATATATATATATATATATATACCTGAGAGAGCTACATACGGACTTCATTCAACTCCCTCAGTACAGTAGGTTTATCCAAAGTTGAAAAAAAAAAAAAAAATCTGCAGGAAGCAAAAATTAACCATGAAGACGTAATCGGACTGAAGGGGTTAGGTCTGCACTTCAAAAATCATGAGGTGAAATGTTTGCGCCCAATGCTGTCTTTGGTCTAGGCATTGTTGACAACACTTTCATGGTCGGGGCAACTTTTTTCTATTAAATTCCAGCTAACACCAGACGATTTTATTTGGCTAACAGTGAGTCTTGGGAGGATGAGAGTGCTATGGGGATGAGGACGTTACATGTACGCTTAATCAAATACAGACCAATTAATTCCTGTAAAAAAAGTCAACAATAAAATATATACCCTAAAGAACCTATATCTTATCAAAGAGTAATTTAGCCCCCCCTCCAAAAAAAAAAAAATAATAATAATAATACGGTAATTCATGACTGGAGGGAATGAAGGAGAGGACAGAGTGACTGAATGGAATGGTGGCAGGTGGTGGGCCATGACCAGAGGAGAATGCCCAGTGAAAACTGGTGTTACTTGTCGACCAGAAAAGACTAAGTAAAAAAAAATATATATATTACCAAATATTCGATGGGCAGGAGGAAGGGGGGAGGGAGCACAAATGAATGGGGTGGCCGGTGAGGAATGGATGGAACGGACTGCGATAGTGGTGGATGGTAGGAAAAGGCAGGATGTGTACACCCTCTGAAGGCAGATGCATGTGAGGCAATACTGGTGGTAGGAATGTATGAATCACCAATATCTCATTAGGGTTCCATGTGTGTGTTGGAGTGGTCGTGGAGAGGAGGGCTGAAACAGGGAGTGTGGTGGGCTGATAGGAGGGAGAGAGACCTGGGATGGTGTGGAAGAGTAGGGACAGTACAACCTGACGAGATGAATGTTGTAGGTTGGATGCTATAGGCGTGGTGACGATGGTCCCAGGTGGTATGCGTCATGGGAGGTCAGAGAGGAGTTCTATAATATTCTGCAGGCAGGGCATGACTAAGCAGTGTTATCGTGGTTACAGGCCACCATCTTTTATGTCATGTTGCGTTCGGCGGAGGAGCCTTAGCGACTCACAGGTTCGTACCCAAAGTGGTTTATGTACAGCTCACTTAGCAGGGATTTAGACATCTTTACAACGCGGCTCTCTTCCCCATCTCTCCTTCTTCTCCCTCCTCCCTCTCTCTCTCTCTCTCTCTCTCTCTGATTTCTTCTTTCCTTCTCCTTCCCCCTTCTCCCACTGTATTCTCATTTACTCTTCCTTTCTCTCCTCCTTTCACTGTTTCTTTCCTTGTTCCACCCCATCCTTCCCTTCTTACATTTCGCTTCTCTCTCATCCTTTGTTTACCTATTCTCAATCCTATTTCGTATCATTTCATTTACCCATCAGCGACTTATTTCTATCTTTGCCTTTCTCATGGTCTTATCCAACTTCCTCCCCCCCCCCTCTCTCTCTCTCTCTTTCTCCACCACCTTAAATCCCACCTCCTCTCTTCCTTATTCCTTAACTTGATCTTTCTATCCTTCCTTACGTTTCCTTTTCTATTTTCTTTTCCTTTCTACTACCTGCTCTCACACTCCATCCTTTCCTTTCTAACCATCTCTGTCCCAACCATTCATTTCCTTTCTACTTTGTCTTACCACTTTCTCTTCCTCTTCCTTGTACTCCTTTCTCCTCTCCCATCCTCTTCTTAATTTCTTCTCTCCCATCTTAACCTTTCTTTTCTATTAAATATTTTCTACGATGATTTCTTACTATATTCTTCCTATAGCCTGAAAAATTTTCCTTGCTTGTAAGAGACCTTTCGTTTGGAGAGACCAGGTATAACTTTCATTCAAACATACCTACAAGAGGTCAACATTACGCTCAGTATTATCTTTTTGGAGGTGGCAAAACCATAAAAGAAATCACAGTGCTGAAAATTTAAATCCTTCTCCTCCCACCTGTCCTTACCTTTTCACTTAAACTTCCTCTTCTTCCAATTGCCATTCCCACTTTTTTTGTCTTCCTTTCAAAAAATTTTATGTCCCTCCCTATTCGACTCACCCTTCCACTTTTTCTCTCCCCTTCTTTCCTAAAACTTCCTTTTATTTCCATGTTTTTCTTTTTGCCTCATTCCTACTTTCTTCTGACATTCTTCCTTCATTCCCTTTTCCATTTTGCTTTTCCTGCTTCCTTCATCCTCTTACTTTTTTCCCCTTACATTCCTCTTCCTCTCCCCTACTTTTTTTTCTCTCTCTCATATTATTTTTTCCGGATCTCCCCTAAAGCTTCCCTTCCCCTGCTCTTCTTACTTTCTCTTGTTTTTTCCTCCTGTCTTGCTTTTCCTTCTCCCTTCTCCCTCTTTTCCATGCCCTGCTTCTTGCCTCTCTTCCTCTCGCCTTCTCTCTTCTTTTTCCTACCCCTTTTCCTTCCTTCCTTCCTTCCTTCCTTTCCTTTCCTCTCTTTCTTCTCTCCTTCTGCATTCTTTCCTACCACCTCTCTGCTTCTTTACCTCCCATTCTTCTTCCATTTACCTTCTCTTCTTCCTCTCCCCCTTCCTCCAATTCTCATGCCCTTCTTCCCTTTTTTCTTGTTTCTCCTTCACCCCGTCTCTATTTCTCCCGTCCTTCTTGCCTCCTTCTTCTTCCCCCATTTCTCTCCCTTCCATCCCCTTGTCTGTTTTCTATCCTTCTTTTCGCTCCCATTCTCCCTTCTTCCATTTCTACTGTCCCTTTTTCCTCTCTTCCTCTGCTCTCCTGTTCTCCCATTGCCTGGTGCTTGCCATTCTTCCTTCCTTCTTCCCTCCCCTCTTCTCCCTTTCTCACACCCTCCTTCTCCCGCCACCCTTCCCCATACCTTTGTTCCCTCCTTCATCTCCTCTCTCCTTTATTTGTCCTGCCTTGCTTCCCTCCTTCCTACCCCTTCTCTTCCTTCCTCCACTTCTCCTTTCCTTCTGCCGTGCCGCTGTCCCTCTGGCCCTGCCCCTGCCACGTCCCTGCAGTACCTCACTTATCTAACGTCCTCAAGACCAGGGTGGGAGACAGGGAGCCCAGTGTTTTGATTCTTTAATTACTGGACAAGGGGTCACTGGCCTGCAAGAGGAGAGGCAAAAGAGGGAGAGGAGAGGGACAGGGGGATGTGGGTGACGGGGAAGGGAAAGGGACGGTAAAAATGGGACGGTAAGGGTGAAGATAAGGACAGGGTTGATGCACGACAGAGGAAGATGGACAGTGTGAAAATAAAAGGTAGAGAGGAGGACAGGGAAGTGTGGGGAACAGAAAAAGGGCAGGGATATGGGGATGGCCTGGGAAAAGGAGGAGTAGTGTAACAATACAGGATGGAGATGACAAGGATAGACCCACAACAGGGTGGGACAGGGAGGGGAAGAGGCTAAATGTATACGATGCAGACAAAGGCAAGGAGGTGATTATATGAGAGAGGAGAGGGGTGAGGAGATATGTGTGACGGGGAAGATGAGAGGGACAGTGAAAGAGGTTAGAGACAAGGGTAATGGGTTGAGGGGAAGGTGAGAGTGAGAAAGAAAAAAAAGGTAGGAGAACAGAGATCATGCGGGGGAGAGGGGATGAAAAAAGTGTGAAAACAGAGCATGAAAAGAGAAAAAGAAAAAGTGAGGGGAAGAGGTGAGAGGAGATGAAGTTGGACATATGAATGATGTGGTGGAAAGCAAGACAGAAAAAGTACGAATATAAAAGAGCGAGAAGTGGGCTAGGGTAGGTTAAAGACACGGATATGACAGGGAAATGGAAAAGACAAAGCATGATAACTGTGATGGGAGAAGGAGAGGAGGGGAAGAGGAAAGGCAAAACCGGTAGGGAAGGATACATGACAGAAGGTATGGGGACAAACAAAGATCAAAGACATTACGGAGGCGAAAGGAAGTTGACAGTGGAAGATCTGTAGGGAAGGAAAAGTGACTGGTAAGAGTGACAGGGAAAGGAGGGGGGGGGGCAGGAAAGACAGAAAAATGAAGTAGAGAGGGATGAGTTGAATAACTAGAGATGCCTTGGTAAGTAACGACACAAGCCGAGTACAGCACGCCAGGACAGATTGATACCACTCTTGTTAGACATAATAATGGGACAAGTTGGACTCAAGGTTGCTTCCACATTTAATCTGTTTGCGTCTCAACAAAAAGAATCCTTATCACTGTAAGCTTCACTGGGAGGAATGGAGCTCTAAAAGAATTGCATGGTAACCACTCTGATAAAGATCTTGTTAATGATTTGTGCGCTCACTAACAAAGCCGTCAAAGGTGACTGGGTAAACGTAAACAAAGGAGTGGGAGTTTCGTTTGTTAGGGTAGTTAAAAAAAAAAAAAAAAAAAAAAAACAGTGACTGTACATGAAGGAAGGCAGGGGGAAGAAGAGGGAACCACAGGGTAAAAAAATAAATAAATAAAAAAATAAAACAAAAGAGGATGTTGTGAGTGATACAAATAGAGGTGACAAAATGCTGTAAATGTTGTGGTACAGGACGCGAAGATGATATTTCGAGATTTTCAGAGAGAAATATAAAAGAAAGATGGGCGCTGCGAAAGAAAGAGGAAAAGAATAAGGTGAAAGAAGGAAAATATTGTAGCAGCAGAAATGGCTGAATAATATACCTAGAATAAAGGGAAGGGGGAGAGAAAAAAAAAGAGTACATGATGGAGGAAGGGAATAAGGGAATGAGGTGATGGCAGAAAAAAAAAAAAAAAGGCATGTGCGGATAAGGCTGAAGGATAAACACAAAAGGCAGAAGGATAAAAGAAAACTAGGAGAAGAAGACTTATACTGGAGGCCAGGCCGGAATATGGCAAAGATTGGACAGGGTGAGGATGGAAGAAAGTGTGTGATTAGGGAGGGGTGAAGGAATAAAGTGTGATGAGAAAGGAGAAGGAACAAGAGGAAATGAGGGGAAGACTGAGGCCATAAAGTGAGGAAGGAAAAGGGAGGAGAGGGGAAGGGAAATGCAGAGGGCAGATAAGAAAAAAGAAAAAAATGCGTCATTATAAAAAAAAAAAAAGTCATAACAGTGAAGAAGGAAGGAGGAGGAAATCATGAAACAAGAAGAAACAGGAGAAGGAAGACAAAAGTGAAGAAATGAAAGAGACACAACGAAGGAACGAAGGACGTGGGGTATCGAATATTACGGATGGAGTGAAGGAATAAAGGAAGGATATGAAGAGGAGGAAAATACTGGCTTGAAGGAGTGAGAGAAGTAAACAGTGAAGGGTGAAGGTGATGAAGGCAAGGGCTGAAGGGCTGAAGGGCTGAAGGACGGAAGTGGTGTGTGGATGAAAATAGTACTGAAGGGACAGGGTGAAGAAGGAAGAAATGATGGAAGGACTGGCCAAGGAATGAAGAAGGATGATGAAAGAAATTAGAAAAAGAAAATAATGATAGTAAAAAAGAAAAAGAAGTTCATAGCAGAGGAAGAAGAAGAAGAAGGAGAGAAAAAACATACTGTGAAAGAAACGAAAACAGGGAAGTCGGAAGGAAGGAAGCGTGAAAGACAACGTAAGACGAACGAGAGGACTAAAGCCACAAGAATAACGAACATGGAGGAGGAGAAAGAAGAGAGGAGGATTTAAGAACGAAAGGAAAGAACAGGGAATTAAAAATAAATGGAAATTGAGGGAAAAGAGTGAGTTATGAAAAAAATTAGAAATGAGAGAGAGAGAGAGAGAGAGAGAGAGAGAGAGAGTTGAGTCCCTACATATGCGGTTGGAGTGTGAGCGGTCAGGGCTGGGACTCTAATATATTGACAAGGGCTCCATGTTGAGCAGAATTAAGGATTTGCCCCGTCACTGTACATCAAGAGAGGGGGGAGGAGAACACACACACACACACACACACACACACACACAGGAGAGCAGGAATATAAGAAATTGTTTTGAAAATTACTGTGGAACCGAGTGGAATAATGTATAGATATCATTATAAAAGTGAACGGGGAAAGGAAGACATCATCCTATAAGAAAGAAAATGGGTAAGCAGAATTTAAAGATGTGAAATAATTTTATAACTGAATATATTAAAGAGAAATATATGAAAACTGTAAGAAAAAAGTCGAACAGAAAGGAAAATTATTCGAATGATCAACAAGGATGTCAGACGATACACGAATGAAAACCAAGTAAATTTATAATGAAGCGAAATAAATCGAAAAAGCTGAAATTTCGTGAAGCTCGACGAACGAACGAAGAGTAATGAAAGTGTGCGATGATAGAAGATAAAAAGAAAATTGACAGTACTAGTGAGTATACAGACGAAGAGAAATTTAGTAAAACATACCGAGAGAGAGAGAGAGAGAGAGAGAGAGAGAGAGGACGTCAACACTGTACCGAATAAAAGCTCAAGGGAAGTATTAATAAAAAATCTGTCCATTCCTAAGATAAACTTTTCTGTATATATCAGTGAACGATTACCGGGAATCATTAGGCTTGTGATTTTTGTTTTAATTTTTTTACTAACTCTGGTTTTGATGTGTCTGGTAACGGCATGACTGCAAGCAAAAGTATAAACACGCAATTTTATGCACAACTGACGCTCAAGACAGTTTGTGATTAAGGACCTTGATATCATACTCAGACTCTTTCTTGAGCTGATGGTGTGCATAAGTTTGCTTTTATCTTCACTGATACAGCTATCAAATTCCTCACAGCCAAATCAGAGTGAATATTATTGTAAAAAAAAATATATACACCCAAACAAAATGATTTCTGATACCCCTTCAGCCCGAGGACATTATATTATTATTATTATTATTATTATTATTATTATCATTGTTATTATGCTAGCAGGCGACTTCATTCAGTTTTGGAGAGTCCCCCGGTTGTTTAGGTTTTTATGCCAAGCTGAATATACACATTTGGAGATAGCAAGATGGCGTTCTGGGTGTGAAGGGGCTGGATCCTTTATGACTGCCCTCCCCGCCGTCAGTGTGCATCAAAAGAGATGGGGCGGGACAGGAATAGCAATGAAGCCTCCACTATGGCCCTATACACTGCCCACGTCCTAAATTATAATCATCTGTCTCGTATTTTGTACATTTATTTTCCTGTTAATATTTTTAGTGGTATTTTTCACTACGGTATTTGCTTCATAGATTTAACAATACGTTTTTCATATTCTGTTTTTAGTGGAGTACATCAATAAGTGTTTAACATTAAATCTGCCTGTTTATCTTTATCTTTTGTGGCACTTAGTAATAATACTTTTCTTTGGATTAAAATATTGTTACCTTTATCATTCATCTTGTAACTTTTACACTCTGCACCTCACGGGCCATCATGCCTACATTTCATAATTTTCATAGCAAATTTTTTCAAGCTGTTATTTCTATGTTATGTACTCAGTGTTCAGACTTAGCATCAACAGCGAGACGGTATAATTTATGCCAACACTTTCAGGTGTTAGCCACAAGAGTTACTGAGTACCCATGGCTGGAGTAACAACCTGAAAAGGCGCGCAGAGTGTTTACATTTCTCAGCGCGCCCCTGACATCCACATTTTACCACCGAGTTATTAGTGCGTGAGCAAATGTGCAGCTGGGAAGAGGCTTACCCTTAACGTGTGGGTAATATTACGCTCCGTCTCCAGGGGATGAAAGACAGTGCTGCTCCGGCCTTGGTTTGCTGCTTGCTTCAGCATGATTGTTTTATCAAACATGCATATTATATACAAACTGAGAACCTGACACTATCTGCTGGCTGCGACCCAATACCCATTATCGATAAGGCAGCAGACAAAATATTTGGAATCGGTGTAGGCAGCCTTTGACAGAGACTGGGTAACTTTCCATACTATTCCTCCGCCCAGCTTCTTTAGGTGTGTGCCAACGTACTGAGGAGATACTCAGACACAGAGGCATCAGGAAAACTGACATTGTAGCAGTCACGGACATATTAGGAACTAGATGAACTATACAAAACTTTACTGACAAAACAAGATAAATCCAGGACACGATCATGGTCTTTCCCTGCCAAGCTCAATTTGAAGTTAATTAATAATACTTTCTAAGAAAAACGATAATCGCTTTTGAGCCATGACAGCAGAATTATCAGTACCCCACACTCACCCTGCATCTAAAAGGAAAGTGCAATCCATGAAGTAAAGTAACTGGCTGTATGACAATTTACAACACTTTCAGATTATGGCCAAATTATCAAGCAAGACGAAAGTAAGCAGTGTGTGTGTGTTGCTGAATGCTGTTACCTTTGGTGAATATGTCAACAGTGTAATCGTCGTTTTTCAGTTTTGTTCCCACAGCATATCGCAAAAGGTTCATACACACTCTAACCATTAGCAATTAGCAAAACGATATATTGGTTACTGAACGACTGGGATAGTAAACAGTTTATACGACGGTATGAACATATACTAAAACTTATGACGAACATACAGGTATATTTAACTGATCAGCAATTGGACTGAAAAGATTGAACTACTGTTGTAATGAAAGACGTGCAAACGAAATCGAGTTCATTTTTCTCACAACGTATAGATGAAGATACCACATATGATGCAACATTCCAGCAATGATGTTTATGCCACTGTCATCTTTTTTCCACATCACGTCCACCAGTCAAGGACTCCTTCCAATCATCAAAATGTTGTTATGGATCAAAACTCGCCTATTTTTCCACTGCTCCTTCGTCACGCTTGGGGCATGGTTGTCACTTTCTTCCATGAGAAATTATATATAAAAACCATCATCTGTGGGTAGAAAAACATAAAAGCCTCTCTAAGCTTTGAAATTATGCCAGCAAAGAAAAGTGAAAAGCAAACTGGAGGAAATATTGGGTAAACTTTTGTCCCCGACCGTACCTCCCATCTTCCACCTCCCCACACAGCCTCCCTAACCCTAAAGTGTATCAGAGCTTTTAAAATTACTGAATGCCGACCATATTCCCTTAAACACAAGGCTTCATTTCCACAATACTTTAAATTCTTCCGTCCGTGAAAATACAATGGACTTTATAGGTTCGTGGCAGTGAGAGCAAAATGGCACATACCACTTGTACTCCGAGTTTTAGCAAAGGAATGCACTATGAGCCTTAGGGTAGGGTGACTGTAGGGCCATGTTAGGGCTCAGGTGTCTTAATAGGGTCATAAGTCACCGTCTTTCCCGACTCTCACACTAACCTTCCATATTAGGGTTGGTTAATGTGTGTGTGTGTGTGTGTGTGTGTGTGTGTGTGTGTGTGTGTGTGTGTGTGTGTGTGTGTGTGTGTGTGTGTGTGTGTGTGTGTGTGTGTGTGTGTGTGTGTGTGTGTGTGTGTGTGTGTGTGTGTGTGTGTGTGTGTGTGTAAGGCTAAGGGGCGAGGGTGTATAAGGCGTGAGGGTGAAGGATGAGATTGGAGAAGGAAGATGTGGGCCAAGGGTGAGGATAAAGGCGAGGGTGAGAATGAAGGGACAGAGGAAGGGTAAGCGGAAGGGGTAAGGTGAGGTAGTAGGGTGTGAATCCAAGGCTAAGAGTGAGAGTCCAAGGTCAAGGGTGAGGGTGCGTAAGGGTGAGGGAATAAGAAAGAAGCAGAGATGATATTTAGTCAGGGTGGCTGAACTGAGTAGAAGTGCATGAATTAAACACTACTTGTAAATATAGGATGAGGGTGTAATTTGAACGACAAGACATGGATATGAGCTTAGGGTGAATTTATAAGGTAGTGGTGTAGGTCAGTAATTTAAGGTGGTGGCTGGGTGTGAGCTGTAGGTGCCGGGGAAGAGTGCGACTGAGGGTGAATTAGACGGAAGTTGAAGGTTGGGGTGCATTGAAATGTCTTGCGTGAACCAATGAGAGGGTGAAAGAATTGGTAGGGTATATGATATAAGGTGAGAATTTGTTGTGGAGGCACAGATGCAAGAAGTCTGGAGTGCTGTACAGTATATGATGTGCGGTAAGTGTCAGAGAGTAAGTGTCAGGTGAAGGAAGAGCGGTAGTGTGAAAGGTGTAAGGGATACCAGAGTGGCAGGTAAGGAAGTCTGGGTGAGTAAGGTTTGACATGTGTGGCAATAGGATGGGGGAGACACGGTGGAAGGTGAGGAAGAGAGGACGAGGAGGGCAGGATGAGGGTACGGGTGAGAAAAATAGCGGAAGAGAGCTGGAAGCTGGGTAGGGAGAGAGAGAGAGAGAGAGAGAGAGAGAGAGAGAGATTGGAAGGGGAGGGGAAACAAGCAAAATGAAGGTATTGGACGTGGAGACAGGTGAAAACAAAATTAGTGCGGTGATTTGAAAGGAAGTGGCAGGTATGAGGTGTTATTGGAAATCAGAGAGATGAGATGGAGTACAAGGAGCAGATATGGAAAAATGGAGGGAGGGAAGGTAAGTGACAGCAAAGAAAAAGGGGTATGGCTGGAGGGAGAAAGACTGTGGATTGAGGAAGAAGGAAAATAAACTTTGTATCTTTGGTCCTAAGACGTCAATTTCATTTCCTTCTTGTTGTCTGTCGATGATCATATAAACCGCTGGAGAGAACTTTCGAACTGGATGTGTTGAACAGTCGTTTATTAACTCGTTCACAACAAGTCTCCCACAAGTTGAACAAAGTTGCCTTGTTGCAGCAAGAACTAGAATGCATCGGAGAGCGCATACCTCGGCCAGCGGCAATAAACTTCATGATTTACTGCTGTATTTCCTTTTACTTACCAGATGAATGCTTTTACGGTTTCACATAGTTAGCCAGTTCTACTGTCACAGTCTGTCCTGTCACACATTCCCTGGGAGTGCATACCTCCGCCAACGCGACTAAAATTTATGATTCATTCCTGTATCCTGCTCCGAATCCCTCTCAATATCTGAACAACTTTTCCTTGGCCCACTGCCCACCTATCCACCACATTTCATTAAAATCTGATAATTACTTTTTGAGATATCTTATACACAAACAGACAAACAGACAGACATACGGGTGAATACATAATCTCCGTCTAACTTCGTTGGTGGAGGTACTAGAATGTACAAGACGTAGTATCGAAGATGGAGTCAAGGAAATAAGAGATTCGTAATAGAATGAGACGGATAAATAAAATCAGACGAAGAAATAAAAGAAATAAGAGGAACTTTTACGATAAGATGAAAATATTAATGATAAAAAGAAGCAGTGAAGTGCAAGAAGAAAGACCGAAAATGAGTAAAGGAATGAAGCCGGCTGATTAGGGGGGCTGAAAAGAAGAGGGTTCATGATTTCCAAAAGAGGACGAGGAGAAGATCAAGCGCGAATGCCATAAAGGTGAGGCCCAAAGTCAGGCTCGCGGATGAAAATGGTACCATGATAATTTATCCTCCTGGCCTTATATTTTCCTGAGAATAAAGAGGGATGTTTGTAGCTTATCTCAGTTATTAGGCGGCAGCTAAAAACAGGAATGAATGTCAGAGCAGTAAAGAACACGAAAACGAAAAAGACGGTGATTGGACAGGATTACTTTGATGTGATCTCAGCGAAAACATGAAGGGAATAGAAATTGGCGAAGAAAGCTGAGAATCCTGGGAGGAAGGATAAGAGAGGATCAAAGGAGTTAAGGGGGTGTTGTTCGTACTCAGAAGAGGATAAAACGGGATGGGAATAGGAAATACGAAACAGGGAGCATCTCTCTCTCTCTCTCTCTCTCTCTCTCTCTCTCTCTCTCTCTCTCTCTCTCTCTCTCTCTCAACCTACAGAGGAGAGCAAACTAAGGGAATGAGACTGTCGTATCAACTGTATAAGAGGAGTGAGTGACAGGACAGTAAAGAAGAGGAGGAGGAGGAGGAGCAGGAGGATATTACAACAGGATTATTTTGATAAGGTCTCACCCAAAATATTAAAAGAAGAGAAGTTAGAACAGAAGGCTACTGGAAAATCTAGAATGTAGGAGAAAGGGTTAAAAGGAGTGGATGAAGCGAGTCCAGGAGGAGGGATGGTTCGTCACACTGAGGGGAATCAGATGAAAAGGGACGAAAACAGGAAATAAAGAAAGCGATCACATAATATAGATATTAATTAGGAGTGAGTGGCAGAGCAGTAAAGAAGGCAAAAGAGAAAAAGACGATAATATTACAGGATTATTTTGATTTGTGGTAGGTGGTGGCAACCATCATCCACTCAATGTAGTGCTGCCTACTTCTTCCTTAGCCTGTATCATTCTTTTTCTGTGCCTACCCTCCTCTCTTCCTATTTGTCCCATCTTTCCTGTCACTTCTTATTGTTTTTATTTCCTTTACAGGTGGCTTTACACTGAGTGACAAACGAAATAGTTTCCTGTAAGCCAATAAACCATTTACAACGCTGGGTGGTAACCATATAACCAAACCATACGTGCTCTCTACGTGTCAAGTGGGTTGGTGGAGGGTTAGTGCCCCTCCTCGTAAAACATATAACTCAAGGTCAAATGGCCACCCCTTACGGGATTATTGCGTCTGGCAACAGATAGATAGATAGATATTTTGATACTATCTCAACAAAAACATGTAAAAGCAGAAGATCGTGATGAAAACTTGAAAAGCCTGGATAATAAGAGAAGGAGTCTAAATGGAATGGATGGATGGGTGTGTAGGTCTTACTAAGAGGAAGAGGATGAGAAGATAAGGAGGGAGAGAGAGAGAGAGCGAGAAAGAGAGAGAGAGAGAGAGAGAGAGAGAGAGAGAGAGAGAGAGAAAGCTAGGAAGTAAGGAAAAGATTCAGGGTTGTGTGTAAACTGGGAGAAGAACAGCTGGTAAACGAGGTTAAGGTGGAGATGAGAAAATGGAAGGAATGGCTAAAGGAAAACGAAAGAAAGAAAATGACGTTGGGGCTGAAGAAAAGGGAAAATATGATGGAGAAAAGGGAGATAAGTAATGAAGGAAAAGAACATGAAGGAGCAGACAGAGGAGGAAAAAAGGAGGATAGTAAGTTAGAGGTAAAGTGTCTGGAAAAAAAGGTGACGAAGACTGGTATAAAGAAAGGCAATAATTTTAATGCAAAAAAAAAGAAAGAACCCAACACTGACAATCTGCAAAAACATTTTCCTTCCAAATAATACTGAACAGAAACACAATGATAGGACTCGTTGCTATGGACGGCCTTTTTTTAATGATTTTCAGATAGTGTACGTGAAATATGAATGTAATCGGTTATTGACTAAGAGAAGTCTTTAGGACAGAATGTTGGACCACTCCCCATGTTACTGAAACCCACTGAAGATTAGCAAAGGAAGACGGTCAGGAGTTGAATCGGAAACCTCCTGCTCTCCCGGTCATCATCTTTCCATTACCTCTGCTGTCTCATCCTGCTCGCGGAAAGGAAAGGAGAGGAAAGGGAGCAGGGGAGAGATGAAGGGAGGAAAGGGAATGTGAGAATGGAGGAGGAAGCAAATAATAAGCGAGGAGAGAGGAAAGAAGAGCAGAGGAGAGGAGAGAGAAAGGGAGGTGAGGGGAAAGCAGAACAGAAGGAAGAAGAGACGAAGGGCGAGAAGAGAAGAGGACAGTTGAGGTGAGGAGAGGAGAACATGAAGAGAAAGGACCGGAGAGAAGAAGTGAGACAAGGAGAGGAAAAGAGAGGGAGAGGGAGGTGAGGAAAATGCAGAGCAGAAGGAAAGAAAGACGAGAAAAGGAGGGAAAAGGAGAGGAGAGATGAAGATGAAGAGAAAGAAATGGAGAGGAGAAGAAAGGCGAGGAGAGGAAGGGAGAGAGGAGAAGAAGAGGTGAGGGAGGGTGAAACACCTTGTAGAGTAACTTGACTCCCATGCCCCAGCCATCACCAAGACCTTTTGACCAACCTGCACAACCCTTATAAAACCTCTCTGTCTGTCTGTCTGTCTGTCTGTCTCTGTCTGTCTGTCTGTCTGTCTGTCTCTCTCTCTCTCTCTCTCTCTCTCTCTCTCTCTCTCTCTCTCTCTCTCTCTCTCTCTCTCTCTCCAGCTATTCCTCTTGCATATATTCCCTCTTTACATTCCACTCCATTTCATCTCACACATATTTCTCTGTCCTTTACTATTATCCCTTATTATATTTTTTCAGTCTTTCTTCTTTAGGTCCTTTATGCTTTCCTCCTGCCTTCCTTCCTTCCTTCCTTCCTCTTTTCCTCCAGCTAAGCTATTCGTCTTTTATTTTCCCACTTTGCTACATGCC
The DNA here is from genome assembly GCF_032717465.1 of Coenobita brevimanus. Classification (NCBI taxonomy): domain Eukaryota; kingdom Metazoa; phylum Arthropoda; class Malacostraca; order Decapoda; family Coenobitidae; genus Coenobita; species Coenobita brevimanus. The sequence goes on along the minus strand of NC_137045.1, from coordinate 19,953,151 downwards.
GTCATTCATTTTTTCCCTGTCATCCTTTCCTCTCTGCTTCTTCCCTGACCATTTTCCTTCCGTGCACATTCCATCTTCATACTTCCCTCCTTCTTTCCTCCCTGCCTCCCTCCTCCTCACTTGTCATTCGTAAATTTCGTCGGCATCCCTGTGTACTTCCCCCTTCCCGGTAGGAACGAGAGACTCATAAAAGCAAAGTTACGTCCCTCAAATAAACTAACAAAGCATTAAATCCACGGTAATAAAAAGTTCTTCGCACATAAAATCACGTGGGTCATTTTTTATCTTCACAGTTTCCCTTTTCACTTTACTCGTGCCATTCTCCTACATTATTCGTCTTTGTTTAATACCTTTTTAATCCATTCTCGCTTTACTTATGGCATTATCTTCCATTATTCTATCTCATTTAATGTTTTTATAATTCCTTCTCTCTTTACATACGACATTCTCTTTCATTATTCTACATCATCTAACGTTTTATAATTCCTTCTCTCTTTAATAACCAGTATAAGGGGCCCACACGTGAAACCTAGAGGCCGGACGGTGCTCGCTCTACTACTCTTATACCATTCGTAACTCCCAAAAGTTAAAAACAAAACTTGCAAATTAAACTGTCCCCTATATGTAGTAGTAACCTGCTTGGTATTTAGAACATTTTTCGAAAAAATCAAATTTTCAAAGACTCACATCATGGTTATAGGTTTATTTGCTGATGGCCAGACAGTGCAAATTGATGCTGTACCACCTTAGCAAGTTGTTTCGAAATTCCCTCAAACAGGATCGGCAACTTTCCGTGAAATTTCGTCAGCGAGTATTTGAAACATACAAGATCGAAAAGTACCAAGTTAACACACCTTTCATCAATTAAAAAAAAAAAAAAAAATCATGACAACCATAAATCCTGAAAAATGTTATTTTAAATCATGATTTGCAGTATTTTCCATTATATCACAAATTTTTGAGAAGAAAATTACGAATTCGCTCCCATTTTAACCAGGTTAAATGCCTAAAAAGTATAGCTTGATTCGTATCAATAAAGATGATGGCCACTGTCCGAACATTTACATTTGACACGCAACCTCCCTACGTCCATTTTTCGCTCTGGGCAAACTCTGACACTGTTCGTTATTAAGACCTTGTTTGATCTTCAGGGTCAAATGTAATTTTGTCCACCCCACCAATTTTGCGGGCGAGGAACATTTCTTGCTTTATTCGTTGTCCTCGAATGTTGACTCCTTCATGGACTTTTAAGAAAATAAAATTTTGAAATGGTCTTTTTATGGCCTTTGTTGACCTTGAAGGCCAAAGTAACACAACCATTGATAAGATTGGTTGCACATTAGGAGGGGTCTATGAGGTGACTTTTTTTACCTAAAATCCCTTCTTCTATGGTTGCCGGTATATGGCAGTTCAATGATATTAATGTAGTATTGATAGGACGAGTGCTATCAGTTTGGGTATTTTGTCTTTCAGTCACGAGTGGGAGCCAGGTATTCTTTTCTTGGTATTATACTTTCACACACATCCAGTATATTACAGAATCTATCACAGAATCTATCAAGGAAAGAATATTTGGAAGACATTTCTAAAAATCAAGGAACAAATACATATCGCAAAATAGTAGAACACAGTAATGAAATAAGAAAAATGGAATATACTGGGATTAAATGCGACAATGTTTGTAGTTATGGGTAAGAAGTGAACAAAATCTATAAAAAAAAAAAAAAAAAAAAGTGTATGGTAACAGATCCGGTTAAAAGGAGTACGTACTGTAGGAAAAATGACGAGTGTGACTGAAAACCAAAGATGATAAAAAGAGCACAGAAAAGGAGTGGATGGATGACTTACCAGATCCCAGACCACCATTTTCCCCTTAGTTACGCCAGATCCTTCACGTACCTGTAAAAGAGGCACAGTTTATACATTAGTGACTACAGACATAATTATCATGATCCTTATAATTATCCAGTATCATAAATGCCAAGGGTAGGATATACAGGCAGAACTAGAAGACGGAGTATACAAAAGTATAATTCCTGTACAGTCACTCACTCATCACTGAAACTTTCCAGCATCTCAGCAGCAAACACATGAATAAAACTGCAATAAACAAAATAAAATATACACCAGCTGGTAAAAAATATGGAAATGCGAAGACAAACCACACTAATTATAGCGAAAAGACATTACTGACCATAAATCATGAACACCTTTTCACTCCCTTCAGCCAGCTAGCACTCCTCTAAGCTGCATCACATCGTCTGACAGAAGCCTTTTTTTTTTTTTTTTTGAGTGTTTTCGTGTCTGTCTATGGGTAGATAGTTCCTTTCCTGAGGCCCAGCCGTCCTCACACATGCCACAAACACATATATAAAATGACTGAAGTGGTTATATTCTTCCTCGTTACTCATATTATAATGCCATTTACCCGCCACGATCCCATAAACAAAAGATATATTTTTCTCGAAGTGTATCTTATAGTGGTACTGTCAGTGAATAATTCATTGTAAGGCTACGTACTGCAGAGATACCATAAGTAGCACAAGAAGACAGAGTATAAAGCCGATTACTATATCTAACCAACTTTAAGTTAGTGGACGTGGTTTAAAAAGGAATATCCTCACACATCAGAGAACACTGGAACTTCCCCCCAAAATATTGTACTTACCCACACCAACTACCACTAAAAATCAGTAACACGAAGCCACACAAACACACAATCACCACAAGACCCCCTCCAAAACCCGCCGCCACGATACACAACCCGGACAAAAGCAGGGAGCAGGTAGGAGACCCCATATCTCAGGGTTAAACTGTTCATACACTCACGCGGGACCAAAGGGACGAATTATTTACTTGAGTGTCCCCGGAGCAGCAGAAAACGAGGCGCGATTACACTACAATGGCGGGGCTTGAGTTATGTTTGGGCCTATCTTCGTCCTCCTCCTTTCACTCTGGTTCTTCTCCCTTCTGTATCATTTCATCCATCCTCCCTTCCCTTTCACCCTAAAGGTTCCTTCCTGTCTCACGCGTCTGCCCTTTCTTTTCACTAGTACCTCTCTCTCCCTCTCCCCCTTCCCCCCCCTCTCTCTCTCTCCCTTTCCTTTAATTTTTCTTGTGGTCTCGCCTCTCTCTTCCAGTCATCTTTCTGATACCCTCTTCTCTTTTCTTCCCTTTCTCCTTCCACCTTTCTCTATCTTTTATTCATTTTCCATCCCTCTGAAATATCTCCTCCTTTCTTTTACTCTCATATTCTTTTTGCTGACTTGCTCTCTTTTCCTTGACACTTCCTTCTTTATTTAACTGTTCCTCTTATTGTTAATTTTTCCATCTCTTCCTTCGTTTTTTTTTTCTCTCTCTATTTACCTATCTATCTATTTATCTATCCGTCTATCCATCTATTTCTCGTATTTGGCTTCTTCCCCACATTAACTTCCTTTACCCCATTCAACAAGATCTTTCCTATTATCTCTTTCTTTTTCCATTACTTTCTTACTCCCTTTCCTCTCTTCGTTTCATTTAATGTCCTTCCTTCTTTGCCTTCCTCCCTTCCATTCCATCTGACCTCTCCATGTAGTCTCCCTCCCTTCCTTCCTTCCCGCTGATCTCCTTTCCATCTCCCTCTTTCTTTTTACCTCACTCCCTTATATCCTCCTCTCTCATTCCACTGATCTCTCCTTCACTTCCTCCTTCCATCTTGCTTCCTTCTTATTCCTGGCCTCCTCACCTTCCTTCTCTACCTTCCTTCCCCCCATTCCTTCAGCCCTCACATCTTCCCTTTTGTCCTAATTTCCCCCTGACAGCTTTGTGGGGTCATTGGTGTAGTATCAATAGGCTGACTCCACACAAATGTTGTCCCCTCAGCATTTATATTATATTTCCTTTCTCCTGTACTCTTGGTCACATTATTTTCCATCGTTCTTCTTCTGGCAAACTTCCACCTCCTATACCCCACCCTCTCTCTCTCTCTCTCTCTCTCTTTCTCTCTCATACATAAACCCAACTTTTCCTCAGCTTTCATGTTCCCTTCCTCCACTCTCTTTCTTCTCCCAAGTCTCCCGCGCCTCCTACTTCCTCCCCTTTGACCCAGCGCCCAATAAAACCCCGCATCTCAGGAAGGAAAGAAAATGGGCCATGAGAGACGAGGCTTATAAAGTTGGATTGTCTGATCTCTTAACCACTCGCTAAAATAATGCCGTGGATGGATGGGGCTGGGGGTGGGGGCTAATTTCCAAACTGTAATCAATTTGGATGCTTACCAGGAAGGCTTTGGTTACATAAATTTAGGTGAGGCTAATCTGGTGGAATTAGGGTAGGAAATAAATAGAGGCCTGCAAAATTGTACTTTATAGACAAAATTAAATAAAAGGGAACCCATAAAAAGACTGGTTCATTTCGAGATTCCAAAATACACAGCCTGTAGAAGACTAGGGATCATAGGCAGCAGGAAATACAGGTTGAAAGAGATTGTTCTAGAGCTGCCCAGGTGGATAAATGAAGGTCTCTTCTCGGCGCCCATGGCTAGCCAGAGGTAATGAGGAAGGTTATAAGCGGACAGTTCAGAAGACTAGTGACCTTTGAAATAACGATTGTTGAGGAAGAGAGATACAGCACTGCGACGAAGAGAGATAGAGAGAGGTTGTTAGGAATTAGTAGTCGGATGGACAGTGATGAGACGAAAAGCCTTGACTTCATCCTGGTCAAGAGCTGATCCCTCCTCACATGATGGCTGTACTCCACAAAAAGATGAACACGACTTGTGTGTGCAAAATCGACACTGAAGAGGCCTGAAGAAAGTATGATGTCGGTTCAGCACAGCCGTTCACTGGGAAACGAGATTTGCACGAGGGTACGTTAAATGAGTCTGTTGGAGAGTAGTTGTGTTGGAATAAGTCTGGAACGTAGAATCACATTGTACGATGGATCTTTCGTCCCTTACTCTTTGGAACGAAGACGAGACAGATCCAAACATGAAGAGAAATATCTCAATTCTTTTCATTCATAAAGCTCCGAAACACTTCACTGACGATTCAGAAGGAAGAGTAACGTGAAAACTACAGCAAAGACAAAGTATGCATGATTATAATTAACTGCCACAAAGACTGCATCATCGCAAAGGCTGGCTAACAATCTGGGTCCTATGCCTTATTCTCGACCGAATATATTAGTCCAGTGTTACTATGAATAGAATATCAGCGCTGTTCCGATCATGAGAGGGTTAATGGTGACTTTATTATCATTTAAGCGCCTATGACCCACTCTCAGTTGGATAAAATCGTCTAGTCTTTGCTGGAAGAGAATGCGTATTACCACTGTCACTACCATGAAAAGGTTAAGATCCCTCCTGAGTACGACCCGTGACGACTAGGCTGCGCTGGATAGAGTGGTACCCGATCCACAGCACATGATCAGGTTACACGGGATTGAAGGAGAGGGGACGGTCGCGGGTCCAGCCACTTTATTTGCTGATACCGGAGATAACAGACGTGTGGCCATTGTAGTGATGTACTGGAGGAGAAGACGGGATTGAGAGAGTAGAAAGAGATGCAGAGTATAAAAGATAGGGAGACAGAAGAGTGAAGATGTTGAGGCGGAGGATTAGGTGAGATAACCAGACAGAGAGTGGATACATTGAGTGTGGAATGTGGTGGTTGGAATGGTTACCTATACTGTAGACAGAATTACGTAAGAGATAACATGCCTGCGTATACCAACCAGTCCCTTTTTTCGACCCAGATACAGCGTAGAAGCCTGGGACTAGGCTACTCAGTCCCGATATTTAGGATGAGAGTGCCCAGTATCATTCGTCCCTGGGTGGCATTATGTGAGCAATAAACCCCAAACATCACTGGTCCCATTGGCTTGGAGCGCCTTACTCCACTAGACCACCAAGCGTCATTTGGTTTTATGGTTATCAATCAGCGTAGTAAATGGTTTCATGAATTTTGGGAACACATTTAGACTGTCGCTCAGTACTGAATCGCCTGAAGGCAGAACTGTATTAAGTGAGTGAATGATGGGCAGTTCTACCATCAATATATATATATATATATATATATATATATATATATATAAAATGTGTGTCTGTGTGTGTGTGTGTGTGATTTGGATGTATGTCCAGAAAGATGTGGATGGTGAATGTTTAGACAGACGGTAAATGAATGTCCGGATAAAAGGCAGATATAATGAGTTGCCAGTATCTAGATGAAAGGCTAGAGGATTGTATGGATAACTGGCTGGATGGATGGACAGATTCCACAGGTGTCCAGAAATAATGGCAGTGTTTCGCGTGGAGACTGGACTATTTCCCATTGGGTTACTACGTGAGTCTGTTTCACGAGCTTTTATTACTGAGGGATGTTTGATATTAGGTTCAGTATTTAATGTAATTGTATTATTCCAAGTAAATTCTGTCTTTGGTCTTTGTTGTGCGCCGTATTCCATTCTTCGGGATTTGCAAACATTATCTATCACATCATGAGTTTATGAGTACATTATGGCACGAAACTTAGGACAGGTGAATAGATGCAGATGACAAGAGAGAAGAATAAGACACAGAAGCAAAGAAAAAGAATCAAAATAAAATGAAATTTCTGGAGGGAATAAATTGAGGGTATCACACAATAAAGAATAACAGACTGTACAGTATATATATATATACATATATATATGTATATATATATATGTGTGTGTGTGTGTGTGTGTGTGTGTGTGTGTGTGTGTGTGTGTGTGTGTGTGTGTGTGTGTGTGTGTGTGTGTGTAATTTCTGGAGGAAACAAACTGGGGGTATCAAACAATAAAGAATAACAGACTGACTGGATATATACGAGTATGGAGAGAGAGAGAGAGTACGGAATGAAGAATTACGGCAGAAAGGACGAGGACGTAAGAAGAGAGATCAAACGAAGAAAGGAATTAAAGAATTAAAGACAGACAAGATTCCTGAGGGAATGCAGGATGGTCTACACACAGCTACAGCTACAGTTTACAGTTCACTGACATACTTCTGTGCAAATTGTCATGGTGATTAATGAACATATATAAACATAGGATCCTAAAGTTTGTGTTTGTGTGATTTGACCCTTTACCGGATAAATCTCTTCAATATATATATATATATATATATATATATATATATATATATATATATATATATATATATATATATATATATGAGAAGGATGACCGAAGGTATTTAGGTCAAGGAACAACCGTTCCAAGTTTTAAGCAAACTGGTGAAGAAAAAAGGGAATGAAAAAGGATTACATGAAGGGGAAAAAAATGGAAAAAGGGTAAGGGAGCAAGAGAAACAAGCAAGCAGCGGAAATGTAGAGGAGAATAAAAAAGGAATGGGAGACTGGGGCCAATTTAAACACGAAGGGGGGGGGGGACAAAGCAATAAAACAAACTGGAAATAAGGGTACAAGAGGGATAGGCTTGAGAGAGAGGATGGGGAAGGGGGAGGAGAGAGGGAGGATGACGAAGTGGACGGAAGGGGGAGAGTAACGAGAAAGGGCAGGGGAGAATGAAGAGGGGAAGAGAGAGGGGGAGAATGAAGAGAGGTGGAAAGAGAAGAAGATAGGGAGTGAAAGAATGAAGAGAGGAGGAAGGAAACTGAAGAGTGGTGAGAGGGAGAATGGAAATAGGAGGAAGGGGAGAATGGAGGGGGGGAGAGAATTAAGAGGTAGAGGGGGAGAGAAAGTAAAGAAGGAGAGAGGGAAAATAAAGAGAGGAAGGGCGAGAACGAAGAGGGGGAGGGGAAGGGGGATAAAAAGGGGATACGGAAAATAAGTGAAGAACAACGAAGAAGGGGAGTGAGAATGGTAAGGGGACTGGGGGAGAGAATGAAGAAGAGGAGAATGAAGAGAATGGGAGGTTGAATGAAGAGGGAAGAATGGTGAATGAAGAGAATGGGAGGCTGAAAGAAGAAGAGAGAATGGAGAATGAAAAGGAATTAGAGTTATGGCAGGAGAGAAGAATGAAGAGGGAGAAAGGGAGAATGAAGGGAAGGGAGGGAGGGAGAATGAAGAAAAGGAGAGGAAGAATGAAAGTAGGATTCTATATTCCCTCCAAATAACCTGCCTCATACACCCATACTCAACCTCTATTATCTTTTTCATCTATACCTTGAATCGCTAATCCCTTTCCTTCCCACTAAACCCGTGAAACTTGACTCAGTCCGTTTGCAGAGTGTCAAATGTTTGTGTATTCTTCTGTGAGTATTTCGGTCGACAGCATACTACAGTGAACCATGAAAATGAATAGGCTGAGTCCTTATATGCCTTCTGTAATGCGCAAAATTGCACGACCAAAGGTGATCCAGTTACCAAGATACGATTTCCACATGATCTGACGTTTGCGCTTAAAGCAGGCAAGGAGGGTGGCGAGGGGGTGAAGGGATCTCGCACAGTTAAAATCAATAGATGAACTTCACCAAGGGCTTTACCATTGGCCTATTATATGTCAAGTAGAACAACCAAAGGTGGCATGGGTACTGAGGCATGGCATCCACAAGCTCTGATCTGCAGTGAGGTGCAGCGGATGGGGCCACCTGGATCTTCGAAAAGCAAGAGTTTTTCTTTACTCTAAGCCTATTGAATGTGCAAAGCTGCATACCCACAACCAGCTCAGTTACCATGATAAAGGATCCAGAACAGTTAGGTGCTGGGGTAATGGGGGAGGGGGACAGAACCTTGAAAATCGAGAGGTGGCCCAGAAAATAAGTTAGAGTGTCCAAGAAGTGTGGTGCAGGCGGGAAAGGGGGGGGGGGCCAGAGAGAGAGAGAGAGAGATTGTTTAAACCCATATGTTTAGAGATATGGAACTGATAGATACTTGCTCAGGACAATGAGGTATTAGTAAAAGGGGACTGACTTTCAGCTATTTCTGTGATGCATCATTTTGCAGACATACCCATCTGTTAAGGCTTTGTCATAGGCCTAATATGTATGCAAGGTTTCACAAAAGGGAGTAGTCTCGTTATTAGGGTACGACAACCTTAAACTCTGATATACTGGGGAGGGGTGGACAAGAACGTTTGCCATAGACCTACAGTATAACCTGTGCAAAATGGTGCAGCCAAATGTGGCAGACTAAAGGTAAGCATATGGGAAAGTAGGGAGGGGAATTAGAACCTTAAAAACTGATAGGCTTTGCCTTTGGCAATGGCGAAATGTGGGTAAAACTGCACACAGGAAAAATTATTTCGTTACTGAGATATGGCATCCACAAATGAACAAGAGTGGGAAAGATTATGAACCTTGAACTCTGACTGGCATGACCTTTATCATATGGTCACAGTCTTTGTGTAAAGCTGCAAGACAAAACGTTTTCCCATTAATGAGATCCAATAACCACACACTGTGATGCGTCATTTGTGGGGAGGGAGGGAATTTAAACCCTGGAAACTCGACAATCATTATCTTCATCATAGGTTAAATGCACGTGTAAATAAAAAGGAATCTAAATGTGGCTAAGTTATTGAGATGTGGTCTCACAGGACGTGATTCTTTGTAGGGACTGAGGGGGGAGGGAAGGAGACGTGAAACTTTGAAAGTCGATAGGCTTTGTCGTTATTATACGAACTTGTGTGTGTGTGTGTGTGTGTGTGTGTGTGTGTGTGTGTGTGTGTGTGTGTGTGTGAGAGAGAGAGAGAGAGAGAGAGAGAGAGAGATCGGGAAGGAGGAATATGGATAGTGACGGGAGTGATGGAGAGAGGGGTATGGCTGAATCCGTGGCAGTGGGGAGTGATGGAGGCAGCAGGCGAGAGAGGAAGACACAAACACGGGTGACTCAGCATGGAGTCTGTCCTGCACACAAGCGAATTGGACCAGCCACATCACTTACTGATTTCATTCTCTTATATTCCTACTTACATACTTATCCTTGGCCCCACTTGATCCTATTTCACATTCATTTCTCCCTCCTACTCTCTTCTCCCTCCTCCTAACTTCTTTCTCCCTCACATGTTGACTTACTCGTTAATCCACGGCTCTTTCTAAATCTCCTTTTACTTATTCCTCCATCCTATTTTCTCCTCTCTCCCCCACTTGCTATCCGCACTTCTCTTACCTCCTAATTTTAATCCCTTCCTTATCCATGGCTTTCTTTGATCTTCTCATAAACTAACTCCTCCTTCCTTCTCTTCCCCATCCATCTCTCTACTTACGTCACTCCAACTTTTACCAATCTATGGATCTCGTTAGTCCAGCATCAGGTTCATTCCTCCATCCTTTTCTCTCCTCCCGCTCCCTACCTCCCCCCTGCAACTTCTTGACTTACTTGCATACTTCATTCGATCCTCATCTCTTCCTTTCTCTAATCCTCCTTCATAATTACTCCCCCCCCCCTTCATTTTTTCCTCCCGTCTCCCTGCACTTCCGTTACTTTCTTCACTCTGTCCCTTATACCTGGCATCTCCGGTTCTATTTCATATTAATTCCTTCTCTTTCTTGCCTCCTCTTTGTAATTTTCGAGTTTACCTGCTTACTTCACTCCCTTTCATGTCCTTGACTCTGATCCTTCATACTCTTGCCTCACTCCTCTTTCCTCCTTCCTGCTGCTCTTTCATTTTCCTATCTTCCCCGCCTTTCCTATCACCTCAGCCTCCTCTTTCCTCTCTCTTCCTGCCTCCTCCCTCCTTGTACCTCATTCCTACTGCTCTCTTCCATACATTAATCCCACGCTTATTCCTGACTCTCTCTACTTATTCTTCATACTCATTCCTCCCTCCTGTTCCCTCTCCATCCTACGACCTGCCCGCCCCTGCTGCTACCTCATGATCTCATCCATCTACTGCTTCTTTCTCCGTGTGTTTAACCCCTCCCTTTTACTCTCGTGCTGCCGCTTCCTTTTCTTCGCTCCTTTTTTTCTTATCGTATCTTTGTGTTATTGCGTCGTCCCTCTTCCTCTCAGCTTCTACCTGCTCCTTTTTGTCTACTGTTCTCCCCTGACCCTATCTTCTTGATGCTTCTTCCTTCCTCTCACTCCTGTTTAATTCCTCCTCCTGTTTCCTCCCCGTTGGTCTTTTCTAGCCCGTTCTCCCTCCTGATCTCATCTTTTAATTCACAGCCTTCCTTGCTTCTAACTCTCCCTGCTCCACTCTCCTTCTTCCCGATTCTTCCTCCACGGAGCTATCTCTTCGGTGATGCCTTTCCTTCCTCTTGCTCCCTTCTCCCTGCTCCATCGTCTTCCCCGTCCGCATCTCCTCCCTTACATTCATCCTGCCCTCAATCTCTCAGAATTGAGATGAATGTCACGAAGTTTCCGTGCGATTAAAACTATTCTCATTTTATTTTTCACATAGATTTACGAAATGACATCCAATCTTTACCCTCTTCCTCTCCTCTTCTTTATTCCGGCTTCTTTTGCTCGTCTTCCTTCCCATCGCCTTTCCTATCAATTCACTTTTACATTACCAGGGGACTGAAGCTTCCATAAATTCCAGAGCCGACGATTTCGCTGGTATCTCAATTCCTGTGTGGTCCCCTCCATCATATAATTCTCCTTCCCCTCCCCCCTCCTCACTCTGACCTCTCCCCCATTCTTCCATACTCCCCTCCACTTCGCTCCTCTCTCTTTACTTACCGTCCTCTTTCTTCCCTACTCGTCTCAGTCTCAGTCCACTCCTCAACTTTACTATCTTCCCTACTTCACTCCTCTCAGTTCAACTACTTTCTTTCCATTGCTTCCTTCCCTTTTTACTTCAATGCTCTCCTTTATTTTTATGTTCGTTTTATCTCTTTTTTGTGGTAGGTGGGGGCGCTCACCATCCACTCACTCGATGTAGTGCTGCTCTCGGGTGTCTGCCCTTTCCTCTCCATCCTTCTTTCCTTCCACTCTCTTCTGTCTTTCTTTCCTTCATTCTTTGGATGACTTTACACTCCCTCTTCTGTCTTTCTTTCCTTCATTCTTTGGATGACTTTACACTCCCTCTTCTGTCTTTCTTTCCTTCATTCTTTCCTCTTCCTTTAGCCTGTGGGTGACTCTACACTGAGTGACAAGCCAAATGGTTTCCTGTACACCAGGAAAACATTTACTGAGCTGGATGGTAACCATATAACCAGATTTTGGGGCCTTGTGGTTTTAGTGGGTAATTATTGCGCTCCAATCGGATTGAGCCGGTAAAGGTTTATATCCAAGGGGTGGTTGGGGTTGATTGCTCATGTAATACCACTCAGGGATGAGTGAGGCTGGTCACTCTCATCTTAAATGTCGGGACCAACTGCCTAGCCCCGGGCTCCTACGCTCCTCATGGGGGCAACGTAGGATTGGATGATGGATGATTTATCTCTTTTTCTTTCCTTTAATCAACAGTTTCTCCTGTCTCTTTCTTCTCTTCCTCTTATAATTTCTTCTTCCTTCTTTTACCCTACCACCGTCTAATATTTCGCCAATTTCTTCCTTTAATCCTTTATACCTTTATTATTTTTCCCCTCTTCTCTACCGCATTCTTCATTCTGTCTTCTATATTTCTATCCTATCTTTTCTTTCTCAGTAATATTTTTTTCTACAACTCACCTTTTCTGCAAACCTCTTTCTACTTCTCTTCTCTCCCCTCTCTTCTCACCCAAACTACTGTTCTTTCTTCTGTCTATCCTTCATCTCCTTTCTTCCTTCGTCTCCCGTATTTGCATTGCACTACTTTTCTCTTTAGTATCAGTCCCCTCCTCTCTTTTCTTTCTCGCTTTCATTTTTCTTCCACTGCACCATCTCTCCTTTCTTCCAAACTCTCCTCTCAGTCACTGCATCATTCTGTCTTATATCAGCCCCATCTCTCCCCTCTCTCCTAGTCTTCTCCAGTACTCTACAACCCCTGCTCTTTCCTTCTCCTCTCTCCTTTGTTCCCTCGTCTCCTTTCCTCTCCCCTACCCCATCGACTCTGCCCTCCATCACATCCTCTGTTCTGCTCTACCCCTATTCTCGGTGTGAGTGCTGCCTCTGTCTGCCTATCAGCCATCTCCCTCCGCCTCTTGACTACCTTGTTCTCACCCTCTCCAGTGGCTCCTTCCTGCCTCCCTGACACGCCCTCGTCCTTACCTCCAACTTCTTTCCCCCTCCTTACTGCACTTCTCTTTCTATCATTTTCCCTTGTTGTTGTGCTCTCTCTCTCTCTCTCTCTCTCTCTCTCTCTCTCTCTCTCTCTCTCTCTCTCTCTGTCCCCAGTTGTTCCTAAATTCTTCCTTCCCCACCTCTCTCTCTCTCTCTCTCTCTCTCTCTCTCTCTTACTGTAATTGTTTCTATCGCCTTCCCTTGTTTTCTTGCTGTTTTTTTTTTTTTTTTATCGTACTAACTTGCTTCTTCCTGTCTGACGTACTCATAAAGTTTCTACCCTCCCTTTCTTTCTCCATCCCTCTAGCATCCTCCTTCCTTTCCACTTCTTTTCCTTCACTGACAGGATTTGTGGATGAAGGGGAGAATTCTGCATCTTTCTTGTCGTCATCATCATCATCATCATCATCGTCACTATCATCACTCTCATCCTAGGTATGGTGTAAGTAATGCCACTAAACGGGAATATAAGCAACACCTTCTTGTTAATAATATTTTTACATCAATTATTTCCAAGAATTTGTATACAAATAGCAAGAAAAAAATAGGAAAACAATAATAGAGTATCGGTCACATATTACTTCTGTTTGTGTTACCATTGTCTTGTCTCAGTATTAATAATGACAATACTATCCTCATTACCATTAACAAGACAAAGAGGAGGTTAGTAGAGGACGTAGACTATTGAATGGATGTGGACCAACTTAGAATGCATGTCGGGTCAGCTCAGAATTGACTACACGACTCCACCCCACCCTCAGGTCCTTCTATAAAGGCCACGAAAAAAAAAAAGGTCAACAGATGTGCTTGTCGGAACAGCGTACAAGTCGGCGTACACGATGGGTTCCGGCTAATGAGGTATGGTATGCAGGATGGGTTTGGGTACGGGACACATGGCCCCAGAGCAAGATAGTAACTCCTTAAGGCCCAGAGTGTAACTTTTAACTGCGACATCAGGCATACTCTAAATTTCTTCATGTTCTTTGCCATGTTGTTGGGGGAGGAAGCTTTGAATTAAGTCACTGCTACGCTGACACTAAACAACCTTCTACACCCATCTTTACATGTGTATTCGCATTATTCCAACCTAACCCCATCACCCACCACCATCTCTGTCTGTACTGATCATTCCTAGCAATTCAACTCACCCATTCCTAAATCCCTCCCCACCACACACAATGAATTTCTATAGTAAGTTTTTCATTAAATCACTGCCATACAGCCACACCCTCCCTCCACCCTGCCTCACCACCCGACATCATCCCAGCCCGTCCCGTCCATGCCTCTGTATACACCATGAGGCTCTCTAAACTGAATGAAATTTTTTACCAGCGACAGAAATCAGCTATACGCCATCGTGCTGAAGAGGTTTAACAGCTGATCAATGCCTATCCATTTGAGTCTAATACAGAATAACCATAACTAAAGCATATTTCAATAAAGGATAAGGAATCTATGTCGTAACTTCGAAGTGCCTATACTGCAGTCAACCTCTTGGGCACGGTGACGCTTTATTTTCACTTTTCCTTTTGCGAGCAGGTATATTTAGTCATCTCAGAAAAGCGTCCTGATAATGAAGTAGCAAACGAAGGCTGTATTAACCTATATCATTTCAAAAGTCTCTCCTAATCCAAGTAATATATTTTGAAAACCACAGGAATGATATATAAAAAAGACGCCACTGCATTCAGGTATGTCAGAAATATGCAAGCAGTTTTTTCCGTGTTTTCCTGCTGCCTAGTATATGCTGTTAAAATTAGGGACGAATCATATCATCATTATTTTTATCCTTATGACGTACAATGAACTCAGTGCAGTTTTGATCTGAACATGTTAAATATAAAAAAGAAAGAAAATCCTAAGCACAATGCGTTTGAATAATATATTGTTAACTGGTATGGTGATAATGATTGTTACTCTCTCCACTTCGAATACATAATTTTCGCCTTATTTTTTTGCAACTGGTGTTCCCAGATAATTTTAGTCAGTACAGGGGATAATTTTCGAACCTGATGATATGGTTAAGGCTGTAATTTATCCCTTCACTGCTAGGGCGTCGTTCCATGCAAAAATTAATCGTCCAGTTGTAGCAATACCAAAATAAATAAATAAATAAATAACGGTGGCGAAGGGGATAAGACGAATTTACTGCAGCTTTGATCTGGTACTGTACATATAAAAAAAAAAAAATGGGCTTTGTATGTTTATTGTTAATGCTGTTTACTGTCACGATGATTGATAAGAGTACAACGCTAACCAATAAGCTAACAAAGGCACGCCAAGTGATATACAAGACACGCAAATCACAATTGAGTTTTAGATATATTTGCTGCCACTCCTTGATTCGGCCTTCATGGGGGTGAGGGGGACTGGGGAGTGAAGGGGGAAATAGGGGAGGGGGTTGTGGGATGAGGGGGAGGATGGAGGAAGGAGGGGGTGAGGGGTGACAAGCAAGACAGTGTACTCCACCCAACATATTCTGACTGTGCCCCCACCCCACCCCCAGTAGCCCAGCCCCTCCCTACCCATCCCTCTCTCATCTCATCTTTCTCTTCCACTCCCCATCCATCTCACTCCCTCTCTCTCTCTCTGATCATCATCATTATCATCATTATTATTATTATTATTATAATTATTATTATTATTATTATTATCATTATTATTATTACTATTATTATTATTATGCGAGAGGGATGTCTGTTGAGCAAGGAAGAGTGGCTGTGCGTGACAGAAATAAATGGAGAGAAATTGTGAATGAATAAATGATGACGCAGCCCTGGGGGGATATTCTCCCGCATTTGGTCTGATCAGCTAGTCTGGTCAGGTGCGGGTAAGGGGATGGATCAATTATGATGCGGCAGGGGTAAACCAGCTCTGCTGTCGGGCCCTGCTGCGGATGTCATTGACTGCACTGCGCAGTTGACCCTTGTGCGGTGTGGTGCGGTGAGGATCTGTCCCCGCTCCCCTTTGGGGCTAAGATACGAATGTGTTTGAATGGATGAGTAAATGGGGAGTGTGTCGTCCTGTCTCGGCTACCTCCCTTTCCTTGGGGGAAGCTGCCTGGGTATATAGATAGATAAATTATTATTATTATTATTATTATTATTATTACTACTACTACTACTACTACTACTACTACTACTACTACTACTACTGCTACAGCTACTATTACTACTACTACTACTACTGTTACTTCTACCACTAGTACTACGACAGCTACCGTTATCAACTGGGAGTTGGGGGCACCTATCATCCACTCATTAGATGAACTACCTTCAGGTGACTCTACACTAAATGACATGCTAAATGGTTCCTTGTTGGACAGGAAATCATTAGCTGCGCTGGGTGGTAAGGACAACCAAAGAAACGCCTGGTGGTCACGTGGATTCAGGCGTTCCAGTCAGATAGGGATGGTTGGTGTTTATTTCTTATATATGCTGCTCGGGAAATAACGACTGGTCACCCTCGCCATCACTGTGGGGACTAAGTAGACTAATCAAGGGTTCCTACGTTCCATATAGGTCAGTAAAAGATTAGACGATAAGTTGACAGAATATTATTACACGTCTTCTGCTTCTTTTGCTCTTCCTCTCCTAATACTTTATACAGTATTATCTATTCAACTTCCACCCAGTGTCTATCTATCTCTGTCTTCATTCCATCTCTTCTATTCCCCATCTCACGTCACTCTATACACTTCCTGTTTCTTCCTTCTTTTCATTACTCTGTTTCACTTCCTCCTCTCTTTTCTCCCACCTTCTTACGTCATTTTCATCACACAACCTCTTCTCACTCCTACCTTCTCTTGTGCCTCTCCTTCATCATCATCTTCTTCACCTATTTCATTCCATGCCAAGTTGCTCAATCTTCGCTCTAACACATACTGTATATATCTATCTCTTAACTTTTCTCGTATATTTTCTTTTACCTCTCTCTCTCTCTCTCTCTCTCTCTCTCTCTCTCTCCCCATTTTATTTTCTGGCCCTTGTCTCCCCCTACCCCCCGCCGCTTTCCCTCCCATGCTAATATTGACTATCAAACACAACATTCCTCCTCCCCACCCCTCTCCCCTGCCCTTTACTGCCCTGCATTCCTTCCTCCTCCCCCTCCCTCCTCCCCTCCCTCCCTATCCCAACCTCCCTTGCTTTCTTTCTCTGTCTGTTCCTTTCTTCTGGTTGCCTTTTTGTCCTATTGCTTCTCCTTCTCTCTCTCTCTCTCTCTCTCTCTCTCTCTCTCTCTCTCTCTCTCTCTCTCTCTCTCTCTCTCTTGCCTTTTTATCCTATTTCTTCTCCTTTCTTTCTCAATCACACACACACACACACACACACACACACACACACACACACACACACACACACACACACACGGCCACTCATCCATTAGCCCATCTATCAATCTGTGTATCCGTCATCTCACCCTCATCCATCCTACCAGCCTCCCAGTCTCTCCGCGTGTCTCTGCCCATCCATCTATAAATCATGTACATCCAAAACACACTGCACTTCAAACCAACATTAAGGTATCGCCAGTAGAAGCCATTTTTCTTTCATTTCACAGACTCATCCAGCTGTACTTCTTCTGTCAACCAGTGTCTCTGCATCT
Organism: Coenobita brevimanus; assembly: GCF_032717465.1. NCBI lineage: Eukaryota > Metazoa > Arthropoda > Malacostraca > Decapoda > Coenobitidae > Coenobita > Coenobita brevimanus. Next base: position 19,935,500 of record NC_137045.1, on the reverse strand, counting down.
TTCATCTCTATCGCTTTTTCTTTCCTGCTTCCAATCATCTGTGTGTCATCAGTATATTAATTCAATCGACTACTTAATTCCTAGCAGCCACCGTCTCTCTGCCTCTTTTCAACCCAGTCACTTTATCTATCCTGCCATCTATTCCCTCGCTGTTATCAATTATCATATTCCTCAGCTATTACACCCACACATCATCTATCCATCTATCCATCCCCCAGCCCACCATTCCTGCATCATCCCTTCCTGTCCCTCCATTCCTCCGTTACCCTTTTCCATTCATCCATCCATCCAACCAGTATCCTTCCATCCATCCACCAGATCCATCCTTCAATCCATCCATCAAAATCAATTCATCCATTTTTTTAACCACTGTTCCTCCTTACATCACCTTCATCCAACCATTCATCCATTTATTTCAACATTTATCATCCTCTGCCATCCATCCATCCATACAGTTATCATCCTCTGCCATTCATCCATCTAATTATCATCCTCTGTCATCCAGCCACCCACCATCCTCTACCATCCATTCATCTATCCGTCTATCCATCAGTCTCAATCATTCATCCTCCCATCATCCTCCGCCAACCCATCCATCCATCCATCCCTCACCCTCACCCAGCTGAGTCACTCCTGGGGGTCCTTAACTTGTCATCTCTCTCTCTCTCTCTCTCTCTCTCTCTCTCTCTCTCTCTCTCTCTCTCTCCCTCACAGCCCTCCCACCCCAGCAGTGAAACTCTCTCACCCTAATTATTTGTCTCTCTTCCATCTTGTTCCAATTTCCTTCCCCCTCTCACATGTTCCTCTTTTCCCCTCCTCATTAACCCCCTGACGGCAAGAGAGGAGGAGGAGGAGGAGGAGGAGGAGGAGGAAGAGGAGGAGGAGGAGGGGAACGATAATGAAAAGTACGAGGTAAAAAGAGCAAACACAGCAGAATTGTAAAGGTGAAAAAGGAAGAGGAAAAAAAGAACTTAGGGATAACTAAAGCAGACAAAAAAAGGGAAAAAACAGAACATATAGATAAAACAGAAAATGTTAAGAAAAGAAAAAAACAAAAAAGAAATTGATGAAATGAATGGGAGAGAAAATAAAACAGGATAGGGTTGGCTGAGAGAGAGAGAGAGAGAGAGAGAGAGAGAGAGAGAGAGAGAGAGAGACAGACAGACAGACAGACAGAGAGTCAGGAATGTTGATACAGGAATGAGACAGGCAGGGTGAGACGGTGAGGCAGGAATGAGGTAGGCAGTGATGAAGGCAGGGTAGGGTAGGCAGGGTTTGACAGACGGGGTTGGGTAGACAGGGTGAGGTAGGCAGGCTGAGATAGGAAGGGTGAGGTAGACAGGGTAAGGTAGGCAGTGTGATGCAGGCAGGGTGAGGTAGGTAGTGTGATGTAGGGAGGGTGAGGTATGCAGGGTGAGGTAGGCAGGATGAGTTAGGCAGTGTAATGTAGGAAGGGTAAGGTAGGCAGGGTGGGCAGTGTGAGATAAGGCAGGGAGTGATGGATCCTAACCCTTATACGGCGCTACCGCAACGCTGTGATGTGCCGAGTCTGCTGACCCCTCCAACTTCAATAGCTACTGCCACTACTTCACTACTACTACTGCAAGGCTACTACTACTACTGCTCCTACTGTTACTACTACTACTGTACCACTACTACTACTACTACTACTACTACTACAGCTATTACGACTACTATTACGACCACTACAGATGCTAATATTACAACAGTACTACCACTACACGACTATTATACTAGAAAACTACAGCTCTGATACTACCATTATGTACACTCCATTTGACCACACTGTCACCACCACACTCTTACTACACGACTACTGCACTACACTACTTAAGTACACTACTGCCACAGTATTTATATCGAACCAGTTCTAGTACTGCATCACTACTACTACTACATCACTACACGACTACACCTATGTTACAACCACATTATCTATGGTGCACTAATACTACTTCCATTACATCACTACAGTAGAACACAACGACAAATACACTATCGTCTCACTATCAATTACACCAATATTCCTGAAGTGCTTCCCATACACTAATACTTCATTACTGTACCATACCACACCATTGCACTGCTGCAGAACAGCAACCCACAGCACTCAAATGTTACGCAGCTCAAGGGTAAAAAGAATGGTACCAGTTCCATAGCCTTCAGTCATGCAATTCATATTACTACACTCATTATTACTACAATAGCCACGTACTGTTATTACTGCAGTATTATTTGACAGTCACAAGCATGAAAATAACGGAGAGATGAAAATACTGTCGCTTTTTACCTGCATAGCAAGACGACAGGCATGTAGGAGCGTCGTTTGCCTACCGTCTTGTCTTCTTAGAGAAAACTTTGACTTAAACATTTCCCCGCAGATACCACCTAACTTGTAATGTCTGTCTTCACTGGCAGCAGTAGCACTTCTTTGCCCCACCACCCACAACCAGTCTTGTCCATCCTACCCGCTCTTATTCAGTACCGACCCTCCCCTTTGATTTTCTAGGAAATATCTGTACCAGTGATTCTAAACTCGTATCTTCACCATCTTCACAGAGTGTGGTCTCCCTGACCCGCCTAACCGACTACCGCTGTCCCAGCCTGTCCCGTCCCCTTTTCTGTCGTCACTCCTCTTCCTTTTTCCTCCTCCTCTTCTCCTTTCCAGTATAATGGAAACTATATAATTAAGTAATTGAATAAATCATAAATAAAATAGACAAATGAAAAGTGCCCCCTGGATATGGTGGCTTTTTTTCCATAAATTTTTATAGGAATAACCAGAAACAGTTTGAGTGACCTGGATATAGATATGAAGAACTTTAAATGACCTGAAAGAACCTGGAGTAAACTAAGAAGAGGAAGGACAACTGGATTCTGACTTACACTAGTTGTATAAAGTATGATTATATTGGCTGTTACCTTACCTTAAATGCTTTCCAAATCTACCCAAACCAACTTCAGTGAACATAAACTGATGAAACTATAAGTGATGTAAGTAACCTTAAAGTATCCTGACATCATTTGAACATGGCTGACATGTTCTACAACGTCAAGCAGGGTTCTAGTGTGACCTGAATAATCATTAATATGTGTGTGTGTGTGTGTGTGTGTGTGTGTGTGTGTGTGTGTGTGTGTGTGTGAAAGAGAGAGAGAGAGAGAAAGAGAGAGAGAGAGAGAGAGAAGGGGGAGGGGACTGAAGGAGGCAATATAGTGTCCCGGATGTTGGGATACAGAGGCAGTGTTGTGGTGGAGAGGTTTGTTGTATTTCAGCTGAGAATATTAATCAAGACCCTCCTCTCTCTCTCTCTCTCTCTCTCTCTCTCTCTCTCTCTCTCTCTCTCTCTCTCTCTCTCTCTCATGCCTATTATGCAATGCTTCCGAGTACATATGGACTAAGTCAGCGAGGAGGGAGAGAGATAAGGACAGAGAGAGGAGAAGGAGGGGCGAGAAAGACAAGACAAGAAATTTAATGAAGAAAAGGAGAAGAAAATGAAGATTATGTAGAAAGGGAGAGGAGAAAAGAAACGCGCAAAATGTGCAACTATTTTAATGAGAAGGAGAGGATAAACAACACGAAAGGGAGAAGAGCAAAAGAAGTGGAAAGAAGGAAAAGAAGGATAGAAGGAAATGAAAGGACGAGAAGAGGAATGTGAGAAAAAAGGCGAAGATGATGAAGAAATGGGGAAATGGATAAGATGAATAAAGACAGTGTAAAAACAAAGTACACGAGGAGATGAGGGAGAAGGGATACAGAAAGTGAAGATGAAACGAAGATGAGAAATGAAAAAAAAAAAAAAAAGGAACTAGAAGATGGGTAGGAAGACAAGTTGAAGCGAAAGAAAGGAGAACATGAATGAGAAGAAGGAGGAGAAAATAAGAGACGGACAGAAAGAAGCAAGTTGGAGGAGGAGAGAAGACGGAAAAAAGCTGGAGAATAAAGAGAGAAGAAAGAAGAAGGAGGAGGACAAGCGAAGAATAGAAAAAGGATGACGTGAGGTGTGGCGCAAGGGTCACTAACTCACATGACACCATCTGCACTCTCACCCTACCACATCACTCACCACTACCACACTGCTCGCCCTCGAACCACTCCTCCCCACTCCACCACACTTCCCCACACCACTTTCTTCCATTCGCCACATTCTGGCACACCCACTTCCTAGTTTTCCACCCATCACACACTAAAAAACCCCACACTCCGAGCACTTGTTGGCACATCCACCTTCATGCCACCTCACACTACCCTCATTACCCTTTCATCAAAGTCTCATCGCTTCTCCATTTCACCTTCATCATCTCTCCATCAAACCTTCATCATTCTTTTGCACCACGCTCAGCATTCCTCCATCCCACCTACACATACTTCATTGTAACCCATCCAACCGCACCCATCCATATGTACACTGATCCACCTCACTCACACTCTGGACAACCCCGGGCTCAGCACCCCCTCACCCCACTTTCAAAACTCCTTCCCACAACCAAATCCACCCCATTCACATCACCCCTCTGTCTCATCCATATGCACTCTACTTCTACCAACTTTGATTACCCCACTACCTCATTTACCAGCTCTATACACCTTACTAGTCTTTTCCTCCGAACCATGGAACACTGCCCTCCCCTTCATCCCGCCATCTTCAGTATGTCACACTCTGCGCTTCAATCATGTAGACCAAGCGACAAACCTCACCCTTACTATCTTGTAATACCGCTCTTCTACTAATCGTTAACCCATCACATCCTAACGATCTCTTCTTTACTCAGTCCTATAAATTATTCCACCAACCTGACTCTGATTACCTTGTCATTCCCATCTTACTAAACACTAAGTCATCACATCCCAATAATCTTCCTGTTACTCTATCGTAAATACCATTCCACCAGCCTCACTCGAATTATCTCGTCATTCCCATCTTCTACAGACCCCCAGGCCATCACATCCTAACCACCTGCCCAGTTACATTCTCCTACATTAACTATCCTGCAAATCTTCCGCCACGTCCAGATAACATCGCCCTCTTACCACAACACTCTCGTCAGTACCGGCTTCCCATCCTAACTACCCCACTAATAATACCCTGCCTCCCTAACCTCCCTGTCTATCTCACCCTGCTAACCACACTGCCAACCATATACCCATCCCACCCACCCTGCTACCCATCCTCCCATCCCACCCACTTTGCTGTCCACCCGTTCCCCACAGCCCTCCCTCAACTTATGAGTCCAGCCTCCTAACTCACCCACATTCCCTCCTACCCACGCTGCCCCCCCCCCCCTGACACACTCGATAAATGAAAAAACAATGAGGTAGGGTCGGGGTGAGGGTGAAGTAGAGGGGATTCTAATATTCAGAACTAATACAGGTTGTGAAAACAAAGAATGATTATATTCATATGTACTGTAAACTTTGCCCCTTGCGAAGACTACAAGTTATTCAACCTTAGTACTCGTATATGATGATGAAAATGGTACATTCTGTAATTGTGTATGGTCATGAAATGGTGAAACACTTTAGTATGAAACATAAAATAAATTATAGGTAACAATGTGTCTCGACGTTAATACACAAATAAAAAGATATAACGTGTTATTTTCAACATGTCAGTCATGTAAAAAGACGTAGGAAATATTTCAGTTTTAAAATACTCTACTTTATCAGTACTCAATGCTTAGTACAATACACGTGAATATTAAGTATCAATATTTTTATGAACTTTTTTTTTTTAGAGGGGGGGGGGAGGAGAAGGCAACTCGGCGGTTTGACACTGCCTTCACTTATATGGGATGCTCTGATGTGGTCATTTCGAGACCCACTGACTTCAGCTGAGTTTGCTGGCCTGACGTTCACAAGTTAACGCTTCCCTATAACACACAAAATTACCTATGCAATACCACTGTTCATTACAACCATGATGCAGTCAACCGCTACTGCAGCACACACAGTCCTGTCCCATGGATTAATATTAACAACTCCCCTTTTTAAGAACAGTATTCCTTAGTTACCCAGTCGTACACTTTTTCAACACTATTACTGCGAAAATGAATATCAAGTGGATGTGTTCGGATAAAATTTGATGTCCTAACCTCTCGCATAACATGAGTTCAAATATATGACACCAGGCGGGGGTCTTGCATAGTTTACTGATACTACAGCATTTCATTTGTCACTATAGAATAAGATTAACCTAGCTTTTGATGAATATTGTCATTTTTCTTCATTTTTAGAAGAATTAAAAAAATTCTACATGACACTAACTCTTATTATGCTTCAGTATTTCACTATAACTTTTTAAATGGTCTATTATTATGATTCTTTAGGTTTCATCTCGGATTACTAAGTTTCACAACTATCATAATCCTCTTAAGACTCATTACTCATTTCACAATTTTGGACTTGCGTTACTTCACTCATACTTAACTGATTTTTTTAGTCTCATATATCTAATAAGCCGTTTACATTATCCCATTTCTTTTATGAACTTTTTACAAACTAATTGGGGAAATTCCTCCTCGGACTGTTATTTGTATTTAGTTTTTACTCATTTATCACCCAAGTTTTAAACTGAAGGTTACAATAGGTTGTCCTTGTGTACTATCTACCTCAGAGGCTCATAACAGTACTACGTAGGTAATGCTGAGCATTGTATGGAAATAAATGATGACAGAAAGCTATATAAGATTAAAGTTATGCTGTATAGGAAACAATTATGTTGCCTAACTTACTTATGAAGTAAAATGACGTGGACTGAACTATCTTCCTTGCCATGTACCGGTATCTATCATACTCTCCCCCTAACCACCTGATGACTTTACAGTATATAAGGGGAGAGACCTGTGGTCAAATGCCACATTCCCCCCCCCTCCCCAAGATCCCACTGCCGGGCCACCCACCTTCCCACCTCACCCTCCATCAATCAACTCTACCTCCCAAACCGTCACTGTGGCCCACCCAACCTCCCGCCACCCACCCAATCACCCAACCTTGTGCCACCCATTTCTGTGCATAACAAACATCTCACCACACCCAATGTCCCTCTCACTTTCCTCCTTCCTCCCTACCACAGCCTCCTTGAGACCACCTCCAGTCTACTAGTATTGGAGTTAGATTCACCGACAAACCTTAGCGGTCAAGTCCCTCTCTCATTCACATTTGTTTCTGTATCATGAACTAGAGACGCCAAGCTTCTGCACCTTCCTTTTGTCCTTCCTGCAAAAATAACTCTGATTTTCGAGAAAGGATTGATTATAATTTTGTTTAAGGTTCAAGAAGCTGTTTTTATCCATAGTGTGATCCCTTCATTACGATGTCGTGTTTTTCTAGCTTTTTCCTCCGTCTCTAGAATATTTTATTCAGCTGGAAAGAGAAAAGCTTTTGGAACTGCACAGGGCAGATACAGCCTTAATTAGCTTATTCTCATACAAAATGCGTCGTTGACTAAAGTGACTATTTCATTTGACTTATCTACTTCATCTTACCCAGAATTCTACCTCATCCAAACCAATTAGTTCAGATTCATTACTGACCACATCCACCCAAAACCAGAACGTCCAACTCCAGCCCTCTAATTATACCTAACCAGTCGAGTCACTGTCCCCACCACTGGCATTCCACCCACAAACAATCGCCATCTGTAATCACGCCTGCCACATAATGAATCCACTCTTGAACGTAAAGAACATATCAACCAACTCTCACACCATCTACCCACAGCCCCCATTAGCCCACTGCACCTACACCTACCTGTCCATCTACTGCAATTCAGCACTGTTACCCACTGCATCTCCATCCATCTACCAACCTACTGACCCATCCACAATATCCCAACCCACCCGTCCAATGTATTCCCATCCGCCCACGTCTGTACACCCACTCATCCACTGTATACCCACCCACCCATTATATACCAGCTCACTTTCTTACTGTATTTCTCCCGCTAATACCAATACACCAGTCCTGTGAGATAGCTCTAGCATAAATTTAATAAGAACAGAGGGTGTTAGCGCCGAAGTGGTGGCATGTGGAAGTATATAGTACGTAGGAGGACTGCTGGGTCTCCGAGAATGGGCTGTGAAGCCCATGCTCAAATTCGGACACACACACACACACACACACACACACACACACACACACACACACACACACACACACACACACACACACTCACCCACTTTTCAACCAACTGAACCCCCACCTGCCTGCCGCCGCCCGCCCACTGAGTTCCCACCACTTATCCTAACGCCCACTGCACCGCTTACTTTCATACTCAGTCGCCCATTTTCCTGTCAGATAATCCGCTCTCGCTCACCCCCCACCTCTCCTCAACCCCTCCCCTCCCCTCCTGTCTCTCTTCCCTCGCTCCTCTCTCTCTGCAACTTTTTCCCATTCACCCCCAGACCCACTCTTCCTGACACCTCTCTTTCATTTAGTTCTCCCTCGTCTCCCTCTCTTTTTTTTCTCAACAACTTTCCCTCCTCTCTTTCCCTTATTTCCCCTATCTTTCTCCCTCTCTAACCTGCGTCCCCCCCTCTCTTTCCACCCACCCTCCCCCACCCTCCCCGGCTTTCACGGAGGGTATCGGTGAGCGGCTTAAGCACTGATCCCTAAGCTCCAGTGATAAATAATTTACTTTCCACATTTTCGCTCCGGTATCTATCGATCTATCTACTGTATCTATTGCCAGACTCCTTAATCCCGTAAGGGGTGACCACAAATAAATCGCCTCCAAGTCACCCTGTCCCCTGCCATTTCACTGCCCTACTCCTAGCTCGTTCCGGTATCCTTAAGATAAAAATAAGTCCGTTCGTTGACTGCGTGATGCGTGATCTGCGCCGCACCATGGCATTAATGAACAAAGGAGTGTGAGGGATAGGCTGGTATGTTGGTGGGCGGTAGTGTTAGACCAGGAAAGTATACTCAATGGAAATCAGTGCTGTAGATTTAATGGATTTAGTACACTTAATATATATTTTTTTAAATCCTCCAACAGAAGAAACGCTGGGGGAAAATTAAAGGAAAGGGCTTGAGCGACAAAGAAATGGGTGGGATGAGCTGGATCTGTGGTGGAAAGTGGCAAGAGACCATGAGAGTATATTCTGTGAAAATAGATGCCATAGGATTAATGATTTGAGAGTTTTTCAAAAAATTCTCCAACAAATAACAGCAGCAGCAACATAAACGACATGATGAGCTCACATTGGTCTCAGTAGCCTGGTGTCTTGCGCTAAAGGCTACAATGGCAGCCTCTCTGAACAACCACCGTGTTCTTTCAACGCCGTGTGAAGGAATATTTTCCGTGTACCCTAATGACTGTGTTAATAGTAAGTTTTCCCCTGGCGATAAGGATGAAAACATATTACCCAAACATCCCACATGTCGTAAAGGGTGATTGGCCCTTAAACTTAGGGGAACGACTTATTTCTATGACTGACACAATACAAACGATTTCATTTGCCACTGGGCCACCTGCGGATGTCTGAGGGATACAAGGGACGGGGTAAAAGAAAGTAAAAATTCTTCTCTTTGTATTGGTGTAGAGATGTAATAATATCATTCTCTGCTGCTGGTAGTGTAGACATTCTCGTGGCTCCTACAAGATGGGTTGCAGGAGCCGGATCTGTGGGAATTCCTTCGTCTCAAATCTTTTCTCGAGAGGCGACAAAGATTCTTGTTTTAAATTTTTCAACCCGGAGTTTACTGGGAAAATAATGTTGCGATGATAATGGTGAAGATTTCTGAGAGAGAGAGAGAGAGAGAGAGAGAGAGAGAGAGAGAGAGAGAGAGAGAGAGAGAGAGAGAGAGAGAGAGAGAGAGAGAGAATGTGTGTGTGTGTGTGTGTGTGTGTGTGTGTGTGTGTGTGTGTGTGTGTGTGTGTGTGTGTGTGTGTGTGTGTGTGTGTGTGTGTGTGTGTGTGTAAAAGAACACAATTTACAGAGAAGAAGAGAATAATGAGGATTACAAGTAGTTATTTTTTTTTTTTTTTTTTTTTTTGCCTCGCATGGGAATTCTCTCACCTGAACAGAACTTTCCAATGTCAACACAAATGAACCTCTTCACTACTACGCACTGTTTTTTTAAGTAAACATAATCGCCTATTGGTAGTGAGAGTAAGATAAAGAATCGTCATCGTATTGCAGAGACTAATGGAGAATCCTCTTAATCTTACCAGTCTTTGATATCCATCCTCATTAGAGTACGGCAGTTCGTAGTTTGACAATCTTTTTTTTTGAAGAAGTGATATTTCAGTGCAGAGGTTCAGCCAACGCATTGATCAGGGTGTAGTGACTGTCAGACTTTTCAGTGCGTGTGAGGCTTCTCTCTGCTAGGTAAAATCGCATGACACTTACGAAATATAGTATTTTGGTTTAATCATGGCAATGAAAGATTTTTTTTTTCTTTGCTAGTGTATGAGGACCCCTTCACTACCAGTGTCCACTGAACAAAAACGTCTGCTAGTAACAGAAGAGAATATAAGAAACATAACTGTAAAGGGTAATGGAAATAGCCTCCTCCCCTCTCACTTCTAGGTGTCTCATATTAGCCAAAACACTGGTCCGGCGTGAACAAGAATGAACCACAATAGATGTCTTTGTAATGAAGGGATTCATAGAGTATTTCCAGCCCTTTCACTGCAGCTTTACCTTCAGACTGGCTAAAATTGCTTGGCAGCAGCAAAAGCTAACTAGCTAAATAAATAAATAAGAGTCGTCACCGAGCGAGGGGTAAAAGGACATAACTGTTGCACAAAGAGAGGTCGTCTGAATCCTTAAAAGAATATGCTACCAGCAGAAGTATATAAAAGAATAAAAAATAAAAAAGTGTCATCGTCTTCTAGGGATAAATGGAGGTGAGATATAAAGCTTTCTACTGGAGTGACACTGTTAACCTGGATAACATCATCTGGTAGTGGCAACAACAAAATAAATAATAATAAACCAATAAGAGACTATCCTAGCAGACGGTTGTTTGGGGTGACTTCTAACCCTGTCACTACCAGAGTTCTGACCAAAACTAAATAAAATTATACGGCGATAGCAAGAATAAAACTAGAAAGCACTTAGACAGCGCATATCTCCGCCAATGCCGGATCCGGATCCGGATCCGCCCCCAAATTTAATCAATTCTTTCTTGGTCCATGGACCACCCTTCCACAAAATTTCATTGAAACTGATTGAGAACTTTTGGAAATATCGTGTGGACAAACAAACAAACATAGGTGAACACATAACCTCCTCCAATTTCGTTGGTGGAGGTAATAAAAAAAAAAGTATGTCAAAGGAGAGAAGGGATTACGGGAAACTACCTGTAACTATAACACTGCGAGAAATCCCCCTACAGTGAGTTGAAATCGCCAGTCAGGAGAAAGTAAAGAGAAAAAAACTAATGGGACGTTATCTTAGTAAATGGGGTTAAGATCTGAGAACACAGTGAATATATTTTGTGAAGAAAAATTTACAGAGACCACCCAGACATTTCAGTCAGAACTCCCCAATATATATGACTTATGGGACGCAACATTTACATCACTCAGTACTTGTCTCCACCCCCCCCCCCTCTCTCTCTCTCTCTCTTTATGGAATACGATTTTCCTCTCAGTCTATCTGTCTATCCACTTATTTATTTCCATCTTTCTATCTATCAGCCTGTGTGTCTGTCTGACTGTGTCTTTTTATCTATCTACCTATCTACTGCACATATCTGTCTCTGAATTAAGAGTTCTCGCATTTTTATATTTAACTCCCTCCTTCTCTCTCTCTCTCTCTCTCTCTCTCTCTCTCTCTCTCTCTCTCTCTCTCTCTCTCAATTCACTTTATCGAAAATCAGACCCCATGCATTTTGTCTCTTAAGTGCACACGCGTGGAAATTCATCGCAGAAGAAAAAATAGCATTAACCTACATTTGAGCCAACGAGTCAAAATATACGCGTTCCATGTTTCTTGCCGACAATTACAGGGTGTTGAAATGTCAGTATATATTTGCAGGGAAGAACAACCGTGTCTCCGTTTTCTGTGTGAGGATACGCTATTTTTTCTCGCATTATAAGGTCAGAGGTCCGGGATGAGGTGGTGGCGGCTGGTGGGTGGGTGGGGGAGGTTTGTGGTTAGGTGGGTGGTGGGAGTGTTTGTGGATGGGTGTAAGTGGTGGTGGAGGTGTTTGTGGGTGGGAGGGGGCTGTACGAGGGTGTGGAGATGCATGGGAGAGTATTAGTGAGTGGAAGAATATTATGGTTTGTATAGAGGTGGCTCAGAGCCTGATAAAGGGGGAAGGAGGTTGTTGGTGGTTGTGGAGGTAAAGAGTGGGGTGGGAGAGAGGTGTAAATGTCTGGACGTTTCTGAGAGTGTGTTAGTACGCGGAAAAGGCTATCGTTGGGTGCGCTGAGGTGTTGAGAGTGTAACGACTGATGAAAGGAGGCTGTAGATGGTTGTGCTGATGGCTGAGAGAGTGTCAGTCACTGAGATACAGTTAGCAGGGTGTTAATGGATGGGAAAGATGACTGGAAATGTAATACGGTGGGAAAAGGATGCACTTAGGTGTGGAGAGAGTTCGTTTATGACGACAGAAGGTTTGTAGTTAATGATGACGTTGGGGCAAAAGGGTGTGGGTGAGGGTGGAGGCTGGTGGGGGGTGGGAGTGGGAGAGAATCAGTAGGAATGGGAGGGTAAGTAAGGTGGGGATGGGTGGTGGCTATGTTCAGAGATAATGGGATTGGTTTATGGATCAGCGAATGGGCGGATTGGAATGAGCTAGTCGGTGGAATAGATGGGTGGGTGGGTATGGGTGTGTGACAAACGACTGAAGTGAATAGGGGGGAGTTAGAAGGTGGAGGGGGAAGGGAAGGAGGTTAGTATGTGGAAGGGCGTGGGAAAGGGTTTGCGGGTGAAGGTGGAGAAACATTAGAGAAAGTTAATAGTTACAGCTAAAAAAACAGTATTGGAATGTGTGTGTGTGTGTGTGTGTGTGTGTGTGTGTGTGTGTGTGTGTGTGTGTGTGTGTGTGTGTGTGTGTGTGTGTGTGTGTGTGTGTTCTGAAGGGCAGCGTGTTTAAGGACCAAAAGGTGAAGCCGTAAATGAAGCTGGAACGAATGAATGCCAAAAAAAAAAAAAAAAAAAAAAAAATGAAGTGGGCAGTGGGAAAAGCTAGTGAGTGAAGCAGGGGCTGGACAGAGATGGGCTGGGATAGGTTTTGAGGGAATAAACAGTTTCAGGAGGTTGCATGGATGGTACACGAATGAACAAGAAGAATGATTAACAATGAGTAAATGCCTACGAATGGTTGAATGGGAACTGCTACCAATAAAAAATTTAAGCAAACAGAAGCGGCATGAAAATATTCATAAGGTGTGAAAAGAGGGGTGCATATGGCGGTAACGATATGAATGAGGGTGAGGAGATTGTTATAATGTACGGATGAAAGAGCTAGTGTGTTGGCGTATAAGCCGACATACGCTGGCAACACGGCAGGCAACATGTTCGGGAACATGTTTGCAGCAGTATTTGGACAGATGTATGCACACATGTTTCATTGCAGCTTCGAACATTGGCAGCAGAGGCGATAGGATAAGTGTGTCCATACCAGGCAGCTGAGACTCCATCATGATGTTGCCATCATGATCTGGACGCTGCTGTTCCCAACATGTTTGCAGCGTGTTCGTTACTGTATTGCTTACATGTTGCCAACACTTGTTCGAGCACACCGCTCGCTGGTGCAGTGGTAACGTTCTCGTTTGCCAACTGGTGGACGGGAGTTCGCGCCTCGCTCAGGTTGCGAAAAGTTTCACTGACGAAGTGGGTGGTTACTGTCCCCCTTGAGCAAGGGGACGGGTGTGTGCGTGTGTGAAGGTCACAGCCTTGCCCTTAGACCGGACTATATGAGCTCTCAGCTCCCTTCCGGGAGGGTAAAAGCTGACTATCACGACCATCAGGTGATCCTGACCTACCCGGTGAATTACGTGTGGACGCGCCCTAAGGGTGACTGAGGGTGTTAGGATGAGTAAGTATGTATAAGGGGTATAACTGTGAGTGGATGAAAGAGAGATTGTACTAGTGTATGTGGATAAGTTCGGATAAGGATGAGTGTGTGGAAGCTGGCATGGGTTAGGAAGTCAAGGGTAGGTAAGCTTACTGGTGTGTAGATGAAAGATTCAATGAGTTGGTACATATGCAGGCTGTAAGTAAGGCTAAGGGTGGCTGTGGATGTGTTCGTGTGGGTACTGTGTTTTTGTGGGTGGGTGGATGTGGATAGGGTGTTGTTGTTGATGTGGGCAGGGTGAGACAGGAGGTGCGGGTGGATGTGGGTGGAGTGTGATTGTGGGTGGGTGCGTGTGGGTGCTTTTGGCTGTGGACAAGGTGAGCTAGAGGGTATGGGTAGGGTGTGGCTGAGGGTGGGTGGGCGGGAGGCTGGTGGTGGGCGGAGGGTAAACTACAAGGGCGGCGAGTCAAGCAGGATGAGTTATTGTTGGTGACCCGGCACAGGCACACAGGGACGGAGGTGAAGGAATGAAAAAGTGATTGATGGTTCCAGGAAGATATATAGACAAGCATGTAGAAAAGGGGGAACATAGATAGACAGATAGACATACAGACAGAAAGATGAACGGACAGACAGACAGTTATGTAGGTAGTTAGGTAGAAAAGGAAATATATATATATATATATATATATATATATATATATATATATATATATATCCTTTGCCCAGAGTTGGACACATACAATATATATATATATATATATATATATATATATATATATGAGTATATTAAACCCAAAGTTTTGCTCTCTGCCAGCCTGCCTACCTATCTATCACGCACAAACAGTATGTGGCATCAACAAACTCCCAAAACAAAAGTTGTTAATGACACTTTGGAGTGTGCTCCAAGCCGAGATTTTTTTTTTTTTCCCCGGAAAAGTCGATCTCGTACCTCCGTCGCGGCAGAGTAGCCGTAAATATAACACCGAGGAGCGTGGCGAAACATTACATACATATAAACCTACACTGAATTTTACCACCTTAAGATTGCATGTGTATGTCCGTCAGTCTATAACTGTTCGTAAAGCGAACTTTGAGCTGGCAGCACACAAAAATGGTAAAAGATATCAATTAACTCCAAACGTAAAAGCTGGTAAGTACCCTTTAGTAAGTGCTTTAAGCCTAACCAAGTATTCGGGAAACCGACTGACGGCTGCGTACCTGCGTACTTGTGTCGTGCCCGGATACTCGTGTATAGAACACTCTGAGTCAGGGCAAAATATTACATACATGTATAATTCTAAGATCCTGTCTTTCTTTCTGTCCGTCTGTAATAGGAACTTCGTGCGGAACATGACGCAAAAACAGTAAGAGATCTCAACAACTTTAAAAAAAACAATAGTTGTTAAGGACCCACTGAAGTGTGCTTTAAGAAAAAAGTCCGCAAACTATCTCCGTCTGCGTCTCCTCTTGGTGGCTCCCTTCATCCTCTGTCTCATCGCCGCAGTGTTGCATCTTTGTCTCTTTTCTATCGCTACTTCAATGGTCACTGCTCCTCTGAACTGTCTGCTTGCAACCCTCCACCTCTAAGACGGGTGCGTAGCACCCGTCTAGCAGTAAACTCTCATCCCTTTTCTGTCCAATTCTCTAATGCAAGAGTTAACCGTTACTCCTAGTCCTTCATTTATGCAACAGGTCAACTCTGGAACTGTCTCCCTCTGTCTGTATTTCCTACTTCCTATGATCTCCAGTCTTTCAAAAGCAGTGTGTCCAGGCATCTCGAAATGGCCGGATCTTGAATTTGGCTCTCTTATGTATTCATTTCTATTTTCTTGGAAGGAATGGTTTGTGGGCTCCGGCCTTTGGTTACTTCTTTCTTGCATTAAAAAAAAAAAAAAAGCAGTCCCTTTCAGGCAGAAGTTAGAAAACTTCAACGTTCCTACTAGTTGTGGTATATGGCAAAGCCAAAGAGAGACTGGAGGTATTTCAATGGTGTAGTCAAAGATTAAATGAAGGCTCTCTGATATATATATATATATATATATATATATATATATATATATATATATATATTAGGTGGAGTAGACTGTAGCACCAGTCGAGCAGGGCAGTACTCCCGAGGTGGATGGAAAGCTGATGACAGGGAGTGCTGGAGCTCCCGTTTCATCAGCCCTCAGGACTAGTTCCTGACCATCCCCCTTTGCTGAACTTTTTCAGTGTCTCAGTTACACAGAGAGTAGGCCAGCATGCTCTCCAGTACAAATTTCTCTAACTATCTTCACCAAACTACATGCACAGTACACACTACACTTCCTATTCAAAATTCACAAAAATGGCGTCGATTAATCAAGCCTCGGAGTCCCCAGGGGGGGAGACCATAAATGCCCCCACCATCTGCCCCTCTCCCGGTGACGACTCGAGGTGCCTGGAACCACTGTCTGACTCTCTTCTTCTTCATTTCTGCAACATTCGCGGCCTTTCATCTAACTTTCGCTCTGTTGAGCACCACCTCTCCTCCTCTAAACCTCACCTTCTTTTTCTGACGGAGACTCAGCTGTCTGAGGCAACCGACAGCAAACCCTTTTCTGTATCCTCCTACTTTCTCTATACTCATTTCAAAGCCAAAGGTGGCTGTTGTGTATACATACGCAACGACTTATCTTGCTCTCGTGTTCCTGAACTTGATTCTTCTGAATTCTCCACACTCTGGCTTCGGCTTTCCTGTCATTCTCTGACTAAATATATCTGTGCTGTTTACTTATCCCCTAATTCTACTGACTATCAAAAATTCTTCAACTATCTTACTTCTACGATGGAACACATTCTGTCCATTTCTCCTTTCTCTGAAATCTCCATTCTTGGAGATTTCAATGTTCACCACCACCTTTGGCTCTCCTCTCCTTTCACGGATCCACCTGGTGAACAAGCCTACATCTTTTCTATCCTTAATGACCTAGAGCAGCTTGTACAGCACCCTACCCGTATCCCTGACCGCCTTGGAGAGAGCTCCAACATACTTGACCTCTTCCTCACAACTAATCCTTCTGCTTACTCTGTTAATCTTTTCTCTCCGTTGGGCTCCTCCGATCACAACCTTATTACCCTAACCTGTCCTATCACTCCGGTACGGCCTGTGGACCTTCCAGGGAAACGTCGTCTGTGGCATTTTGGAGCCGCGAACTGGGAGGCCCTCAGGCAGTACTTCTTTGATTTTCCCTGGAATGATTATTGCTTCCATGGCCGTGAGCCATCTGAGTGTGCCTTGCGCATTACGGAGGTTATTCTCTCGGGCATGGAAGCATACATTCCTTTCTCATATCCTTTGACTAACGCAAGAAAGCCTTGGTTTAATCACGCTTGTTCTAATGCTGTCCGCAACAAGGAGAGGGCCTACAAAAGGTACCGGAGCCAACCCACCCCTGAATCACATCATCTTTACGTTTCTGCCCGGAATCGTGCTAAGTCTGTTCTTCGCTCTACTAAAAATAATTTCATCCATACTAAATGCTCTCAACTCTCCAACTCGAATTCTTCCCGCTCCTTCTGGCACCTTGCCAAAAATCTTTCTAACAACTTTACCTCATCATCCTTCCCTCCTCTTTTCTACTCTGATGGTTCTGTAGCTATTTCTTCTACTGATAAAGCAGATCTCTTCGCACAGACTTTCTCCTCCAATTCCACCTTAGACGATTCCGGTGCTGTTCCTCCATCACTTCTCCCCTCTGACTTCCTCATGGCTAACATTAAAATTTCTTCAGTTGATGTATTTTCTGCCATCACTGGCCTCAGTACTAACAAGGCATATGGGCCTGATGGGGTCCCTCCTGTTGTTCTCAAGAACTGTGCTTCTGTGCTTACACCCTGCCTAGGCAAACTCTTTCGCCTTTGTCTGTCAACTTGTACCTTTCCTTCTTGCTGGAAGTTTGCTCTCATTCAGCCAGTCCCAAAGAAGGGTGACCACTCCCAACCCTCCAACTATCGTCCAATTGCTTTAACGTCCTGTATTTCAAAAGTTTTCGAGTCAATTCTTAATAGAAAAATTTTAAGGCATCTTTCCTATCACAACCTTCTTTCCGATCGTCAGTATGGGTTCCGTCAGGGACGCTCCACTGGCGATCTTCTCACCTACCTTTCAGACTCCTGGTCATCCTCCTTTCGGGACTTCGGCGAAAGCTTTGCCATTGCACTTGACATCTCAAAGGCTTTCGATCGAGTCTGGCATAAATCTTTAATTTCCAAACTGCCCTCCTACGGTTTCTATCCTTCTATCTGTGCCTTCATTGCTAGCTTCCTTTCTGGTCGTTCTATAGCCACTGTTGTAGACGGCCATCGTTCTTCTCCTAGATCTATCAACAGTGGTGTTCCTCAGGGCTCTGTCCTATCACCAACTCTCTTCCTTTTATTCATCAATGATCTTCTAAGCTGTACATCTAACCCGATCCACTCATACGCTGATGACTCCACCCTTCACCTTTCCATTCGGTTCCCGCAACGCCCATCTCAACAGTTACTTCAACAAACAAGGGATGAGGCTATGGCACACCTAATGTCTGACTTGGCTCGTATCTCTGACTGGGGTAAAAATAATATGGTTGTCTTTAATGCATCTAAGACTCAGTTCTTACACCAATCAACCCGACAAAATCTTCCACAGGTATACCCATTAATGTTTAATAATATTCAGCTTAATCCTGCATCATCCTTGAACATGCCTGGGGTTTCATTTACTCGGGACTTATCTTGGAAAGATCATATTACATCTCTTGTAAAATCTGCTTCCAAAAGATTGGGTGTGCTAAGCCGACTCCGCTCTTTCTTTACCCCTGCACAATTGTTGTCTCTATACAGGGGTTTTATCCGCCCCTGTGTGGAGTACAACTCTCATGTGTGGGAGGCTCCCCACACACAGCTCTTCTCAATAGGGTGGAGTCAAAGGCTTTTCGTCTCATTAACTCTCCTCCTCTTACTGACTCCCTTCAACCTCTGTCTCTTCGCCGCACTGTTGCATCTTTATCTCTTTTCTATCGCTACTTTAATGGTCACTGCTCCTCTGAACTGTCTGCTTGCATTCCTCCACCTCTACGACGTGCGCGTAGCACCCGTCTGGCAGCAAACTCTCATCCCTTTTCTGTCCAACTCTCTAATGCAAGAGTTAACCGTTACTCCCAGTCTTTCATTTATGCAACAGGTCAGCTCTGGAACTGTCTCCCTCTATCTGTATTTCCTGCTGCCTATGATCTCCAGTCTTTCAAAAGCAGTGTGTCCAGGCATCTCGAAATGGTCGGATCTTGAATTTGGCTCTCTTATGTATTCATTTCTATTTTCTTGGAAGGAATGGTTTGTGGGCTCCGGCCTTTGGTTACTTCTTTCTTGCATTAAAAAAAAAAAAAAGCAGTCCCTTTCAGGCAGAAGTTAGAAAACTTCAACGTTCCTACTAGTTGTGGTATATGGCAAAGCCAAAGAGAGACTGGAGGTATTTCAATGGTGTAGTCAAAGATTAAATGAAGGCTCTCTGATATATATATATATATATATATATATATATATATATATATATATATATTAGGTGGAGTAGACTGTAGCACCAGTCGAGCAGGGCAGTACTCCCGAGGTGGATGGAAAGCTGATGACAGGGAGTGCTGGAGCTCCCGTTTCATCAGCCCTCAGGACTAGTTCCTGACCATCCCCCTTTGCTGAACTTTTTCAGTGTCTCAGTTACACAGAGAGTAGGCCAGCATGCTCTCCAGTACAAATTTCTCTAACTATCTTCACCAAACTACATGCACAGTACACACTACACTTCCTATTCAAAATTCACAAAAATGGCGTCGATTAATCAAGCCTCGGAGTCCCCAGGGGGGGGGACCATAAATGCCCCCACCATCTGCCCCTCTCCCGGTGACGACTCGAGGTGCCTGGAACCACTGTCTGACTCTCTTCTTCTTCATTTCTGCAACATTCGCGGCCTTTCATCTAACTTTCGCTCTGTTGAGCACCACCTCTCCTCCTCTAAACCTCACCTTCTTTTTCTGACGGAGACTCAGCTGTCTGAGGCAACCGACAGCAAACTCTTTTCTGTATCCTCCTACTTTCTCTATACTCATTTCAAAGCCAAAGGTGGCTGTTGTGTATACATACGCAACGACTTATCTTGCTCTCGTGTTCCTGAACTTGATTCTTCTGAATTCTCCACACTCTGGCTTCGGCTTTCCTGTCATTCTCTGACTAAATATATCTGTGCTGTTTACTTATCCCCTAATTCTACTGACTATCAAAAATTCTTCGACTATCTTACTTCTACGATGGAACACATTCTGTCCATTTCTCCTTTCTCTGAAATCTCCATTCTTGGAGATTTCAATGTTCACCACCACCTTTGGCTCTCCTCTCCTTTCACGGATCCACCTGGTGAACAAGCCTACATCTTTTCTATCCTTAATGACCTAGAGCAGCTTGTACAGCACCCTACCCGTATCCCTGACCGCCTTGGAGAGAGCTCCAACATACTTGACCTCTTCCTCACAACTAATCCTTCTGCTTACTCTGTTAATCTTTTCTCTCCGTTGGGCTCCTCCGATCACAACCTTATTACCTTAACCTGTCCTATCACTCCGGTACGGCCTGTGGACCCTCCAGGGAAACGTCGTCTGTGGCATTTTGGAGCCGCGAACTGGGAGGCCCTCAGGCAGTACTTCTTTGATTTTCCCTGGAATGATTATTGCTTCCATGGCCGTGAGCCATCTGAGTGTGCCTTGCGCATTACGGAGGTTATTCTCTCGGGCATGGAAGCATACATTCCTTTCTCATATCCTTTGACTAACGCAAGAAAGCCTTGGTTTAATCACGCTTGTTCTAATGCTGTCCGCAACAAGGAGAGGGCCTACAAAAGGTACCGGAGCCAACCCACCCCTGAATCACATCATCTTTACGTTTCTGCCCGGAATCGTGCTAAGTCTGTTCTTCGCTCTACTAAAAATAATTTCATCCATACTAAATGCTCTCAACTCTCCAACTCGAATTCTTCCCGCTCCTTCTGGCACCTTGCCAAAAATCTTTCTAACAACTTTACCTCATCATCCTTCCCTCCTCTTTTCTACTCTGATGGTTCTGTAGCTATTTCTTCTACTGATAAAGCAGATCTCTTCGCACAGACTTTCTCCTCCAATTCCACCTTAGACGATTCCGGTGCTGTTCCTCCATCACTTCTCCCCTCTGACTTCCTCATGGCTAACATTAAAATTTCTTCAGTTGATGTATTTTCTGCCATCACTGGCCTCAGTACTAACAAGGCATATGGGCCTGATGGGGTCCCTCCTGTTGTTCTCAAGAACTGTGCTTCTGTGCTTACACCCTGCCTAGGCAAACTCTTTCGCCTTTGTCTGTCAACTTGTACCTTTCCTTCTTGCTGGAAGTTTGCTCTCATTCAGCCAGTCCCAAAGAAGGGTGACCACTCCCAACCCTCCAACTATCGTCCAATTGCTTTAACGTCCTGTATTTCAAAAGTTTTCGAGTCAATTATTAATAGAAAAATTTTAAGGCATCTTTCCTATCACAACCTTCTTTCCGATCGTCAGTATGGGTTCCGTCAGGGACGCTCCACTGGCGATCTTCTCACCTACCTTTCAGACTCCTGGTCATCCTCCTTTCGGGACTTCGGCGAAAGCTTTGCCATTGCACTTGACATCTCAAAGGCTTTCGATCGAGTCTGGCATAAATCTTTAATTTCCAAACTGCCCTCCTACGGTTTCTATCCTTCTATCTGTGCCTTCATTGCTAGCTTCCTTTCTGGTCGTTCTATAGCCACTGTTGTAGACGGCCATCGTTCTTCTCCTAGATCTATCAACAGTGGTGTTCCTCAGGGCTCTGTCCTATCACCAACTCTCTTCCTTTTATTCATCAATGATCTTCTAAGCTGTACATCTAACCCGATCCACTCATACGCTGATGACTCCACCCTTCACCTTTCCATTCGGTTCCCGCAACGCCCATCTCAACAGTTACTTCAACAAACAAGGGATGAGGCTATGGCACACCTAATGTCTGACTTGGCTCGTATCTCTGACTGGGGTAAAAATAATATGGTTGTCTATAATGCATCTAAGACTCAGTTCTTACACCAATCAACCCGACAAAATCTTCCACAGGTATACCCATTAATGTTTAATAATATTCAGCTTAATCCTGCATCATCCTTGAACATGCTTGGGGTTTCATTTACTCGGGACTTATCTTGGAAAGATCATATTACATCTCTTGTAAAATCTGCTTCCAAAAGATTGGGTGTGCTAAGCCGACTCCGCTCTTTCTTTACCCCTGCACAATTGTTGTCTCTATACAGGGGTTTTATCCGCCCCTGTGTGGAGTACAACTCTCATGTGTGGGGAGGCTCCCCACACACAGCTCTTCTCAATAGGGTGGAGTCAAAGGCTTTTCGTCTCATTAACTCTCCTCCTCTTACTGACTCCCTTCAACCTCTGTCTCTTCGCCGCACTGTTGCATCTTTATCTCTTTTCTATCGCTACTTTAATGGTCACTGCTCCTCTGAACTGTCTGCTTGCATTCCTCCACCTCTACGACGTGCGTAGCACTCGTCTGGCAGCAAACTCTCATCCCTTTTCTGTCCAACTCTCTAATGCAAGAGTTAACCGTTACTCCCAGTCTTTCATTTATGCAACAGGTCAGCTCTGGAACTGTCTCCCTCTATCTGTATTTCCTGCTGCCTATGATCTCCAGTCTTTCAAAAGCAGTGTGTCCAGGCATCTCGAAATGGTCGGATCTTGAATTTGGCTCTCTTATGTATTCATTTCTATTTTCTTGGAAGGAATGGTTTGTGGGCTCCGGCCTTTGGTTACTTCTTTCTTGCATTAAAAAAAAAAAAAGCAGTCCCTTTCAGGCAGAAGTTAGAAAACTTCAACGTTCCTACTAGTTGTGGTATATGGCAAAGCCAAAGAGAGACTGGAGGTATTTCAATGGTGTAGTCAAAGATTAAATGAAGGCTCTCTGATATATATATATATATATATATATATATATATATATATATATATATATATATACTTGGAGTAGACTGTAACACCAGTCGAGCAGGGCAGTACTCCCAAGGTGGATGGAAAGCTGATGACAGGGAGTGCTGGAGCTCCCGTTTCATCAGCCCTGAGGACTAGTTCCTGACCATCCCCCTTTGCTGAACTTTTTCAGTGTCTCAGTTACACAGAGAGTAGGCCAGCATGCTCTCCAGTACAAATTTCTCTAACTATTTTCACCAAACTACATGCACAGTACACACTACACTTCCTATTCAAAATTCACAAAAATGGCGTCGATTAATCAAGCCTCGGAGTCCCCAGGGGGGGGACCATAAATGCCCCCACCATCTGCCCCTCTCCCGGTGACGACTCGAGGTGCCTGGAACCACTGTCTGACTCTCTTCTTCTTCATTTCTGCAACATTCGCGGCCTTTCATCTAACTTTCGCTCTGTTGAGCACCACCTCTCCTCCTCTAAACCTCACCTTCTTTTTCTGACGGAGACTCAGCTGTCTGAGGCAACCGACAGCAAACCCTTTTCTGTATCCTCCTACTTTCTCTATACTCATTTCAAAGCCAAAGGTGGCTGTTGTGTATACATACGCAACGACTTATCTTGCTCTCGTGTTCCTGAACTTGATTCTTCTGAATTCTCCACACTCTGGCTTCGGCTTTCCTGTCATTCTCTGACTAAATATATCTGTGCTGTTTACTTATCCCCTAATTCTACTGACTATCAAAAATTCTTCGACTATCTTACTTCTACGATGGAACACATTCTGTCCATTTCTCCTTTCTCTGAAATCTCCATTCTTGGAGATTTTAATGTTCACCAACACCTTCGGCTCTCCTCTCCTTTCACGGATCCACCTGGTGAACAAGCCTACATCTTTTCTATCCTTAATGACCTAGAGCAGCTTGTACAGCACCCTACCCGTATCCCTGACTGCCTTGGAGAGAGCTCCAACATACTTGACCTCTTCCTCACAACTAATCCTTCTGCTTACTCTGTTAATCTTTTCTCTCCGTTGGGCTCCTCCGATCACAACCTTATTACCTTAACCTGTCCTATCACTCCGGTACGGCCTGTGGACCCTCCAGGGAAACGTCGTCTGTGGCATTTTGGAGCCGCGAACTGGGAGGCCCTCAGGCAGTACTTCTTTGATTTTCCCTGGAATGATTATTGCTTCCATGGCCGTGAGCCATCTGAGTGTGCCTTGCGCATTACGGAGGTTATTCTCTCGGGCATGGAAGCATACATTCCTTTCTCATATCCTTTGACTAACGCAAGAAAGCCTTGGTTTAATCACGCTTGTTCTAATGCTGTCCGCAACAAGGAGAGGGCCTACAAAAGGTACCGGAGCCAACCCACCCCTGAATCACATCATCTTTACGTTTCTGCCCGGAATCGTGCTAAGTCTGTTCTTCGCTCTACTAAAAATAATTTCATCCATACTAAATGCTCTCAACTCTCCAACTCGAATTCTTCCCGCTCCTTCTGGCACCTTGCCAAAAAATCTTTCTAACAACTTTACCTCATCATCCTTCCCTCCTCTTTTCTACTCTGATGGTTCTGTAGCTATTTCTTCTACTGATAAAGCAGATCTCTTCGCACAGACTTTCTCCTCCAATTCCACCTTAGACGATTCCGGTGCTGTTCCTCCATCACTTCTCCCCTCTGACTTCCTCATGGCTAACATTAAAATTTCTTCAGTTGATGTATTTTCTGCCATCACTGGCCTCAGTACTAACAAGGCATATGGGCCTGATGGGGTCCCTCCTGTTGTTCTCAAGAACTGTGCTTCTGTGCTTACACCCTGCCTAGGCAAACTCTTTCGCCTTTGTCTGTCAACTTGTACCTTTCCTTCTTGCTGGAAGTTTGCTCTCATTCAGCCAGTCCCAAAGAAGGGTGACCACTCCCAACCCTCCAACTATCGTCCAATTGCTTTAACGTCCTGTATTTCAAAAGTTTTCGAGTCAATTCTTAATAGAAAAATTTTAAGGCATCTTTCCTATCACAACCTTCTTTCCGATCGTCAGTATGGGTTCCGTCAGGGACGCTCCACTGGCGATCTTCTCACCTACCTTTCAGACTCCTGGTCATCCTCCTTTCGGGACTTCGGCGAAAGCTTTGCCATTGCACTTGACATCTCAAAGGCTTTCGATCGAGTCTGGCATAAATCTTTAATTTCCAAACTGCCCTCCTACGGTTTCTATCCTTCTATCTGTGCCTTCATTGCTAGCTTCCTTTCTGGTCGTTCTATAGCCACTGTTGTAGACGGCCATCGTTCTTCTCCTAGATCTATCAACAGTGGTGTTCCTCAGGGCTCTGTCCTATCACCAACTCTCTTCCTTTTATTCATCAATGATCTTCTAAGCTGTACATCTAACCCGATCCACTCATACGCTGATGACTCCACCCTTCACCTTTCCATTCGGTTCCCGCAACGCCCATCTCAACAGTTACTTCAACAAACAAGGGATGAGGCTATGGCACACCTAATGTCTGACTTGGCTCGTATCTCTGACTGGGGTAAAAATAATATGGTTGTCTTTAATGCATCTAAGACTCAGTTCTTACACCAATCAACCCGACAAAATCTTCCACAGGTATACCCATTAATGTTTAATAATATTCAGCTTAATCCTGCATCATCCTTGAACATGCCTGGGGTTTCATTTACTCGGGACTTATCTTGGAAAGATCATATTACATCTCTTGTAAAATCTGCTTCCAAAAGATTGGGTGTGCTAAGCCGACTCCGCTCTTTCTTTACCCCTGCACAATTGTTGTCTCTATACAGGGGTTTTATCCGCCCCTGTGTGGAGTACAACTCTCATGTGTGGGGAGGCTCCCCACACACAGCTCTTCTCAATAGGGTGGAGTCAAAGGCTTTTCGTCTCATTAACTCTCCTCCTCTTACTGACTCCCTTCAACCTCTGTCTCTTCGCCGCACTGTTGCATCTTTATCTCTTTTCTATCGCTACTTTAATGGTCACTGCTCCTCTGAACTGTCTGCTTGCATTCCTCCACCTCTACGACGTGCGCGTAGCACCCGTCTGGCAGCAAACTCTCATCCCTTTTCTGTCCAACTCTCTAATGCAAGAGTTAACCGTTACTCCCAGTCTTTCATTTATGCAACAGGTCAGCTCTGGAACTGTCTCCCTCTATCTGTATTTCCTGCTGCCTATGATCTCCAGTCTTTCAAAAGCAGTGTGTCCAGGCATCTCGAAATGGTCGGATCTTGAATTTGGCTCTCTTATGTATTCATTTCTATTTTCTTGGAAGGAATGGTTTGTGGGCTCCGGCCTTTGGTTACTTCTTTCTTGCATTAAAAAAAAAAAAAAAAGCAGTCCCTTTCAGGCAGAAGTTAGAAAACTTCAACGTTCCTACTAGTTGTGGTATATGGCAAAGCCAAAGAGAGACTGGAGGTATTTCAATGGTGTAGTCAAAGATTAAATGAAGGCTCTCTGATATATATATATATATATATATATATATATATATATATATATATATATATTAGGTGGAGTAGACTGTAGCACCAGTCGAGCAGGGCAGTACTCCCGAGGTGGATGGAAAGCTGATGACAGGGAGTGCTGGAGCTCCCGTTTCATCAGCCCTCAGGACTAGTTCCTGACCATCCCCCTTTGCTGAACTTTTTCAGTGTCTCAGTTACACAGAGAGTAGGCCAGCATGCTCTCCAGTACAAATTTCTCTAACTATCTTCACCAAACTACATGCACAGTACACACTACACTTCCTATTCAAAATTCACAAAAATGGCGTCGATTAATCAAGCCTCGGAGTCCCCAGGGGGAGGGAACATAAATGCCCCCACCATCTGCCCCTCTCCCGGTGACGACTCGAGGTGCCTGGAACCACTGTCTGACTCTCTTCTTCTTCATTTCTGCAACATTCGCGGCCTTTCATCTAACTTTCGCTCTGTTGAGCACCACCTCTCCTCCTCTAAACCTCACCTTCTTTTTCTGACGGAGACTCAGCTGTCTGAGGCAACCGACAGCAAACCCTTTTCTGTATCCTCCTACTTTCTCTATACTCATTTCAAAGCCAAAGGTGGCTGTTGTGTATACATACGCAACGACTTATCTTGCTCTCGTGTTCCTGAACTTGATTCTTCTGAATTCTCCACACTCTGGCTTCGGCTTTCCTGTCATTCTCTGACTAAATATATCTGTGCTGTTTACTTATCCCCTAATTCTACTGACTATCAAAAATTCTTCGACTATCTTACTTCTACGATGGAACACATTCTGTCCATTTCTCCTTTCTCTGAAATCTCCATTCTTGGAGATTTCAATGTTCACCACCACCTTTGGCTCTCCTCTCCTTTCACGGATCCACCTGGTGAACAAGCCTACATCTTTTCTATCCTTAATGACCTAGAGCAGCTTGTACAGCACCCTACCCGTATCCCTGACCGCCTTGGAGAGAGCTCCAACATACTTGACCTCTTCCTCACAACTAATCCTTCTGCTTACTCTGTTAATCTTTTCTCTCCGTTGGGCTCCTCCGATCACAACCTTATTACCTTAACCTGTCCTATCACTCCGGTACGGCCTGTGGACCCTCCAGGGAAACGTCGTCTGTGGCATTTTGGAGCCGCGAACTGGGAGGCCCTCAGGCAGTACTTCTTTGATTTTCCCTGGAATGATTATTGCTTCCATGGCCGTGAGCCATCTGAGTGTGCCTTGCGCATTACGGAGGTTATTCTCTCGGGCATGGAAGCATACATTCCTTTCTCATATCCTTTGACTAACGCAAGAAAGCCTTGGTTTAATCACGCTTGTTCTAATGCTGTCCGCAACAAGGAGAGGGCCTACAAAAGGTACCGGAGCCAACCCACCCCTGAATCACATCATCTTTACGTTTCTGCCCGGAATCGTGCTAAGTCTGTTCTTCGCTCTACTAAAAATAATTTCATCCATACTAAATGCTCTCAACTCTCCAACTCGAATTCTTCCCGCTCCTTCTGGCACCTTGCCAAAAATCTTTCTAACAACTTTACCTCATCATCCTTCCCTCCTCTTTTCTACTCTGATGGTTCTGTAGCTATTTCTTCTACTGATAAAGCAGATCTCTTCGCACAGACTTTCTCCTCCAATTCCACCTTAGACGATTCCGGTGCTGTTCCTCCATCACTTCTCCCCTCTGACTTCCTCATGGCTAACATTAAAATTTCTTCAGTTGATGTATTTTCTGCCATCACTGGCCTCAGTACTAACAAGGCATATGGGCCTGATGGGGTCCCTCCTGTTGTTCTCAAGAACTGTGCTTCTGTGCTTACACCCTGCCTAGGCAAACTCTTTCGCCTTTGTCTGTCAACTTGTACCTTTCCTTCTTGCTGGAAGTTTGCTCTCATTCAGCCAGTCCCAAAGAAGGGTGACCACTCCCAACCCTCCAACTATCGTCCAGTTGCTTTAACGTCCTGTATTTCAAAAGTTTTCGAGTCAATTCTTAATAGAAAAATTTTAAGGCATCTTTCCTATCACAACCTTCTTTCCGATTGTCAGTATGGGTTCCGTCAGGGACGCTCCACTGGCGATCTTCTCACCTACCTTTCAGACTCCTGGTCATCCTCCTTTCGGGACTTCGGCGAAAGCTTTGCCATTGCACTTGACATCTCAAAGGCTTTCGATCGAGTCTGGCATAAATCTTTAATTTCCAAACTGCCCTCCTACGGTTTCTATCCTTCTATCTGTGCCTTCATTGCTAGCTTCCTTTCTGGTCGTTCTATAGCCACTGTTGTAGACGGCCATCGTTCTTCTCCTA
>NC_137045.1:19881688-19901688 GCF_032717465.1 Coenobita brevimanus | reverse complement strand
CACCTCTCCTTGTTCTCCCTTATCCCTCCTTTCTCCCCCTTCTTCTCTCCCCTTTCTCCCTTCCCCTCTCCTTTCTCTCCCATTCCTTCTTCATTTTCTCCTTTTCTCGTTTCTCACACTTTCCTCTCCTCTTTCTCTCCTTCCCCTCGTCATTCCCACCCTTTCCCACATCCGTTCTCTTCCATTCCCTCCCCTGTTCTCTCCTATTCCCCTCCCATTTCTTCCCGTTCCCCCTCATTCCCCTCTACCACAAACAAACACGAGACCAGCAAAAAATATCACTCATAAAACCAGTTATTTTTTAGGCCAAGAAAACACCAGGCGTTTTCGAGAGTCGGGATAAATTCTGGCAAAGTTGGAGCATTAATTTCCAAGGCGAGGTTTTATGGGCGATGGAGAGGCTGTGAGGCGTTTCTGATTGCCTGGATCGGACCATCAGTGTCAGAGGCTGTTTATCAGACAATCAGCTAATCAGTAAGTCAGTTAACTCTCTCGCGGTCATGACAACTCTACTACTCTCTTCCAGTTGCGACCTCCATCTAAATCTTTCATTGCAGGGTACTTTATTCCACCTAATGGCAGATTAATTTATTTGTCTGAGATCGAATAATATGAAACTGAGAGACTATATGCTGTCGCCATTTATGCTGCCACCATTAACTCTCTCATGGTCAGGACAGCTCTTGCACTCTATTCCAGCTAACGCCACAAGATTTCACTCATGTGGAATTGAGTCCTCAGAATCTGGCGGAGTTATTCCCATCAGTAAAGGAAGTCTCTCCTCCTCAGATGGTATTTATCCGCTCGTGTCAGCTGGTATTTATCCATTCGTGTCAGCTGGTATTTATCCACTCGTGTCAGCTGGTATTTATCCATTCGTGTCAGCTGGTATGCATCCGTTCTTATCAGCTGGTACCTCTCCGCTCGTATCAACTCATATTTACCAGTCAGCCAGTCAGTTAACCCCTTCACTACGAGAGGCCTTTCCCAAGCTGGATGAATTCGTTTGGGAATGAAAAGGAAAAAAAGGAATTGCGACTGTTTCTAAGGACTTCAGTGGAGGGGTTCCCAGAGATGAATATGCTCTTATGGGGGCAGTAAAAACTAGAAGTAATGCTAGTATGGGGGGCAGTGAGAACTAAGAATTAATAAGGTCATCGTGCTGAAGGATAAATGCAGATTATTTCAAACCTCTTCACCAGGAGAAACCATCCCTAAGGTGAAGAATATAATTATCTTTGGTAGTCACGAAACGTACAAAAAGACGTCATTATACTGAGGAGGATAATGGAGAGACTGGTATATATATGGTCCCTTCGCTGTAGATCTCCCCTAAGCTCCTTACATCGTCTGGCATAGCGAGATAAAAAAATAAATAAAAATAAGAGATATCGTACTGCCAGGGATAAGGATAAGTCGGTCAAGTCAGCAGGTCTGTTAAAATCAGTCAAGGTATGCCAGGTTACACGGGATGCATAAACCAATTTAGATACGTCAGTTATTATTTACGGTAATCAGCCCATCACCGTACGTCACCTACTCAGTCATGGCGCGTTAACAGGCAAGGCGAATCAGTTAGTTAACCCCTTCACTCTTAGAGGTCTTTCCTAAGCTGAATATATTATGCGCTGGTAGATGAATAAAATAAGAAACATCGCCAAACTGTGAAAATTACTGGTGACTGGCTCTATCAACTTTCTAGGAGAGGTATCCCCTAAGCTGAATAATATCATTTGGCGAAAGCAAGAGTAATAGAGAAGATACGATTTCGCGCCGCCAGTGTTCACAGAGTTGCTTCTTTCATCTTCAGTACGGAGGTCTCCCCTAAGCTTGATAAAATCGTCTGGCGGCGGCAAGATTAAAATTTGAGCAGTGAAAGTACATCAATGAGGCCGGAAACGTCAAGAAGACCCACAGATACGTCAGTCAGAGCAGAGGTCAAGTGTCGGGGAAAATGACACAAACCTTTCCACGGCCTGACGTCATCTCCTCCATCACCACAAACAACACAGAGGAAATCACATACAACGATATGAAGCTGGATATGTAAGGCGGAAAGGCTAAGCAAACAATTCAGAGAAAGTTACAAGCAACGACACCAAGCTGGAGTATTGTTACAGTTGAGATGATCAAACATAGCAGAGGATGTCACAAGCAACTGTGAGAAGCTTTTGTATGGTGATAGATCGGCAATGCAACGACATCTAAGCTGAAGCCTTGTGAGAATCAGGATAAGCAAACAAAGTGGAGGAGGTGCAAAGCAACATCATGAGTCAGTGAGGATAAGTCAACAGGTGGTGCATACGTCAGAGGACACTTGGGAATTACGTCAAGCGGGAGGTGGCGGGGGAGAAAATAACCGTCATCTGCAAAATCCATCAGGTTTGAGTTACGGTGCATCTGACGTAAATTACAGCTAACCGAGAATGAACTTTACATTAGGGAAAGAGCTTCACTCCTTCTGTACAATGATGTATTCAGTTTGGGAAAAAGCCTGTCACGGTGAAGACGTTAAAAACAATCTCTAAAACACTTTCATTACGATGATGCCTCTTAATTACGATTAGTCTGGTTATCTCCACACTCTTTGATTTAGGAAAGATATCACAGATTGCAAGGGTTGTCTAGAAATAGGGCATAGTTAACGCTTTCAGCCCAAGGACGTCTATTTTCTTATCCATACCTTCTGCATACAATTTTATTCACCTTAGGAAAAAAAGATCTGGTATTGAAGGATACTAGACACAACCTCCTATAACTCTTTCAATATACGAAAGTCTTGTCTAAAATGACGAAGATCGTGTGTAAACAGCCAAAATATAACAATGAATCAGCGGATACAAGGGGTTAGTAGGCGGTACAATACGTGTCTCATTCGCTTGTGCAGAACGTGAGGCTAACACCAACACAGGGTGAGTCAGTCGGCACCACCGCGAGCTATAAAACTCAGCAGTAAAGCGTCGTCAGTCAAATTTACGCCATCCACCCATAACATACGCCAAGCACACCGACACACTGGCACTGCGTCAGTCATCAGCAACCGTAAATCAGCAAGAGGAAGAAAAAAAAAAAAAAACAAGAATAGCTTTAAACACTATATCCTGATGTCTTTTATAGTGTGTTCTTGCTACTGTCCGATTAACATATACGGCTTAGGAGAGCCCCAAGTAATGATGACAGGAAAGAGAGCTAAATTCAAACTCTCCGATTCGGGATGTTTATCACAGGCTGAATAATCTCGTCAGGATAGTGATAAACATTTCGTCTTTGCTGCTATCAGATTATTTTATTCACTTACGGGGAGACCCCCTGCAGTGAAGGGGTAAATGAAGGCCGCATCCAAACACTACAATTTTAAAAATTAAATTTGAGTTGAAGAAGGTTGTCTGGATATTACAAGCCGGTAGGCAACGATGGCCAGCTCTAAGCGGGCCGTTGCAAGGCAACAAGTACTTGCCTAGTTATCAAAACCTTGCGGACACGACTAGGTCATAGGTTGGTCATTGTGTCCAGGTTTGGTCGGAATCGGTTAATTCTGAAAGGCGGAAGTACATACACCAATTAAACAAGAAAAAAAGAATACAAGAACACAAGAAAGAAAGAAAATGCGACTAACAGTAAGGGCAGCGTGAAGCTAGTCAATAATAATAATAATAATAATAATGATAATAATAATAACAATGACGATGGAGGTGGTGACAACGCTGGTGATGGTGGTGTTGATGATAATGATGAACAACAAACATTCATGCTTTAAAACGACAATGCATCATCATCATCATCATCATCATCATCCCAACCTTCCTCCCAGCTAACAATAGGGAGAAAACACTGCACGTGTTCGATGCATAAAAATTTATTCATGAATCCGAGGAGAGAGAGAAAAACGAAAAAATAATCGAAGTTTCAACTCTTGCATCTATTTAAAGAGTGGATGACGAGAGAGAGAGAGAGAGAGAGAGAGAGAGAGAGAGAGAGACAGACAGACAGACAGAGACAGAGAGAGAGAAACACGATATTTCCGGCAGGCAGAACTTGGATTGTTGTACAGAGTCCGTAACTTCTTCACTGACGAGCAGTTAGCTATAATTTATGTTATGTGCGCTCTCAGCTTGAGTACTGCTCACCGTTGTGGAATGGATGTGGAGAGGTTGCGCTAAAGCAACCAAACAAATTTCAGAACAAAGCTCTTGGAATTATTAATAACCCTTCTGTTATAAGTTAACTACCTCCCCTACAAGTATGAAGGAATGATGCTTCCCTTGTATTACTTTACAGATATTTTTATGGCAAATGCTCAGACAAAGTTGCGTCCATGTGCCCCCTCTCCATGCCTTCCCTCGTGCTACACGGGCATCTGGTAGCTCTCATGACTGGAATGTCACTCAGCCATATCGCCGAACTTCTGCCTATCAGAATTCTTTCATTCCCCGAACTGCATCTCTTTGGAACTCGCTTCCCCAGAGTTGCATCCCCTCAAACTTCAACCTACAACTGTTCAAGTCCAACTGTTACAGATATTTCATGAATGGAGGACGCCAGTGATCTGGTGTATGGATTATTATTTTTTTTAATTCATTTGTTTTTCCTTCCTCTGTTCTGTTATTTAAAAAAAAAAAATAATAAATCTATTACAGATTTTTTTTTATGTATGTAAGACTCCTGTAATCTGGTGTAGGGAATTTTTTTTTTTTTTAATTTGTTTTTCCTTCCTCTGCTCATCTTCTGTATCGTATCGTTTATAAGACTCCAAGATTCTTGTATGCGTCGGCTTTGATAACCTAATGACGGCTCACCACGCTTCTCAATCTCTGGCAGCCTCTTAGTTCAGTTCCTTATCTCTGAGGTCACACTCTAGGACACGACATGAAAAGAGGACAATATTGATAAGACTTTCTGCATAAGATCATGAAAGATTAGACGATCATGTAACAGAAACACCGTATTGAAGATAAGCCTTTATTAAGTTGACAACGTCTCGCTTTATACAAGCTTTTTCAAATCAATGAACAATATTCCTAGTGGACACCTTGCATATCTTGCTTTTGGTGGTGGGAGGAGCTTAAGATGTGAACGGCATATCCTGACATTAAAGGATTACCTGGACAAATCAGGACCCAATAGGGATTATTAGAAGAACTGGCTGTGAGGTCCCGTAAGATAATGTTTGGGATCAAGGGAAGTGGATGGTGGATACCCACGTATATATGTATACATACACACATACAGTATACATAAACACATACAGTATACATATACATATACATACACATATACCTATATAAACATACATACATATGCATGTATCTATCTATTTATCTATTGCCAGACGCCTTAATCCGGTAAGGGGTGGCCACAAACAAATCGCCTCCATGTCGCTCTGCCCCCCGCCATTTCACTGCCCTGCTCTGTATACAAACAGAAATACAAACGTTGTATGCCAACATATATACATACATATACACAAGCAAACAAACACACACGTATTATACTAATGCTGACAATATTAAAAACAAGAACAATAACAATTATATTAATGATAACAATAATAAAAATAATAATAATCATAATTATAATAATAATAATAATTAAAATAATAACGATGATAATAAAACAAATAATAATTATATAATAATTCATAATAATAACTAATAACATAGTTACGACCACAATGTCATTAATATCATAGTTCTTATATCATTAGGACTAAGTAAAATACACATCACGTCGAGTGTGTGTGTGTGTGTGCTGAATCACGTTGGATCACCTCCATGGGGGCGTCCACTTGATAATCAATTTGTGAAGGTGGAAATTTGGAATACCGCTCGATTCTGCTCTATTGTGTTGGAGGCTTGGATAATTGCTGCCCCCACAGTATACACTTTCTTCTTGTTTTGTTTTACTCTTCTAGCACTAAACTTAGCACTGTTCCAATCCATGAGGTGATTGTGTTCTCCATGGTGAACCATGCATGCTTTATTAAAGTTGTATGTTCTTTCACCCTTGTGTCTACACTACGTGGGGTTTCGTCTATGTATACTTTTTCGTACTTGGCGCTCGCTATTACGTATACTCCTGCAGTGGTTTTGTTGTTTTTTCACTATGGCGATTTCGATTTTTGATAGTTTCACTTGTTTGGCACACGATTTCTAAGTTGCTGGGTCCCAGGGGAGGTGATAGGGTGTCGGCGGTTTTTCCCGTGAGAAGGAATATTGTTCACTGACATGAAAAATCTTGTATAAAGCGAGACGTTGTTAACTTATTAAAAGCTTGTCTTCAGTACGATGTTTCTGTTACATTCTGTCGGCTTGTTGCCTTCTCTCTCACATTAGAGGGTCATGTTGTGATAAAGGACTAAGGACCAAGTGGACCTCCTACAGAATGAAGTCGAGGATTGTGTCGACGTACGAGACAGACGTCGAGGACTGGGTAGACTCACGAGTTAGATGTCGAGGACTGGGTGGACGCACGAAATAGAGGCAGAGGACTGGGTGGACGCACAAGACAGGGGCCGAGGACTGGGTGGACGCACGAGATAGAGGTCAAGGAGTAAGTGAACTCCCTATAGAGTCCTAGACATAGAGGTAGAGGACGGTGGACGCCCGAGACAATGAGGCGGAAAAGTATGGAAATGTCAGATGCAATCAAGCCACCGGATTCAGCGCCTGTGTGAGGGCAGGCGGAGGGCACCATAGACAGCAACAAGGAGGTCGACTGCAACCTTCACATTAGGCCTCCTGCCCGTGACGGACACCGGCCTCTCTTGTTCTCTGGGGACCTCGAACCTCACCCCATAGGTTTCTCGCAGAATTTTGACATTCCATCCGCCCTTTCCCAGCAGTTTAGATCGGTTAAGACGATCCATTGACACAAACTCTTGGTGTACGGACTGCTGTAAATCTGGCTGCGGCTGTTGCTGCGCACGGGGCTGCGAACTGGGGTGCGCCTGGGGCTGCGAGCTGGAGTGCGTCTGGGGTTGTGAACTGGGGTGCGCCTGGGGCCGCGAGCTTGGGTGCGCCTGGGGCCGTGGGCTGGGGTGCGTCTGGGGCCGCGAGGTGGGGTGCGTCTGGGGTTGTGAACTGGAGTGCACCTGGGGCCGCGAGGTAGAGTGCGTCTGAGGTTGTGAACTGGGGTGCGCCTGGGGCTGTGAACTGGGGTGGGCTTGGGGTTGCGGTTTCGTTACAGTCGGTTCTTTTCGTGCCCTCTTTTTGCGGTTCTTATACTTGGACTCGTACTCAGAGAGCTCCGTCTCGGTCCAGGCCTTAATCTCGGTCCGAGTCTCCGACTTAGTCTGAGGCCCCACCTGAGTCTGGGGCTCTAACCTAGTCTGAGGCCCCACCTGAGTCTGGGGCTCTAACCTACTGTGAGGTCCCATTTGGGTCTGGGGCTCTAATCTAGCCTGAGGTCCCATTTGAGTCTGGGGCTCTAACCTAGTGTCAGGTCCCATTTGGGTCTGAGGCTCTAACCTAACCTGAGGCCCCTTTTGGGTCTGGGTCTCCAATCTGGTCTTGGGCTCCGACTCAGTCTTGTGCTTCTTTTTCTTCTTCTTGGGGGCCTTGGTGGGCTCCTTGATGGCATCCTGGGGGTCGGCTTCATTGGCCTCCTGTGCCAGCGGATGGACTTCCTGCTGAACCTGCCGGATGTCACACTGACACGGGGGATGAACCTGGAGTAGGAGGTCGAGTTCTTGGTTGAGGTGCCTGGCTATTTCCTCCTTGAGTTTCAGCTGCAGCTGCACCTCCTCCACCAAGGCCCGACTCTCCTCCAGCCCCATCGCCAGGTTCCTCAACTCTTTGTCCGTCTTTACCAGGTGATCCTTCACCTCCTCTGCTTCAAGGTGGAGGTTCTTGATCTCGTCTTCTTTACACTCTATCACCTTCTGTAGTCTGTTCACCGCAACCTGAGCGTTCTTCATATCCATCCGAAGTTTCGTGAGGACATCTGAGGCACTGTGGGTGGTCCTCTTCCCCCCACAAAGACCCTTCATTTTACGCATGAAACTCTTCCAATATTTTGTCATTTTTCTTTACTTTTTTGTCTAACGACGATAATATGGGAAGTAGTTTTCGAATAGCAGAAGGGACATATGGGAAGTGAGATGGTGGTGGTGGTGGTTTAAGAGTGAGGGAGGCGTGGGATATGGGGAGCGCTGCCTGATGGCGGAGGACGAGGTGACGTAGAGGCGACTTGTTCGTGGCAGTACCCTCCTTGATTGAGGCGTCTGGTGACAATCAGATAGACAGATACTTATATAGATAGATAGACAGATAGACAGACTGATATTTGTGAATATATATATATATATATATATATATATATTATATTCACAAATATCAGTCTCTCTCTCTCTCTCTCTCTCTCTCTCTCTCTCTCTCTCTATACAGTATACTGTATATATATATATATATATATATATATCATCATCATCATCATCATCATCCGGACCTCCTTTCCCACCCAAGAGCAGGGTGAGGAGTAGCAAAGTCCAAACAGCATAAACTTGCCCAATCCAAATAGGCCACACTTCCATTCACTCATCATTCAAGCCCCCGGAATCCTGGCTCTACCAGATACGCTAAAAACTTTCACCACATTCTGCAGCTTCACACAGCGTATCCGACTGAGTCAATCCGGACGCTGCCATGCTCACAAGGGGTGCCAAAATCCCTGATCACGCACTTCTCCTAGCAAAATTCATCCAACCAGCTCGATCTCTTGTCAGTTCCCTAGCCTCACCGACTTCCAAACCTCACTTCCTCACACACTCATCCACCATATCTCTCCACCTTCTCCTTGGCCTACCTCGCCTCCTCCCTCCTTCAAATTCGTTCAGGTATAACTTTTTTACCACTCTATTTTTATCCATTCTCTCCACATGACCATACCATCTCAGGACACTCTCTTCGATTCTGGTGTCCACCGACTTCCTCACTCCACACCTTTCATGAATCACATTATTTCGTATCCTATCCACCCTTTGTACTCCACATACATTCCTCAGCAGTCCCATCTCCACTGCTCTTACTCTTGACTTTTCATTTCCATGCTATATATATATATATATATATATATATATATATGTAGCAGCCGTGGCTCAGTGGGTTAGAGCGCTCCGCTCTGACCGAAGGGTCGGAGGATCGAATCCACCCAAGGGTCATTGGTAGACATCAGGAAGGGCATCCGGCCATAAAATGCTACACGCTCCAGTCCAAAAGTCCTCTACCCAGGGGCAACGCCTTAGCCCTTCGTGGATACCTGGCGTAAAACCAAATTATATATATATATATATATATATATATATATGGATAGAAAGACAGACAGATAAACAGATAGATAGATGGGTGTATAGATAAATGGTGAATGAGGTGGCAAGAGAGAGAGAGAGAAGGGGGACAGGATGTTGCAGAGGTATGAGGTATAAGACAGACAGATTCATCATCATCATCATCATCAGCCATTACAATTCCACTGCTGAACAAAGGCGTTCCCCAAGCTTCTCCACGAATTCCTTGACTGAGCCAAAATCTGCCACGTTGTCCCTGCAAATTTCTTTATCCTATCTCTCCACCTCCTGTCTGGACTTTTTCTGCTACGCATACAATATCTTGGTGCCCAATCAATCAGCCTCGTGTTCCATCGATTATCTCTCATTCTTGCTACATGGCCTGCTCACCTCCATTTCTATTCTTTTATAAGTTCAATAAGGTCTTTGACTCTACCCTGTTCTCTCACCCAAGGTGATCTTTTCCTGTCTCTTCAAGATATTCCCAACACTGACCTTTCCATTGCTCTCAGAGAACGGATTAGTTTATTTTCGACAGATTTTGTTAGTTTCCAGGTCTCACAACCGAAAGTCATGGCTGGAATTATACATTTATTTACTTTTCGTTTCATACATACTGGCAAGCTACTTTTCATGATATCTTTATATTTATCAAAAGCTTTCCATCCACTTGCAATGTGTCTTTTTATTTCGCTATCATGGTCTTTCGTTCATACTAGTATTTGCCCCAAGTAATTCTACTCCTCGACTTCTCCAAGACTTTCTTCGCTTACTCTGATGACGCTCTTTGGTGTATGGGGATTAAACAATACTTTAGTTATACTCCGGTTCATCTTTAGCCCTGCTTTGAGACTTTCTCTGTTCAGGTCATTTAACATTTCTTGCAATGTCTCTGCTGCTTCTGGGATTAGGACAATGTCATCTGCAAATCTTAAATGGTTTGGCTTATCTCCATCAATGTTTACTCCTGTGTTTTCCCAGTCTAGCTTTCAGAATATACTTTCTAGGCGTGCTATAAATAACTTCGGTGAAACTGTATCTTCCTGACGTAAGCTCTTCTCAATCTTAATTTTTTCCGAGTTTTTTATGTAATTTAATTGTAGCAGTTACCTCTTTATATATGTTTTTGAGCACTTTTACAATGTTCTCATTCACTCCTTGTTCTCGCAATAAATTTATAATTGCTACCGGTATGTGCTCGACT
Source organism: Coenobita brevimanus (assembly GCF_032717465.1). Classification (NCBI taxonomy): domain Eukaryota; kingdom Metazoa; phylum Arthropoda; class Malacostraca; order Decapoda; family Coenobitidae; genus Coenobita; species Coenobita brevimanus. The sequence continues at coordinate 19,891,201 of NC_137045.1, read as the reverse complement.
GAGTCAAAAGCCTTTTCGTAATCAACAAAACCTATCAATAGTCAGTCGGTCAGATAGATAGGCAAGTAGATATAGAAAGTATTTGAGTGTGGCAGAAGGAGAGGAGGGCGAGAGGGAGAACCAAGGATGAGGTGGAAGTACGCAATGGAGAGGAATAAGTGTGAGAATCTATGTACAGTACAGTAGAGTCAGGCGCTTTCTTCATCGCGTAAAGGGTGGCCATGAACAAGTCGCCTTTACATCCTCCGCCATCAGGCAGCCCTTCCCCCATCCCATACCACGCTCACTCTTACACTTCCCTATTCCGTTCTTCCACCTCATCCTCGATCTCCCTCCACCCTTCTCTCCTTCCACCGCACTCAAATACTAACTACTGTATTTACGTCTCTACCTACCTACTTATCTATCCATCAATCCATCCACTGTAACCCCTCTCTCCTACCTCACTCAAATGTCGTCTATCTATCTATATATCTGTCTACAGTATACCCAGACGCCTTCATCTCATAAGGGGAGGGAGGGGGGCACAAACAAACCTCAGTCACGTCACCCCTGCGTATACACCTCTCCCATATCGAATAGTCTCTCTCCTGAGCTGAATGAAATCGTGTAGTTGCAGCAAAAATAAAATCACTAAAAACACTATGCCTCAGAGGGTCTATTTTTGGGCTTTATTTCTGCTGCCACCAAGACGATTTATTTCTTGTAATCTGAGGGGGACGCTTTTCAAAACTAAAATCGGTGATTTTTCGTCCTTTTGCAGCTTATTAGAACTCAGCTCAGGGGGAAAGGAGGACAGTGCTATGGCCCTGCATTTTCTCCATAGCACTTCTTCGTGACTAGCAATTTATTGGAGTGTTAATCAATGGGAGAATAAAACACTACTGTCTGTCTGTGTGATGGTGATGTTTATGGCTTTGTGTGTGTGTGTGTGTGTGTGTGTGTGTGTGTGTGTGTGTGTGTGTGTGTGTGTGTGTGTGTGTGTGTGTGTGTGTGTGTGTGTGTGTGTGTGTGTGTGTGTCAAAGAGAGAGAGAGAGAGAGAGAGAGAGAGAGAGATTGAATTCAGCCTAAGAGAGCATCCTGGGACTGGAGGGAAGTACCAAGTCTATGGCCAGTTTTCTAGTAGCGTGAGGAAGCTTACTAACGCCTCTTCCTTAGCGATTTATTTTACACCTTACCATTCTCATGTATCACATTTGTTCCTTTACTAACACTTTTTCCTTAGCGATTTATTTTGCACGTTAAACCTGACCAGTCTCTTGTATCAGATCTATTCCTTTGTATTATCCACTTAGCTGCATAAATAAGATGAAGGATAAGAGAAAGGCAGTTAGTAAGATGGTGCATAAGGGAATACACTGGTTAGGGAAGAGGTGTCAGGGAGCTTCCTCACCCTGCAAAAATGTCGGTCTATATCTAATCCCTGCAGTTAGAAAAATCCCTCCATAGCAGAATAAATTAGTCTGGTAGCAGCATTAAGGGTAAAAATATGGTACTGAAGTCAGACTGGTTAATGCCTGCCTGGGTGAAACTCTATCACAGATCCCACTCCTGTAATACAAGAGTTTTTTCCTTTATGATATATAACCTGATTTTCAAAGTACTGGGTTTGAGAAGTTGGTGAGATGCATAATGTTTATACTGATTATACAGCCATATCAACTATACACGCAAACCAAACCTAACAGGGCCTAAACTAACTGTAAAACAACATTCGTCAGTTTTAACTTTTGCATCATAATAGTTACTTCCGGGGAATCTGAGTACCATAAATTAATTGCACTACAATGAAGATTAATCTTTGTTATAAACTTTTTTTCACAACTGTGAACGGGAGCTCTCCTGCAGTAACAAGAATAACAAAAGTAATTTTAACAAGCCGGTAGGCGACGATGGACAGCTCTAATACAAACCAAGCTTTGGCCCACCTGAGGTACAAATTATAGGTGGTGCTGCCAGCGACCGAAAGTGAGTTTCGACACTGAATGTCATTTTTGTATGGAGGTACTCCAGTGCAACATTCCACCAAAAAATCATGGCCCTGGTTTAATAATCTTCCGAGCTTTGACATTTTGTGCAAGTATAGTCGTGATTTTAGCTATTTTCATTGTTTTCACATTTGATGACCCCTAACCCCTGATCTGGCCAATGTAGCACATAGGTGTACGTAGAAAATTGTAGTACAAGTCAGTGTCTATAAGCATGCAAACTTTCGTTCAATTCCATTGAGCTGCTGGGGAACTATGGGGACATTTTTGAAAACTGGGACTGGTTGCTAGGGACGCTGAGGCCAATCTTCGCAGGGTTGCCACCCGAAAACTTGAGAGAAGGGAAAAATGGATGGGACACTTTCGACAGACAATGACCTCAGGATTACGCCTAAAGAAGTCAGCGTTTTCTACACCCATTAGTAATGCTCCTACAGCCCAAAACGTAACAGTATGAAAAAGAGGGTTTTCGGCCGTTGCTAGACAACGAGTAGTTGCCTAGCAACCAAAACCTTGCAGACACAACTAGGTCATAGGCTAGTCATTGTGTCCATGTTTGGTCAGAATGGGTTAATTCCGAAGGGTAGAAGTGCCTGCACCAATTAAACAAGAAAGAATGAATAAAAGTAAGAATACAAGACTACAAGAAAGAAAGATAACGCAACAACGATAAGGTCTCATGGAGCTGGCCAAAAACGATGTGCCCGTGGTGAAGGGGTTAATTCCTAGGGTGTCAGCTGCAGTGCCCTGTGTTTACTCTCCGCACACGCACGCAGGCACGCAAAAAATAAGCTGGGGTGTGTGGAGTGCGAGGGGTGTGAGAAGCAGAGGTGGGGCTGTAAGTGTTTTGGTGCTGGGATGGGAGAGAGAGAGAGAGAGAGAGAGAGTAAAAATGTGTAAGTGTGAGAAAGTGATGCAGATGCGAATGTGGTGCCTGAAGGTGTGGGTATGTATGTTGGAAAGAGTCTGAAAAAAGAGTTAGAAGGAAGGAAATTTTCAGTTTCTTTTTCTTTTCTATCTCCAGAGATTTTTACTCAGTTTAGGGGAAACTTCTGGAACTCAGATGTTAAATATAGCCTCAGTTAAATCCTGCCTAATTACACTTGAAAAGGAAAAGGAAAAAAACTCGCATAATGGTAGTATGATTAAAATGAAGATGTCGTCATCATGGTGGAAGGTTTTGTGTCACTGTGGATGGTGGTGTAAATTTAGGGTGGAAAAGTGAGTGTGACTGTTTATGTGAGTGCATGCGAGATAAAGGATGTGGGTGAGGCTGCAGGTGCAAGTGATGGTGTGTGTGTGTGTGTGTGTGTGTGTGTGTGTGTGTGTGTGTGTGTGTGTGTGTGTGTGTGTGTGTGTGTGTGTGTGTGTGTGTGTGTGTGTGTGTGTGTGCGGGGGGAGGGTTAGGTGTGGGCATAGGGGTGGACCAGAGGGGGAGAGTGCGTTTGTGGGTCAGGCAGGCGGGGTTTCCCAGAGCTTGCGGAATTAAGGCGCAAGTCAGGTGGGTAATATATGAAGACAGAACACACACCTTCCTCTTATGCTCTTTTATTGTTAAGCACTGGTACACACACACACACACACACACACACACACACACACACACACACACACACACATACTTATATAGATACTGCATACTATTTAACCTTTTCGTTGATCCAGTTTTTTTTTTTTTAAGCGAGGAAGAAGGAACCAAAGGCCATGAGCCCGCAGTAACAGTTCCCTCCAAGAGAAAAATAAAATACAATATACAGCCAAATTCAAGATCCGATCATTTTGAGATGCCTGGACACACTGCGTTTGAAAGACTGGAGATCATAGGCAGCAGGAAATACAGACAGAGGGAGACAGTTCCAGAGCTGACCTGTTGCATAAATGAAAGACTGGGAGTAACGGTTAACTCTTGCTTTAGAGAGTTGGACAGAAAAGGGATGAGAGTTTGCTGCCAGACGGGTGCTACGCGCCCGTCGTAGAGGTGGAGGAATGCAAGCAGACAGTTCAGAGGAGCAGTGACCATTAAAGTAGCGATAGAAAAGAGATAAAGATGCAACAGTGCGGCGAAGAGACAGAGGTTGAAGGGAGTCAGTAAGAGGAGGAGAGTTAATGAGACGAAAAGCCTTTGACTCCACCCTATTGAGAAGAGCTGTATGTGGGGAGCCTCCCCACACATGAGAGTTGTACTCCACACAGGGGCGATAAAACCCCTGTATAGAGTCAACAATTGTGCAGGGGTAAAGAAAGAGCGGAGTCGGCTTAGCACACCCAATCTCTTGGAAGCAGATTTTACAAGAGATGTAATATGATCTTTCCAAGATAAGTCCGAGTAAATGAAACCCCAAGCATGTTCAAGGATGATGCAGGATTAAGCTGAATATTATTAAACATTAGTGGGTATACCTGTGGAAGATTTTGTTGGGTTGATAGGTGTAAGAACTGAGTCTTTGATACATTAAAAACAACCATATTATTTTTACCCCAGTCAGAGATACGAGCCAAATCAGACATTAGGTGTGCCATAGCCTCATCCCTTGTTTCTTGAAGTAACTGTTGAGATGGGCGTTGCGGGAACCGAATGGAAAGGTGAAGGGTGGAGTCATCAGCGTATGAGTGGATAGGGTTAGATGTACAGCTTAGAAGATCATTGATGAATAAAAGGAAGAGAGTTGGTGATAGGACAGAGCCCTGAGGAACACCACTGTTGATAGATGTAGGAGAAGAACGATGGCCGTCTACAACAGCGGCTATAGAACGACCAGAAAGGAAGCTAGCGATGAAGGCACAGATAGAAGGATAGAAACCGTAGGAGGGCAGTTTGGAAATTAAAGATTTATGCCAGACTCGATCAAAAGCCTTTGAGATGTCAAGTGCAATGGCAAAGCTTTCGCCAAAGTCCTAAAAGGAGGATGACCAGGAGTCTGAAAGGTAGGTGAGAAGATCGCCAGTGGAGCGTCCCTGATGGAACCCATACTGACGATCGGAAAGAAGGTTGTGATAGGAAAGATGCCTTAAAATTTTTCTATTAAGAATTGACTCGAAAACTTTTGAAATACAGGACGTTAAAGCAACTGGACGATAGTTGGAGGGTTGGGAGTGGTCACCCTTCTTTGGGACTGGCTGAATGAGAGCAAACTTCCAGGAGGAAGGAAAGGTACAAGTTGACAGACAAAGGCGAAAGAGTTTGCCTAGGCAGGATGTAAGCACAGAAGCACAGTTCTTGAGAACAACAGGAGGGACCCCATCAGGCCCATATGCCTTGTTAGTACTGAGGCCAGTGTTGGCAGAAAATACATCAACTGAAGAAATTTTAATGTCAGCCATGAGGAAGTCAGAGGGGGGAAGTGATGGAGGAACAGCACCGGAATCGTCTAAGGTGGAATTGGAGGAGAAAGTCTGTGCGAAGAGATCCGCTTTATCAGTAGAAGAAATAGCTACAGAACCATCAGAGTAGAAAAGAGGAGGGAAGGATGATGAGGTAAAGTTGTTAGAAAGATTTTTGGCAAGGTGCCAGAAGGAGCGGGAAGAATTCGAGTTGGAGAGTTGAGAGCATTTAGTATGGATGAAATTTTTAGTAGAGCGAAGAACAGACTTAGCACGATTCCGGGCAAAAATGTAAAGATGATGTGATTCAGGGGTGGGTTGGCTCCGGTACCTTTTGTAGGCCCTCTTCTTGTTGCGGACAGCATTAGAACAAGCGTGACTAAACCAAGGCTTTCTTGCGTTAGTCAAAGGATATGAGAAAGGAATGTATGCTTCCATGCCTGAGAGAATAACCTCCGTAATGCTCAAGGCACACTCAGATGGCTCACGGCCATGGAAGCAATAATCATTCCAGGGAAAATCAAAGAAGTACTGCCTGAGGGCCTCCCAGTCCGCGGCTCCAAAATGCCACAGACGACGTTTCCCTGGAGTGTCCACAGGCCGTACCGGAGTGATAGGACAGGTTAAGGTAATAAAGTTGTGATCGGAGGAGCCCAACGGAGAGAAAAGATTAACAGAGTAAGCAGAAGGATTAGTTGTGAGGACAGGTCAAGTATGTTGGAGCTCTCTCCAAGGCAGTCAGGGATACGGGTAGGGTGCTGTACAAGCTGCTCTAGGTCATTAAGGATAGAAAAGATGTAGGCTTGTTCACCAGGTGGATCCGTGAAAGGAGAGGAGAGCCAATGGTGGTGGTGAACATTGAAATCTCCAAGAATGGAGATTTCAGAGAAAGGAGAAATGGATAGAATGTGTTCCATCGTAGAAGTAAGATAGTCGAAGAATTTTTGATAGTCAGTAGAATTAGGAGATAAGTAAACAGCACAGATATATTTAGTCAGAGAATGACAGGAAAGCCGAAGCCAGAGTGTGGAGAATTCAGAAGAATCAAGTTCAGGAACATGAGAGCAAGATAAGTTGCTGCGTATATATACACAACAGCCACCTTTGGCTTTGAAATGAGTATAGAGAAAGTAGGAGGATACAGAAAAGGGTTTGCTGTCAGTTGCCTCAGACAGCTGAGTCTCCGTTAGAAAAAGAAGGTGAGGTTTATAGGAGGAGAGGTGGTGCTCAACAGAGCGAAAGTTAGAGGAAAGGCCGCGAATGTTGCAGAAATGAAGAAGAAGAGAGTCAGACAGTGGTTCCAGGCACCTTGAGTCGTCACCGGGAGAGGGGCAGATGGTGGGGGCATTTATGGTCCCCCCCCCCCTGGGGACTCCGAGGCTTGATAAATCGACGCCATTTTTGGTGAATTTTGAATAGGAAGTGTAGTGTGTACTGTGCATGTAGTTTGGTGAAGATAGTTAGAGAAATTTGTACTGGAGAGCATGCTGGCCTACTCTCTGTGTAACTGAGACACTGAAAAAGTTCAGCAAAGGGGGATGGTCAGGAACTAGTCCTGAGGGCTGATGAAACGGGAGTTCCAGCACTCCCTGTCATCAGCTTTCCATCCACCTCGGGAGTACTGCCCTGCTCGACTGGTGCTACAGTCTACTCCTAATGCAGGTAAAACTTTCTCATAAATACACACTCATTATCTCCTCCCCTCACGCAGATATACACACAACTGGCACAAACTAATTATGCGAGTAACATGAAAGGAACGAGGCTTATTTCTTTGCTGCTCAGGATGTGCCCATTAATTATTTTTTCTCGTCCTCTGTTACAACTTTCTTTAAGCACTTGCCACGACTTTCGAAATTCTCATGAAAAATACAATGACTTCCGCATGAAGGCACACTGATTTAGTCGCTTATGTTGTACTGGCAAAACAAACTAACAGGTGGGTAAGGTGGATTTTAGCAGATAATGAGAGGGCAGGTGCATGTACCTTGTCTAACTTGTAATGAGCCATTGTAGTACACGGTGGGAGTTAAGTCAAGGTCACGGTGCATTGGTGGGTGGGTGGAGGGTGTCCCCGCCTCCACCTGGTACTTTGGGTGTGGGCGGGAAAGATGCTAGAGTCTGTCCACCATCGGCAGAGATTTCCGTCCTTTACCAGTTTATTTCCGGTAATTCTGTGACATATGCCGCGGCTCTGTATCCTTTACATAGCACTATTTCGTGACTATCATTATAATCTAGCGTTATTCTCTTGCTGCAGCTCAGCATTCTAGTTGGAACGATGGCAATTTTAGTACAGGTTCAAGTGGACAGAGCACAGATACACGGCAAGGAAACATGTGCTGCAGGGTGTACGGGGATAGGGGGTGTTGTTGGTATGGGTGTGAATCAGCTACTAAACATACGGGTAAGGAAGATGAAGAGGTGTGTGTGCGTGTGCGTGTGTGTGTGTGTGTGTGTGTGTGTGTGTGTGTGTGTGTGTGTGTGTGTGTGTGTGTGTGTGTGTGTGTGTGTGTGTGTGTGAAGGGGAGATGGGTGGATGAAGACGTGAAACAGGTTGATTTATGGGTAGGAACATATATAAGGGTAGGTGGAGGTGTGCGTGTGTATGGGGGAGGGGTTGTGGGCATGAGCGTGAAACAGGTAGATATATGGGCAAGAGTACATATGGGGGACAAGTCAGGTATGGAGGAGTGGGTGTGGACGGGAGACATGCACTAGATATATGGGTATGAAACACATGCGGTGTGTGGATACGGGAGATGATGACTGTGAAAAAGTGGAGAGTATGGATGTGTGCAGTGACAGAGGACGATGAGTGTGTGGATGAGAGGTTGCAAAGGATGGAATGAATGGGAAAAACACATATATTGTAACCTCCGCCAAGGAGCTTATGTAATAATGTTTTACCCCGCGTTGGTTTGCGTGTTTGTCTGTCTGTCTGTCTGTTAGCAGGATTACTCAAAAAGTTATGAACGGATTCTTATGATATTTTGTGGAAGGGTGGGCCACGGGTCAAGTTAAAAAATGATTAATTTTTGGCCCGATCCGGATCTGGATCCAAAGTATCCCAAACAATATCTCCAAAAGTTCTTAATGAATTTCAATGAAATTTTGTGGAAAGGTGTACCATGAACCAAGAAAGAATTGGTTAAATTTGGGGGCGGATCCGGATCTGGATCCGGGATTACTCAAAAAGTTAAGAACGGATTTTGATGAAATTTTGTGGGAGGGTGGACCATGGGCCAAAGAATAAATGATTAAATTTTGTGCAGGATCCGGATCCGGATCTGGAGTATCCCGCACAATATCTCCAAAAGTTCTCTGTGAATTTCAATTACATGTTGTGGAAAGGTGGGCCAGGGACCAGGAAAGAACTGATTAAATTTGGGGGCGGATCTGGATCCGATTCCGGATGCAGATCCTTTTTAATGGCAATGACATTGGCGGAGGTATGTGCTCTCTGACGCTTTCTAATCTGGGTGTGTCATTACGGCGGACGTAAATACGAGTATTATTAATCCTTCACTACAAGGAGGTCATTTATACTTTGTTTTTGCAGCCACCGTGTCGTATGATTCAGCTTAGGAGAGTCGTTTAGATATGAAGTGGTTAGATACAGACTTCACTGACACTTCACTACTATAGGTCCTTTTCAGCCTGAGTAAAATCCTACGAAGGCAGCCTGATTCAGATAAAAAATACGTCATTGTGGTCTACGGGTCGAGAGTCTTCATACAAATTCTAGAGTAAGTCCTACAGTGCAATAAAGTTCTTTTATTAATATTCATGCTGCTGCCAGACGATTTTACGAACCTTAAGGGAGATGTCGTAAATGAAGAGGTTAATTAAGGTTACATCTATTTCCTCCAGTTCAAGAAATATCTCGTAAGATAAAGTGAACTGCCTTGAGGGAGCAAGGAGAAATTAGATTATGACGGATCCGTAGAGAAGGGTTTAGATGTGAATATGAGTTTAATGGAGATGCAACAAGGGTCACTCAGCCTCTGTAAACTCACGATAACCTCATTCGCACACCACATAAACACTCCCACTCTCCTTATCTTACCCTGTATGAATGCCCTTCCTCTTCCGCCTTCCCTACTTTTATTTCTTCTCTCATCCTTTACCTCTCGCTATCATGGAAATATCTCCTCTTCCCTCTTCTTATTTCGGCTTCTTCCTCCCATTTCACAGCTCTTA
>NC_137045.1:19841688-19876688 GCF_032717465.1 Coenobita brevimanus | reverse complement strand
CGAGGCTAAGAGAGATGGGGTAAATAGAAGAGGCTGAGAAAGAGAGGATTGGAAGGGTGGGGTGGGAAGGACAGGTTATGAGAGATGAGGTGAGTAGGAGAGGATGGAAGAGATGGTGTGAACAGGAGCGAGAGGGGAAGAAGAAAAAGATGTCATCGATCTGAAGAGGTGGTGTGAAAAAAGAGGGAATAATAGAGACAGTGTGAGGAAGCGAGAAGAGCCATGGTGAGGTATGGAGGATAGACGGAGAGAGATGGTGTGAGGGGAAGGGAAGAGAAGAGTAGATGCAGTATGCGCAGGAGGGCACACGAGAGCTGGTGTGATAAGGACGGTGCAGGAAAGGTGAGGTGAAAAAGTGAGAAGACAGAAAGGAGAGACATTGTCAGCACGAAAGAAGACAGGTTATTTGAGCCCGAGAGAGGAAGAATAATACTGTGATATGAGAAGAATACAGAAGTTGCCAACAAGAGAGAAAAGGAGAGAAGGTGTGAAGACGAGAAAAGGGAAAACATAGTATAAAGAAGGTGGAAATGGAAAGCTGTTATTTTTTTCATTTATCCACATCTTTTCCATTCACTTTATTATCTGATGTCTCTTCCTGCTTCATTCCTGCACGATATATTTGCTTCATATTCTTCCACAACTTCCCCTCCCTCTCTTTCCTCCCTGCATCCCTTCACAATTTTTTTTGCAGTGAATATCATCGACATCGCATTGATTTTAATGTCTAATTTTTGACGGTTCTCCGAAATTCAATAAATAATTTAATTTTGCCCGATCTAGTAATAAGAGGAAGGGGATGGTGGGAAAAAAAAAAATCATCATGATAATCGTATCCCTTACTTTAATGAGGCCGACATAGACAGATCATTTTTATTTCTCTCTGTTGGCTAAGAGCGGACCGCCCCACACAAACAGCTAGGTCTCTGTTATCTCGGTAATTCTACACTAACCTCATTTCCTCTCTCCCCGTCTACACAACTCACCCACCCTCTCAGGCAACTCCCAGCCGACACACCCTCTTCTTCATATACCCTCTCTCGTGCTCCACCCCTCTCTCCTTCCAAGCTATCTACCCTTCCTTCCTGCCCTTCTCCACAACTCATCCACCTCTCGGACACCTCACAGCATCTATGCCTCCTCCGCCCACCTCTGTACCCAACGGTCCCTTTTCCCGGAATAATCGATCGTTCTTACAAGTCTAATTGAAATTTTGCAACGACTTTAAGGAGATGCATCAACAAACTAAATCTATGTGTAATATAACAGACTTCCAGAAAGCATTCACTAACCTTCCCCATAAAAGACCTCTTGATAAGCTTAAAGGCCATGGTTTCAGTGGCAGTGTGTTTGGTAGACTGATAACTGGTTTAAGGAACATAACCAAAAGAGTTGTAAATACTGGGAAAGAATCAAACAGGGTGGATGTTACAAGTGCAGATCCACCACAGTCTTAAGTTTTGGACCTCATTCTGTTACTGATGTATATTACTAATACTGACGAGGGGTTATGTTGAAAAGTATCCACATTTGTTGAAAAAAAAAAAAAAAAAAAAAAAAGGTAACAGAGCAGACACATCCTATAAAGAAAAACCCAGTTACCTTTTAATAATATGTTCAGTTGGGCTCAAACGTAGCAAATGGCTCTTGATTTATATAAATTGAAGGTCTCAATATTAGGGAAAGATAACAATTTCACTGTACCAATAAACAATCATCTAAAATCAGTGTTAGTTCTGAGAAGTTAATGGAAAAATCTAGAGAAGGAAAAGAGCTTGTATGCTGCCCTCGTGGATTTGGAGAAAGCGTTTGACAAATTGGACAGACAGGAATGTGGAAAGATTAAAAATATATAGAACGGGTGGAAGTTGCTGAGTGCTGTGAAGAATATGCATTGAGTTCCCTAGGGTTGCAGTTCATGTGGACAATGAATTAAGTTCTCTGATCTGAGTGTTGGATTGAGGCAGAGGTAAGTCACGTCTCCATGGCTGTTCACTTTGCATATGGATGGAGTTATAGCAAATACAGTATACTAGATACGGCAGTGGATGTTGGAGTGTCCGTAATGAGAAAGGGACTGGGTGTGAACATTCTTGTACTGATGTTGCTGATACCGTAGAACTGTATTGTTGCGTGAAGATGATTGTGTGCCTCAGGGCTTGATGAATGAGTTTGAGCGGGTATGTAGGAAACGAAATCTAATGATGAATGTAATAAGGAGTAATGTCAGGGTCTTTGGGAAAAATGAAGTCACAGAATGCACAGTGAGGCTGAATGGTGAGGAAGTGGAGAATGTGAGTATATTAAAGTACTTAGATAGCGTGATGAGTAGTGATGAAAGTTTAGAGAATGAAGCACTTGAAAGGTACAGCAGGACAGAAAAATTGCTGGTTCACTGAATGCAGTGTTAAAGAAAAGGGAAGTGAACATGGAAGTAAAAAAGTCGCCGTATGACAGTACTGTGATTCCCTTTTTTTACGTATGGAAGTAAAGCTTGGAATATGTTGGAAGGACACAAGAGTGAAAGCAGTGGAAATTAGTTATTTGAGAGGAACATGTGGAGTTACATGGACAAGCAGACAGACAAAGAAAGAACTCAAGGAACGTTGAGGTGCTAATTTGAATGTGACTGAAATTAAGAAAAAATTCTGAGATGTTTTGGTCATGTGGAGAGGATGGAGACTGAGAGACTGAATCGAACAATGTATGTGAGTGAGTGAGGTGGAGGGGGAGAGGAGGAGGGGGAGACCAAATGAGATGAAGGGATGGAGTGAGAGAAGGGTGTGTGAGTTGGAGGGAAGTCACCTACATGGCAGAGGAGGACAGGGCGAGGTGGAGGCGATTTGTTGTGGCCACTCTTTACGGGATTAAAGAGTATGGCAATAAATAAATAGACAGACAGAAGCTACAATCCACAGAGGTAGTAAAGAAAGCTAGCAATTAGTTCGATTTATCAAATCACAGATTACAAGGGGATCTGATCCATGAATAAGAAATTTCAAAGAACATGATGATATGGCACTTGATAAATACTTCGCGATAGACCGGTCGAATTACACTAGAGAAAACGGCTATAAAAGTATTGATACGCGTTTCCAAGCCAATGAAGTAATGCATTTCGTTTTCATTAGAGCTGTAAGCACACGGAACAGTTTGCCCAAGAATGTGGTAGACTGCGACACATCAATGACCTTTAGGAGTCGCTAGGTTTCAAGTTTCATTCCCCTGTTCATCATGTTCATCGGTACAGCAAGAAAAATATGTTTAATTTGTGTCCTGTCACTGAGATCACAGAGAATGCAGCACAGTACCAACGCAGCAGCATCATGAAGGTAATGTAGGTCCTTCCCTAGAAATAAGAAAGTGCACACAAGAGTTTTCTATTCATCCTTTCCAGTGAAACTTCCAAGACAATTTTTCTGCCCTGCATGGTGGAGGAAGAGCTGGGTGAAGGGGAGCCTTCTCGATTTTCTTTGCTTATCTTCGACTCCCAGAAAAAATATCATAGTGCTAGTCTTATATAACAAACAGTATTAGATCTGTTGATGTTTGTTTTCCTTTGGTACTGGGAATGCTCTCCTTTCATTGTCTGTCTTCCTATCCATTCCTTTCTCCACACTTCATCCATATCTCTCTTTTTTTTTTTTTTTTACCCTTCTCACCCAATGCATTATCATTCCTTCTGTTAGTCTCTTTTTCTTTTACTCAACGTTTCAAGCACCATCCACTATGACTTCTCAGTACCTCCCTATACGTCTCATGTACACCATATCTCCTGTCCTTTCCCCAGTGTTTTTCTTTTCACAGCTTAGAAGCTCCTATCATTTAGATTTTCATCATTCCGCCTTCGTCTGCACTCCACCCTGCTTTGTTCTCTCTTTCTTCCTTTCCTCTCTACATACCTCACTCGTCTACTCGGTGACCTCCTACAAACCTTCTCTGTCTGTCTGTCTCGCCCCCCCGCTCTCTCTCTCTCTCTCTCTCTCTCTCTCTCTCTCTCTCTCTCTCTCTCTCTCTCTCTCTCTCTCATCCAAGTATCCCTCCCTTTTCTTTCATTCCTCTATCTTCTATTCCTCCATTATTATATTTCTACTTCCCAGTCCATATTTTCTCATCCTTTCTGTCCTTCCTCCTTTCTCCACAACTCACTCAGCTCTCCAGACACCACCCAATTTGCTCTCTCGATTTGCTTTCCCTCCTCCGCCCTCTTCCGTACCCTATTCTCCTCCGCCTTTCCTCCTTCCCTATCTTCTTCACTATCCCTCCTCCTCATCCTTTCCCCAAAACGCAACATTTTACAAACCTCTCATCTCCTAAATTACCATCCTCCCTCCAACATTTTCTGTGCTATACTCTCACCTCACACTTTCTTCCCTCCAGTCTTCCCTATCTTCTTCACACTCAGACAAAACTTAATTTATCTTTATCATTACATATATTAAAGTCTTGACTCCAATCACGTGTTTTACGATTTATTTTTGCTTTTTTCCAGATGATTTTATTAATATTAGCGGAAAGTTTTCGGAATAGAGGGAGCAGACACGGCCTTCATTATCCCGGTGATTACGAAAGGTATTTGCAAAGGTAAATAATATCGTCTTCAGGTAGCAAGAATAAAACTAAAAAGGTCTATTTGAACTAAAGGAGTTAAGCATTCCAGTAACTTAGTCTCCCCAGTCATCTGCTTTTTCCCCTTACTTCTATACTGCACTTTATAAAAATAGCTTACTCAATATTATTCATCTCTTCTCCCTCTCTTTCCTACACTTTCCTTCGCTGCGTCGTTCTTTATTCTTTTTCCTTGTGTCATCAATCGCTGTTTATAATCATATCCTTTAACTTCATTTTCTTTCCCATATTTTAACTTTCTCCTTTCTTGGTTAGTTTCCTTTCTTCCTTCTTTCCTGCTTTCTTTGCTTCCTTCCTTCCATCTCAAAAATTCTCTTCCTTCTCGGTCTCATGTCCTCCTTCGTATGTTCTCATTCACTTCCTTTTTTCCTTATCAGTTATTTTGCATACTTCCACCTCAGCTTTCTTCCTCCCTTCCTTCTTTGCTTCCTTCTCGTCTGTTTTCCTTGCTTTTATCAATATTATCTGCCTACCTCCTTTCTCATCTACGGTTTCTTCCTTCACTGTCATTGATTTTTTGTCTTCTTTCCTTTTTTCCTTCTTCGCTTCCTTCATGTCTTCCCTCTAACAAATTTATACTCCTTCCCAGTTTTTCCTTTCCTTCGTAATCAGCAGTTTCCCTTCCCTTCTTCCTTCCCTCCACCCTCCTCAGCACTTCCCCTTCATTCCTCCTCACCTCTTTTCCCTCCCCTTGTCCCCATCGCCTCCACGACCATCCTCTCCCAACGCCCTCATCTTCCACCTCCCACCAACTCACTCACCCCAGCCTCATTGGGCACATGTATTCTTATTTTCTTGTTTCGTTTTTCTTTTTCCTCCATTTTTTTTTTCTGAGACAGAGAGAAGGTGCCCAATAAACCACCATTCCCGGAAAAAAATCCAAATTCAGTTCTTTTCTCCATCTGGTCTCTCTCACACTTCTCATGTCCCGCTTCTCTCTCTCTCTCTCTCTCTCTCTCTCTCTCTCTCTCTCATTTCTTTCTCCATTCAGTATTTTCACCTGTCGCCGTAACTTTTTGTGCAGTTATTTTATACATTTCTTCTTTCACCCACTGTTTTCTTTCCAGTCTAGTCTCTTTCTTTTCCTTTCTTCGTTTCTCTCTCTCTGTCTCTCTCTCTCTCTGATGATAATGGACAAGCGTGTAATGTCTCTTAGTTTGTCGCTCCCTTTCCCACCAACACCCACCCATATCAACACACACCCAACTCTGACAGTCACACCCTCACCCATATCCCGCTTTCACACACCCCAGCACCTCCTTCACACACTCAAACCCCACTCTTCCCTCCCTCACACCCCACCTTCACACACCCACATCACATCTCACTCTCACACACTTCCTTTACTCAAACCCTCTCACATTCTTACCCTACCCTCACACTTACACCTCACGCTTAACTACTACACTACGATGACGTCTTTTTCTCTGCTTTCCTTCTATTACCTGACTATGTTTTTTATCACTGGTGAGAGCTTTGGAACAGAAGGGGTTAGATAGCCTACAGCATTCATTAACCCCTCCACTATCATGGCGTTCTCCTAAGTTGAATTAATTTGTCTGTGGGTAGCAAGAATAAAGTGGGTGGAAGAATACGTCGCCTGACGAAAGGTGTTAAACTCACACACTACCCTCAAGAGATTACATCCCCCCTTTACACTCCCCACCCTCCCATCCCTCACACCCCACCCTAATTCACCCACACCCACAACCTTCTCTTACCTTTACCCACTTTTACCTTCATGCGTATACACACACCAGTCCATACTTCACCACACCTCCACCTACCTACCATCCAAACTCACCCACACTCACATTCATCATCCTAATCTCACATTCATCCTTATACATCCATGCATAATTTTTCATCAAGTCTTCATCTTCATTTTCACCCACACGCTTTACTTGATCCCTCTCTTCCCATCTCATCTCCATCCTCCCATACCGTAGTAGCTTCACTCATGCTCACTCGCTCATCTTCACCAATTCATTACCCATCGCCCACTCTCACCTCCTTTTGTTTTTATCCAATCTAACACTTTGCACGACTGACATTTCATGCATACTAGTAAAGTGTGCTTTGTGAGCGCGTGACGAGCGAGCAAGCGTTTGTACATACCGTACGCCTATCATCATAATTTCATATTGGTGTAAACTTGCATACTTCTGGTGTGGTAGCTGAATACTAACAGAAGAATAACTGTGCTAAAATATTTACTTTCTCACGTTTCTCTCTCTGTCTCTGTCTCTGTCTCTCTCTCTCTCACACACACACACACACATTCGCGCAGGCGTGCAATCAACACCTGGAAATGAAAAACAACTTATGCCTCGTAAGTGTCACTTTCATAGTCTTTAAATCGATTTCAGAGTGGAGCATGTCAGCTGAAGCCCTCGGTACATTCCCTAGGAAAGCTGGGATTCCAAGGGGTTTCTTAGGTCTCATGAGTAAATATATAGCTAAAAGCAAAGTTTATTGAATGTATCTACTGCCTGCTGAAAGAAATTATCTCTACTCTATCTCATATAGTAGAGAAGTTATAAGCCTCTGAAAACCATCGCGGTCGGGCCGGGTCGTGTCGGGCCGCCCATTTCTCAGCTGAACGTAAACATCGCTTCGCTACGGTTGCTTGGTTCGCTCGCTGCGCTCCCTCGCTCATAATCAGACTTGCAAGATGTTACCTCAGTTTCTTTTCCTTTAGGGCAGCTCTCTCTCTCTCTCTCTCTCTCTCTCTCTCTCTCTCTCTCTCTCTCGTTATGAATGTGGCATTGTGTTTGGTAAGAAAGCGTCGGGCTAGCGAATAAGAAAGAAAATAAAAGATGATAATTATAACAGTAATACAGTAAAATAGTAGTAGTAGTAATAATAATAATAATAATAATAATAATAATAATAATAGTAATAATGATAATAATAATAATATTAATAATAATAATAATAATAACAACAACAATAATAATATAATAGCACTAACAATTTCACCACTGCAGATACAAATACTACCTAATATTACAACTACTACTGCTACTGCAACTACTATTTCAACTTCTACTACTACTACTAGTGACAAAAACAACAATATTAATGCTGCTGCTACTACTACTACTACTACTAATACAGTTGCTACAATTACTTCTGCTACAACTAGCAGTAACAATAATAACAACAATATTACTACTACTACTAGTAAAAGTAAATAGCCCATTATATCATGCACAAGTGACACACAGGACGACAATATAGTAAAAGGAAATGTTAACAAGGAGAGAGAGAGAGAGAGAGAGAGAGAGAGAGAGGAGGGGGTAACCACAGCACCTTTCTTAAGATCTTATCAGTAAAGCCACCTACCATCTACCATCTGTCCTGCTTATCTCACTCCTCTCCTTGTCCTACCTACCTTCCAAGCTTGACCTTCTCTCTATTCCTCTCTGCTTCTTTCCCTCTGCACCTTCCTCCTCTTTTACCCCTTTCTCACCTGAGCTTTTTCTTTGCTGTACCTTTTTCTTTTACTCTCATTTCCTCCAACAATTCAACTTTCTTCCAGTTCCTCCTTCTCCGCTGCGGCCTATCTGCGTCTCTATCTTTGTCCTAACCTACACTTTATATTCCTCTAAATTTATTCTTTTTCTCTTGCCAGGCTTTCTCTCTCACCTTTCTTTACGTGAATTTCAAGTTTGGATCGTAAATGGGGAGTGTTTGAGAAGGAGCAAGAATGTGTGTGTGTGTGTGTGTGTGTGTGTGTGTGTGTGTGTGTGTGTGTGTGTGTGTGTGTGTGTGTGTGTGTGTGTGTGTGTGTGTGTGTGTGTGTGTGTGTGTGTGTGTGTGTGTGTGTGTGTGTGTGTGTGTGTGTGTGTGTGTGTGTGTGGTATACATATATACATATACTGTAGAGAGAGAGAGAGAGAGAGAGAGAGAGAGAGAGAGAGAGAGAGAGGAAAATAAAAGGGAGGGATATGTAGGAGGCAAAAGAACTGCAAGGCAGTGTGGGGGGTGGGGGAAGGTAGGAGGCAGGTGAGAGGTCAGCGAAAAAATAAAAAAGATGGGGAGGAAAGGTGTGACAGGGGCAGGGGGGAGTGGGCAGCAGTGGTTTTGTGGTGGTGGGCGAGGCGGGGAGGAATATCACGGTATCCTTCCCTCTCATTATCCTTCCCTCTCCCCCTCCCATCTGCACGGAATTACTTAATCTTCCCATTATCCTCCTCATACTGGGCCTCATTCGGACTGGCTCATGAGATTTCGTAACTCCTCTTGCTCAGCTGTTTATTTTGCGCATTGCACTTGAATGTTCTTGCATATATAAAAGTACCGGTAATGTGGACTGTTTCTTATGTCCCTGGCTTACAGGAATTCGTAACACTTATTCCTGAGCGAGTTTTTTCTTGCATTACACCTTGATATCCTCCTTTATGTTGCTGAAATAAATCAAATCCTTACCAGAAAGATCTAAAGAACTGACAGAAAATACTGTAGTGTGACTTGCACGATAAATCGCTAAGGAAGAGGTACAACGAAGTCTACGCCAATGAGAAACAGAAATAAGAAATACGAACACAAGAGATAGAAATGGCCAGTGCAAAATGATGAAGGCCTGGGCATTGCTATTCAGGCATTCATTTCACTGTTTTGATAATCACTGTCATTAAGTTCTCGAGTGTCCTGGCATCGACCTAATCACTGAGGATTTCCACCCGTGTTACAAGCCGCCGGAAGTAAAAGAGTACCTCGTGCTTTCTTCCTTCAGCTCCTTTGAGATAACACATTTTTAAGCCTCCATCCAGCCAGCACAACCAGTCCTCACAGGGTGTCTTCCTCCACCCTGCACCACCATTTACCATCACCCAGCTTCATGCCACCAACCTCTTTTTACCAGGTTAAACCTTCCCTGCTCCCCAGCTACACACACACACACACACACCTATATACTGTATATGGAGCCTCTGTGGTACAGTGGTAGGGTGTGCGTTTCGTACACGGGTGAACCAGGGTTCGTGCCCCGCCGGGGTAATAAACTTTGGGAGTGTTCACCCGGCCATGTACTGCATTGTCGGACACAAGGGGTGCTGTGGTTGAACCACTGTCGCTTACTATAAAGTATGCTTGCACCCAGTCGGCTTGCGCGGGACGATTACACCTGGTTCACAGACTACACACACATCCAAAGTCACTCCAACACTACAATTACACTTACAAGCACTTTTCACCCAACATACAAACTCCGCCATACAGCCTAAGCCACTTGGTAGAGATACATTGGCTGTATCGTCCCGACTTCGGTCAGGATAGGCCGGTCCTGCAGTGGATACTCAAAAGGCTGATGATGATGATATATATATATATATATATATATATATATATATATATATATATATATATATATATATATATATATATATATATATATATATATATATATATATATATATATAAACACATACATTATAATTCATATAATTCATTTCTGGAAATGGCTTTGACCCTATGATATTTGAATTGATCTTAATGGGTGTAATAGACCTGTAGCGACCTCAAAGGACCCAGTGTGAATGCTATGCTGCGTATCAGAGTTAACGTGAACTGAAGTGAATATCATTTCAACACCAAAGTGGATGTCACTTCAATGGATGAGAATTTTAGGTGTATGTGAACTGGCTTTAATGGACTTAAAGTGGCCCGACTGGACCTTAGCTGACAAAAATGACCTGAAATTCTCAGATCTGGTCAGAAAATGGCTACAGTGACCTTAAAAAAGGGAAAGCCTAAGCTAACCATGGCCACTGGATAAGGGCATTATAGTGTATTAAGAGGTCGCCTGGTAAAAGCTCTGAAGCCAATATTTCACTGCCACTAACACTCATATCACTGATTGGTTGCTGCAAAACAACTACATTAATAAATCCTTCACTCCTAGCACGTATTTCTTAATCAGTTCTTCCTGTCTCAAGAAAATTATATTCATCTTAGGAGAAACTTTCGAAACTGGAGGAGTTATATATAGCCTCCATTAACCCCAATAAAGCAAGAGACCTTTTTAAGCTGAATAAAATCATCTGGAATTAACAAGGATAAAGTTACAAAAAGGTGTCACCGGAATAAAGTGTTAAAAGTGGGACTCATGTACTATGGTGCAATGACAACAGCAAGTGTTTTTATGGCATGCTGGTAAGGTTATGGACGAATGCTGAAACTAATAACAATACTAACCAAGTGTCAGAATCATCTTAAGCTGCTATAGACAGGAGTAAAGTGATTACTGATGATAAAATTGGCTTGAAATATGCAACACTGGTAACTGAAGAGGACTGAGTTGGTCGAAAATGAAAGTACTGTACAGTACCTTGGTGTAATGACAGAAAATACAGGTAAATGTGTTAAGGCAATGAAACGTAGAATGGATTAAAAGAGTACATTGAACGGTGTTTTGAAGGCCTTGATATAAAGCAGAAGACTGAGTACAGAGGCTGCAACAGGACTTCACGGTGCACAGGTATAAGTGTGAGATTTTGACATCGTATTAAATCTGCAAAGTCAAGGATAAGAGTAGTGAAAATGGTCTTTTAATGGCTAAATGGGAGACGTGTTGAATAGATTGATGGGCTGAAAAAGGAATATAGATATTTGTGCCAGATATGGCATTAAACTGGTTACTGATAAGGCTAGAGGGGTGTGTGCTGAAATGTTATGGTCATATAGAGAAAACAGATATGAAAGGTGGTATTGTAGCGGGAGGCTTGGAACACACGTAATATGGGTGATCAGCTCTACTATGCATGTTCATGCCATGCTGTTCATCTCGTGTAAAAGGTGTATGAGACCAAGTACACTAGCAGAAGGGTAGAAGACCAACATGTTGGCTGAATACGGTATGTGGTTATGTAAGAATGCGAGATATGGAGGTCAAAGAAAGAGAATAAATGATAAGGGCTAAAACTGGGTAGATGAAGTATGTCTGGCTATTCACATGACAGGGGTAGAGCCATACATATAATTTGATAACATACTCCATGCAGTGGTCTTTGTCCAAGTGGAGTTATGATGTACATTTGCTGTGTGGATCATTTACCTGTGAAATCAAGCGGAAAATTCAAAATGTTTGAATGATAAGTGAATGGATAAATGACCCATTTCAATGGACACATTTCACAGTCGTCATAATTTTATGTTTTAGCATTTCTGTTTCTGGACTTGACCATTCCATTTATTAGTGGGACACAACAATGATGACAACGATAAACTGGGACTGGAGCTTGCTTTATTAGGGCTGCAAACTCATCTTCCCTAAAGTGCCTTGAATGGACCTGAATTGGTCTGACCGGATCTTAGTGGTCTAAATAGGTGAAAAGTAACCTGACTGGGCTTGAACGAGTATAAATGGACCTGAATGTCTTTTGAATGAAGTGAATGAACCTGGAGTGGCTTGAATGGACCCAAATTGGCCTGGCAGGGCGTGAATAAAAGTCAAGTGGCCTGAAGGAACTGCGAGTGACTTGGATAGACAAAAAGCTGACAAGATAAGGTGTAGATGGATGCAGTGGGTTTGAACGCAACAGACCTCCTTACACAGCTGGGTTTTCATGGATATGAAGGGTGTGACTGGGCCTGAAGGAATCTGAATGGGCCTGCAATGACCTGACTGGACCTGAATTAATATACTCGGACTTGCATGGGAATGAACTGAGTTAACTAGGCCGTTAGTGGCCTAACTGAATAGCACTATTTCAAACTGCACCTGAAGTAGATTAAATGGACCTAAATTAGACAATTTTAATCTAATTCAATTTGAACTGACCTGACTGAATCTGTACCGACCCGAAAGCTAGCCTGTGCAAAATACAATTTAATCTCACATGAAAAAAATGAGCCATTTCACAGGTTGTTTTTCTGACGGCTTCATGCCGTGTCGCAGGAAGGCAGGTTGAAGAATGCGACACTGTCGATGGCACTGCTAAGGTGATTGTCAAACGAGTTAAAATGGCCAAACTGTGGCATATATATATATATATATATATATATATATATATATATATATATATATACACACAGTATATTCAACCTTCATTGTCCCATCAGAATCTTACTCGTACAGTATGTGTCCTGGGGCAGAATAGTCGTTCCAGATATTTAAAGCATGAATAACAAACAACTCTTCTGTAGTGTTATGTGCGGAATAAAACGAACCCGTCATCATATTTAAACCTTGAATGGTCACATCCGAGTGGAGTGACTTGTTGCACTAGATCTCCAGGCGTCCATTTATTAACTCTATAGTTACCACACAATGCATGACTAGTTTTCTGGTTTACAGGAAACCATCTGGATTTTCGGTCATTACAAAGTCACGTAAATGTAGTACTACAACAAGTGAGTGGACGGTGGACACCCTCACTGACCACAGACACGAATTCACAACTCTAGCCAAATACGTTAAAACTGGTGAAAAAGGTGGTGGCAACAACGGAAGGCAGTGTGATCCAGCAGCTGTGTGGCCTTGTGTATTGTGGTAATGTACGGCAATATTGTGAAGCCGCGTAGCAGCCACTTATGATTTATGTGGTGCTTTAAGGTGTGTGTGTGTGTGTGTGTGTGTGTGTGTGTGTGTGTGTGTGTGTGTGTGTGTGTGTGTGTGTGTGTGTGTGTGTGTGTGTGTGTGTGTGTGTGTGTGTGTGTGTGTGTGTGTGTGTGTGTGTGTGTGTTGAATGCCGTGTTGCAACACATAATTAAGACTAAAATGTCGGGCTTGTCACGAAGAACTGATATGGAAAGGATACAGAACCGTATGTTGTCTTATTCTACCACTTAGTTAAGGGAAATAAGCTGTAAAACAGCGAAAATCTACACCAGGTTAGTGTGAATACTCACCTCTGACATGTCCTATACTATTAAAATGAGCAATTTATCAACAAACGCTATTACTAGGGCTCGCCATTACGACAGAATACAGCGGACTCAGTACTAAAATGAACCGTTAGGGTAACATCAGTCATGCTGACAATAAATGCTTGTAAAGATGTCTGTCTTTGTATAATGAGAAGCTTACAAACGAGTGATGCTTTGTTCTTACAGTATAATCTATGTCAAGTATCTGTTGCCATATTAAACACTGGCAAGCTCACAAAATAACGGGTGAATGATGTCAAGGCCAGCATATTTTATGCAAAAATTTTGCTTCTTCTGAAAGTTATGAGCTATTCAGCATTGCCTCACACGTCTTTTTCAGTACTGTTTATATACAATCTTGTATAATGTAACTGCTACGTAGAGTAAGCGCATTTTTCTCTTTTTTAATATAGCTCATCAAAAACTAGGTGGAAAAGAGAGAAGAAAAAAAGGACACACAAAACATATCGCCAGTGTACAGATTCACAGCGTTAAGTGTGGCGAGAGGCAGGTCCTGTGCGGCACACGACCCCCAGCAGCCACGGCTCTTGAAGACAACACTAACATTCGGTTGCATATATCCCTAGAGTAAGCCATTGCAGAACCGCACCCAATTTTTTTCTCCCCAAGATTATAGCGATTACTATACTCACCCTTAACCTAACTTAACTGTATCAAATCCAATATTAGCAGCCAGACTTAACCAAATCTAACCTAACGGAACCTAGACTTCCATGGAAAAGAACAAGTGCCCAACTCGAGTACAGGTGGGTAGTGTGCCACTCGGTAACACTGCACGGGAGGCGAGGAGGCACAGCTGGAGCAGAAGCGTGGCAAAGAGGGGGAGGGGGGAGGGAATAAAAAAAAAAGAAAAAAAAAAAGGCAGAGCAGATGGGAAGGATTCCAGCAGGGAGGAAGTGAGGAGATAAGGCAGGCAAACATGTAGATGGGTAGAGAGAGAGAGAGAGAGTGTGAGCGTTTAGTGAGAATGTGCGTGGGATGAGATGTTGGAGGCGATGAGAGAAACATACTATTAAAAAAGGGTGGGAAAGAGAGAGACAGGACAGGATATGACGGCAGAGTAAGCTATGCAAGTGAGGATGAGTGAGAAAACTAAGGGAAGTGAGTAAGCAAAGCAAAAAAGGTATAAGGTGTGGTAAAGGTCAAAGGGAACTTGATGAGAAGAAGAGGCAGTAAAAACACGTACAAGCGACAGGCAGAGGGTAGGTAACGAAGGTAAGAGAGGGAGATAGGATGTGGAGGGCGAGGGACTGGGAGGGAAGAAAGAAAAATTATTATAACAAAGAGAAAGGAATTGGGAAAGAGGAGAGGTGGGAGTGGGAGAGGAGGCTATGGCAATGAGAGGAAGATGACAGATTGGGACAAAGATGTGGAGGAGGGAGGGAAATAAGGGAGAAAAAGGGTAGTGTGGGAGGAGGAAGGAAGTGACAGGAGGAGCGGATGATCAGGGGCAGGGAGTTACCAAAAAGAGATGCAAGTGTGAGAGAAAAAGGGAGATGAGAAAGATAAATGAAAATGACAGAATGGGAAGATGAGAAGAAGTATGAAAAATGAAGGAAGGTGAAGGAGTGGGAAGAATATGACAACTAGAGGGGGAGGGGGATGACAAAAACGGTGGAAAGTTGGAAAAAGGGAAGAAAACGAATAAAAGGGAGGAAAAGAAAGAAAGGGAGGTGGGGGAGAGTTTGATAGGATGTGAGGGAAGTAAGAGGGAAGTAGAAAGCACCACGGGGAAGTGAGGAAGGTGAAGTGAAAGTGAGGTGAGGGAGGGCAGGTGTGAGGCATGAGTTACAGAGCAGCGGAAACACCTGTCCGAACACCCAGCACATCTGTACACACACCCACACTCGCACCGCCTCTCGCCTTGCACCAACACGCACACGCACATGACCACGCACTTGCTCTCCATTATATACACACAAGCACAAATATCACCAGTGCGCACTTGCCGATGACACCAATCTCTCTCTCTCTCTCTCTCTCTCTCTCTCTGTGTCTGTCTCTCTCTCCATCTATCTATCTATCTATCTATCTCGCCGGCATACCTTTGTTATAAGTCTACTGCATGCTGTATTCATTGTTAAGTGTGATATGTACTCTGTGACAAGCATTATAAATACCTAAAGTAGTGGAAGGCAACGATAGATTATTCTAAGAGGAGTAGTGAAGACATGCAAAATTTAGATGGCGTGCATAATTAAAGTTAATACCAACTCCTACACTGGAGCTTTAGGCTAGTTTGATATTCTCTCTCTCTCTCTCTCTCTCTCTCTCTCTCTCTCTCTCTCTCTCTCACACACACACACACACACACACACACACACACATGCATACTAATCCATACGAATAATAACAAAGGAACAAATATAGACACACACACACACACACACACACACACACACACACACACACACACACACACACACACACACACACACACACACACACACACACAGCACCTGAGCATACACATTCACAACACAAACACACTTCATCATCTGCAAGTTTCCAAACACACAATACCGAACACACAAACACACAGACTTTAATGCGGTCAGTCGTAAACACATGAAACTCAAACATACTCAAGCATACACGTGCCATGACTCACACACACACACACACACACACACACACACACACACACACACACACACACATCAGCCAGGACAAACACAATAAACAGGGACTCCACAAACTCGCCAACACAAACAGCATAACAGAGGAAGGCTTGTGAATGGCTTTACGACTGAGAATTGTTATAGCATTGCACTAAACGACACAGCTACGGTCTATGAAAATGATGTTAAATAAACGTAAGGGCATATAAACAATTAAAACATCATCATGATCATCATCATCATGATCATCATCATCACGAGTGACATCAACATATTCACCAACATCACCATCATCGTCATAATTCTCCTCCTCCTCATCGCCATCATCATCATTCTATATCCAATAATCATCGGAAGGGTCGGGATCTATAAGAAAGAGCTGAAAAACTTAAAGTAAAACACAGGATTATTCAGAATCCTAACATTATACTAATCGCGACTACCGACAGCACAGTGCAAAGGGGAAGTAATTATAACTGTGAGGAAGGATGTGTTAGGCAAGAGGTTTTTATAATTAGGGCCATTACCATGCCGCTGGGTGAGGCAGTTATCCTGATGAGGTGTTAATTGAGTTGACCTTCACGGAGACAACACCCACACTCTCACTATGATGGTGACTTTGTTTATTCTTGTTGGCTACTTAACGATTTTAATGTGCTTTAAGAATCTCTCTCAGTGAAGGGGTTAGTTTTATTTTCTTCTTGCTGCCGTGAGACGAGTTAGTAGTGAACTATCGTGGCGAGGAATTTAACTGAGCCTCTCTAATTTATTTCTACAGTGCTGTTTACTCCTTTTATTGCCATTTTTGTTCATGTATCTGTCATGGTCAGGACTGCTCTTGTAATTAATTTAGACTAATACCGGACGACTTGATTCAGCAGAGAAAAAAACACAGGTGTCTAAGAGGATTCATGTCCTTTCATTGTTCCACATAATAATTATTCCATTCATTTTTGCTGTTGCTTTTTGTTACTTTACCCAGCCTATATTCATCTTCCTCCATTCTTCCTGTTTTACTTTCCTCTTCTCTCCTTGTCTTTTGATTCGACAAAACCTTTTCCATAAATTATTCATTATAATTATTTTTATCACCTTTTTTTCAGACCTCATTTTCTTTCTCGTTTTTCAAGACTCAACATTTCTCAACATTATCCTATTTTTTTCTGTCTTTTATATTTGTGCCGGGATTATGAAAGTGATACGGTGATGGTGTAAACATTCTGACGGTCATTAATGGAACACCAATGATTGTTAGCTACGATCAACCTGCCTCTCGCATCACAGAGTGTAGGTAACGACGAAAGGTCAGGCGTATTCTATCATTATCACATGCTTCGGAAATTATCGTCAAAAATTAAGGGGTTGCCAATACTGTCGCATTCTTGGTTTTAATAAGACCCCTAATCTTCAGCACCACATTCCTTTCCAATATTTTTCCTTTCTCCCTCTGTTATTTCTGTCTCCGTTTCGTATAACTTGCTCCCACTCTACCCTCAGTCTGTCCCATCCACTCCGAACCCCCTCCCCTCAGTTGGCCCTCTCATCCGGCCCCTTCACACATCTCCTCATCCATCATTATTACATTAACATTCCTCCTTCCCTCTTCCCTCATTTTGCCTCCCTTTCACTCTGAGCTCCATCTTCCCATTTCATTCCCCTTCTCTTCATTCATCATTCTCTCCCTTTAGGCGATGTTCCTTTTTACTCTTACTCTCTTAATATTCCCATCTTTCAGTCTTTCTAGTAAAATAGTCCATTACTTCCTTTCTTTTTTCTTCATGCATCATACTTCCTTTTCCCCACCATTTATTTTTCTTACTATAATTATCTTGTCCTTGCTCTCCTTTCCATTTATCGACTAATTATCCACCCATTCTGTCTACTCTCCCTCTTCCACCTAACTCACTCTTCCTCCTGTCATCTTCCCGTATCCCCTGTTCCATCTTCTTCCCGCACTCTATATTCTCCCTCCCTCCGTCCATTCCATCATCCATCCACACCCAGCCTTTGATCTAACTTGGTTACTCCCTCTCTTCCCTAATCCTTTTCTGTTTAGCCTGCCCTCCTCCCTTCCACCCACCTCCCACACTCTCCCTCCCCTCCATCCATCGCGTTTTCCCTAATTCGTCCTTCCCCCAACCATTCATCACTCCCCCTATCCAAAGTCTCTCCCTCTTCCATCTAGCCTGCCCTCCCCTATCCCGCACTTCAACTCTCTCTCCCATCCCATATTCTCTCTCTCCTCCATCCAACCTTTCATCCATCCACCCACATTTCCGCCAAGCAAACTATTTACTTTCTCTTCACTCTCATATATATTTTTCTCCTTTTTCCACTCTCCCTACCCGCCCTATACTCTTCCTTCCATTTTCCACTCCCCTCCTCCGCTAATCCCATTGCTCATGCATCCAACAATTCTTTCCTCCTATCTATTCTCTCTCTTCCCTCTTCTCTATCCATCTAATCTATCTTCCTTCTCTCCTCCCCTTCTACCCAATGTCCCCTCTCTTATCCCTAATCCTGTACCTTCTCTCTCTCATCTCACCCTCCCTTCTCCCCCTCTCTCACCGCATTTATCACTCTCACATTCCTGCATCCAACCTACTCTCCGTCTTTCCTTTTCCCTTTCTATGGAATCTGCCCACTTTCTTTCCACTTCCCTTATCCTATACCTCCCTCTTTTTCCCTCATCAATCCATCCCCAAGTCAAACTTATTATCCCTCATCCCACGTTCATTTACTCTTCCCTCCCACCTGCCACCTCCCGTATCCGAGACTCCATTTGCCTCCTCTTTCCCATTTCCCCCTGCATCTCCCACCTCTACCCATTCCTTCACACTCATTTCATTCACCCTTCCTTCGACAACTCTACTGTCCTTCCACGTCCCCTACCCTGTATACTTCCTCTCCTTGCCCTAACCTGTCTTCCTTTCATCTATGCACCCACACTGGTCCGACCAACTTACCTTTCCTAATGTCTCCATCCCATACCCTCTTTTTCCTCTCCATCATATTCTCCCTCCCCCCTCCCTCACTCTGTTGCTGCCATTCCCGCTTCGTCCCACCACCGCTGGCACCATCACACTGGCTTCCTGTCTGATTGCTCGCGTTGATTTGCATACAATGGCGTGCAGGTGTGGCAGGTGACAAGTGAGTATCCGTCATTAGGCACTCACCCTCCTTTATCCTTCCTTCCACGCCACATCCTCCTTCCCCCTTCCGACTCTCTTCCCCTTAACATCAGTTTCTTGCTCTTACTAATAATTTCTCTCTTTTATCATTGTCTTTCCATACCTGTACTTTTCTTCCCTGGCTATACTCTTCCTTCCCCTTACCATAAGAGTCTTCCCTTTATCAGCATCACATTTCCCTTACTATTATTGTCTTCCTTTTATCAACATTATTTTCTCTTCTCCACCATCCCTTTCTTACCCTCACCATCATTTCTTCTTTCTCTCTGTTCTTCCACTTAATCATTATCATCACTCCTTTTCTGGTCAGCTATATCGTTTGTTTTCCTTATATCCCTCTTTGTTTCCCTATACTCAAAATTCATGTTTTTTTCCTTCACTTTTTTCATTCTGGTTTATGTGTCCAAGTATTCTCTTTAGGTCACATTTCACAGTCACGTTCTTTTTAGCTGCCTATCTATCTATATATCTATGTGTCTACCAGTCTATCAGTGTCTATCTTTACCTATCTATCTATCCATCTATCAGTCTATTTACTTATCTATTTATCTATCTATCTGTCCATCTATGTCTGTAAGTATATCCACCTTTTTGCCAGTCCATCCATCTATCTATCTATCTATCTACCGATGCTGTCCGTTGATTTCTTTTATTCTCTCTTCTCACCTCTTTCTCCTCCTCTCACCATTGCCTCCTTCGCTCCACTCTCACCATTCCTAATTCATCTCACGTCTTTTCGTGCCTCTCCTCTCTATGCTTCTCTCTTTCCCTTCATTCCCTCCATTCCTCATTCACGTCATGCCTTCCTCGTGTATGCCCTCCTCTCTCTCTCTCTCTCTCTCTCTCTCTCTCTCTCTCTCTCTCTCTCTCTCTCCACCCTAATTAAAGACCCTCCATCTTGCTAACGACCACCATCCCACCACAGTCACCAAGCTACCACAATTACCACCATTCCACCACAGTTACCAAGCTACCACAACTACCACCATCCCACCACAGTCACCAAGCTACCACAACTACCACCATCCCACCACAGTCACCAAGCTACCACAACTACCACCACAGTCACCAAGCTACCACCACAGTCACCAAGCTACCACAACTACCACCATCCCACCACAGTCACCAAGCTACCACAACTACCACCATTCAACCACAGTGAGTCGCACTTTCGTTGACTTGGGAGATTTCGTTGCACTTCTTCCTTAGTGATTTATTTTTCTATAACGCCTCTGTATTCTCTTATATTCATTCCATAGCTATTTGGTGTTGACATAATCTTCACCATATCATAGGAACTGTCAACCTTTTCATTATGGTGGCGTCTTTTTCTGTTTATTTTTTTGTATTTAGCAGACGACTCTTCCAATAAAGAGGTCATTTCGCACTACAAGGGTTAGATACAGCCTTTATTAACGTCTGCATTAGTTTTATTTTCTCTCTCAATAAAGTCGTCTGGATATGACAAGGCAAACATTTTAAGATCAAGTAATCGTAATGAAGGGGTTAAGGGAAACAGGTAAAACTAAGCAGCTGAGGAAAGGGTGCAACGACATGAATTAAAACTGGCTGAAGTACGACTCTAGTGACTACCCCCATTACCACCAGCCACGTACCACCACCACCACAGCTGCCACACTGTACGACCCCTAGGACCACTCTGTCTTTCGGTGTGTGTGTGTGTGTGTGTGTGTGTGTGTGTGTGTGTGTGTGTGTGTGTGTGTGTGTGTGTGTGTGGTCTCTCTCACTCTCTCTCTCTCTTACACACACACACACACACACACACACACAACCACCACTGTTACGAACATGCAACCACAATTGACATTTTTGCCCGTCATTTGCACTTACATCATGGTGACAATTACCAGCATCCCTAACATACCCCCCTACCACAACTACCACCATTACTATTATACCACTACTTCATTCACCATTATTCAGGTATTCCACATTTTACCACAATTACTACCACTGTACCATCCCAACACAACTATTACATCTCTGTCAAAAATGCCAACAACTACCATCATAAATAACAACTACCACTGCTACAATTAGGATACTAAGACTACCATTTTGGCCATCATTAGCACTCACCACATTCGTAATTACCATCATCATTAAAATAAACACATCTTACCACAAACTACCACACTCATAACCACAAACAACAACTGTCACCACGTACCACAATCACCAGGACCTATATCACAAAGCAATCTACCGCAGAAACTACCACCACAGCTACAACGCTCCACAAGTTACTGTTACAGCCAAAGCTAGCCAACAAGATCAACCACAACTACCACAATCCACCACAACTACCACAATCTCCCCTGGCCACAACAACACTTCAACATCCATCAAACTTTACACGAGGTGATGCCAGGAAATTGAATTCTCTCACTCTCACTTACTCCCTCCTGACCTCCCTCCCTCTCTAGTCTCTCCATCTCTCCCTCCCTCCCTCCCTCCTCCATCAGTCTCTTCATACCTCCCTCTCTCCCTCCCTCCTCCATCAGTCTCTTCATGCCTCCCTCTCTCCCTCCATCCCTCCCTCCCACCTCCATCTCTCCCTCCTCAGTCACCGCATCTCTTCCTTCGTCATCTTCTCTCTATATTTCCCTCTTTCCTTCCTCAGACTTGCCACTCCTCCCTCCCTCCCTACCTCCCTACTCCCTCCTCTTGTTCAGTCTCTCCATTTCCCTCCCTCACTCCCTTTCTCTCTTCAACCGCTCTGTCTCTCGCTTTCTCTATTCTCACTTTATTCCACATTTCAGCCTCTCTCTCTCTCTCTCTCTCTCTCTCTCTCTCTCTCTCTCTCTCTCTCTCTCTCTCTCTCTCTCCATCCTTCGCTACTCCTGTTTGCTCTCACTTTCTTTGCCTCTCTCCTTCCTCTCCCCCCCTTTACCACTCTCAGTTCCCTCTTCCGGACTCAGTTTCTTCCACCATCTCTCCCTTTATTGATTCTCCCTCCTTCCCTCCCTCCCTCTCTCGTCCTTTCATCTGTCTCGTCTTTGATTTTCTTCCTCATTAACTTCTAAATTTTTTCCTTTCTTTAAATCTCTTTCATTGCTCATCGGTCCACCTCATCACCGTAATTTTTCATCTCTCTCTCTCTCTCTCTCTCTCTCTCTCTCCGTGACTAATTAGGTGCATTCATGTCCACTCGCTTTCGTACTATCTAATCTTCTCTTCCCTAGTTTTTCCTCTCTCTCTCTCTCTCTCTCTCTCTCTCTCTCTCTCTCTCTCTCTCTCTCTCTCTCTCGGCTCTATAACATGTCGCAGCTGCACAGTTCTACCCCTCCTCCCATCTCCCCTCCCTTCCCTTGTAGACACCTTACAGAATAACAATGAAAGGAGAGGGTGGCAGGGTGGGAAAGGGTAAGGAAGGAAAAGGATGGCAGACAAGGGTAGGGTAGAGGGAACAGGGCATGGGAAAGAAGGATAGAAGAGCAGGCCTGGGTGAAGAGAAAGGAGGGGGAGGAGAGGGATGGGAGAGGAGACTAGTGTGTAATGAAAAGATGAGGAAAGAGAGATATGAAAGAGGAGGATAGGGTGGATGGAATGGAGAAGAGACAAACGGCGAAGAATGTACAAGAGAAATGAAAACGGTGGGGGGGGGGGAGCCACAGAAGGATGAGGGTGAAGACGATAGAGGAAGAGAAGAATATGGGGAAAGGTAAGAGAGAGAGAGAGAGAGAGAGAGAGAGAGAGAGAGAGTCATTATGCCACACAAGCATTACTATCCCTACTAATTGGTCCGGCCATTAACAAAGACTGACTCTCAGACTACAGAAACAGAAGAATAGGAGGGTAAAGCATAAAGCTCCAGACTCCTACGTCGTTAATCGTACTGGAAAATACGGTAGGCAGAAACAGTACTTAAGATTATAATAGCAGATGGAAATAGTGCAAGTATTGTACGTAATTAAGATTTGACTGAAAATGCTAAGTATTTTTTGTTAATATTTTATTAGTGCCCATGAAAATCTCTCTTTCTCTGTGTATATATATATATATATATACCGGTATCTATCTATCTATCTATCTATCTATATATATATATATATATGCAGTATACAGTATAAAGGCACTACAGTCGCGACGCGCGACTCTGAGGTTATTATGATCGTGCCCTGACAACCTATCATTGAAAACTGCTGCTGATTTCGTGTATGAGACGCATGTGATTCGTGTATAATATGCTCGTGTATAATAATATTCTTATATAATATATTCGTGCATGATAATATGATTAGTGTATAATATGATATGAAATCGGACGCACTTTTGAATGATAGGTTGCCAGGGTACGATAATGACAACCTCAGAGTCGTGTGCCGCGGCTATAGAGGCACCCATCATCCACCCATTCAGTACTGAGTGAGAAGGTAAATGGTTTTCTGTCATCCAGGAAACGGTTAACCACGCTGGGTGGTAATCATATAACCAAAAGACGCCTGATGGTTTAGGAGGTTAAGGCTCCCCAACCCAATGTAGTTTGTAAGGGTATCCGTC
This sequence comes from Coenobita brevimanus, assembly GCF_032717465.1. Lineage (NCBI taxonomy): Eukaryota > Metazoa > Arthropoda > Malacostraca > Decapoda > Coenobitidae > Coenobita > Coenobita brevimanus. The sequence goes on along the minus strand of NC_137045.1, from coordinate 19,852,828 downwards.
TGAGGGATGGTTAGGGTAAACATAAATGGCACTCAGGGGAAGGTAACGCTGGCCAACCTTGCCTTCATTGTCAAGGCTAAGTTACCTGCCGCCTGCAGGCCCCGACGCTTCTGATGGGGCAAAAAATGGATTGGATGATTGATGGATGGATATGCATATTACATACAGAATTGTCCACAAACAGCTAGAACCCACAAAGGCTATATCTTATTTGCTGTGTGAGGCAGTGGAAGGAAGAATCGAATGAATGAGGCGGGGTAGACACTGACATCACTGAAAAGCCGTCGCTGCATCACACGAGAAACTGCCTGGTGCAGTGGAAGAGGAACGTTATATATGGACCACCCTATCTATATAAACACACACACACACACACACACACACACACACACACACACACACACACACACACACACACACACACAGTGTCAATCAGGTCAAATTTATGGTAACAGTAGCCTAAGAAAAACATTGTGCACTGAAAGCCAAGACACAAAGCCCGAAATTGCCCACATCAGTCCTGCTCATATATTGTACGTCGTTCAGGCTTAAACCAACACTACATGCGTTACTTGTTGAGGCAGTGTAGGAGAGGAGCCCCAGTTAACGCTATCATTATGAGGCTTATTCTTAGTTAAAGATAAACATTAACAACTGTCCTCACAAAGACACACTGTGTACTGTGTGTTTAAGGTCACTCACTCACACACACACACACACACACACACACACACACACACACACACACACACACACACACGCAAAAAGCATCGTGTTGATAATGAGGTTTTTTCCGTTTTAGAAAATGTCTCTAAGATGGACTATATATCAGACTTCATGGAAATTTGTTCTACGTGTCATTTAACTTACTGATGGAGAAATACTGTAACATCTAAATTACCTTTGTATCTTGTAAGCTTTAAACTGTTTTCACGAGTCTCCAGGATTAGGGTAAAAACAAAAAAGTCTGGGAAATAAGAAATCAACACAAGGAAATGAACACAGATAATGAGAGGGAGGTAGAGGACAGGGAAAGGAATACTGATAAGATGAATCAGTTTTAAAATAGTAATAGAAGATAAGAGATATAATGGAAAGTGTAAGGAAGAGAAGATATGTAATAAGAGGTAGACAATGAGAAAGAAGAAAATGCCAACAGAAGAACAAAAAGAAAGATAATGAGAGGAAAATACAATCAGGAACGAAACTGGGGAGAACAGAAAAATAATGAGGGGATGAGACAATTAAATGCTGGAAGAGAGAGAAGAAAGATAACGAGTGAAAGAGAGATATTGAGGAGAATACCGTGAATTAAAGGAAAGCCAATAAAAGCAAGGGAAAATTAGGGAAGGAAATTTGAGGAGGAAGTAAAGAAATGCAATGATACGGACGAGAGGGAGAGGTAAGAAGAAAAAATCCGCTGTGAAGTGAGAGAGGGAAGAGAAAGTCGTAAAGAGGAAGAGAAGATTGATAAAGATAGATAGGGAGGAAACTTCAGTGAGGAGGAAGAGATGGACTGAAAGAAGAGAAAGGTAACCATCATCATCATCATCATCATCGTCATCATCATCATTACCATCATCATCATCATCATCATCATCCAATTTCCCACGTTAACAGAGAGTCGAGGAGATCCATAGCGCAGTTCCAGATGAGGAAGGATAAGACAAGAGAAGGAAATAATGAATGGTAATGAGACACAAAAAGTACAAAACTCTACGAAAGAAAGATGATGAAAATGACAAAAACTGAAGAAATGACAAATGGGAGAAATATGTGGACAGGAGGAAGCGAAGAAGGATAATTAGAGGAAGAGACGGGCTATAGAAAAAAAAAAAAGAGGAGAGGAAGATGAGGGAGGACAAAAAAGCAGAGAGGAAGAGGATGGGGAAAGGAAATGACTTAACACAGCCACGTACACCTAGGGAAAAAACATACATTCAAACAAAAGATGGTTTGAAAGGATGTTTTAACGAGTCTTTCTGGGAACTAATGCAAGAATGTATGCATATACCTTTTATATTATCATCATCATCATCACTGTCGTCGTCGTCGTCATCGTAGTTGTCATCACCGTCATTTGCATAATTATCATCGCTATAAACATGACTGACATTATTAATGACTTAGTGATACTGCGCCAGACTACGTTTTTCTTTTAATCAGCACCATCACCACTCAGCAGCGCTACTACTACCATCATCATCATCATCATCATCATCCAAGTCCTCATTTCCACCTGAGATATATGGTACGATACTGTCCAGACACAAATTGAGAAGGAACAAATCAATCATTCAGCTTACCCAGTGATATGAGCCGCACCATCATTCACACATCCTTCAAATCTTTGGAATCCTGCCTTAAAAACGTCGGCATTTATTATTTATTTATTTTTCCCTGCCTATTCGCTTCACAGACACCCCTCTGCCACTCCGTCGACTACCAAGTTAAAAGAGACCCGGGAGTCAACTGTCAGCCCCAATCATCTGCATCTCCATATACACTCCATCCATAAGCTTCGATCCCTTGTAAATCCCTTAACTTCTTTAGTTTCCATACCAGCTCTCTTACACACCCATTTATAATACCCAACCATCATCTCCTTGGTCTGCCATCCCTCCTCTAACTTCATATTTACTCACAAATACCCAGTTCACCATAGTATCTTAATTCATTCTCTTTTTACCACCACACAATTCTCTCTCTCTCTCTCTCTCTCTCTCTCTCTGTGTGTGTGTGTGTGTGTGTGTGTGTGTGTGTGTGTGTGTGTGTGTGTGTGTGTGTGTGTGTGTGTGTGTGTGTGTGTGTGTGTGTGTGTGTGTGTGTGTGTGTGTGTGTGTGTGTGTGTGTGTGTGTGTGTGTACATATCAAAACCACCATCATCAAGGTAATAATGCCCATCAGCATCGTGACCGCAGTCCCCATGAACATCATCACAGTGCAGCCTCAGTGAAGTCATCAACAGGCTAAGTTAAATGAATGGAAAGTCATCATTACAGTATCTGAAGGTGATTGCTTTTAATCCCTCCAGTCAGAAACGTCCTTCCTGATATTAAATTAATCTTAAGAAACTAGCCAGACGAAATTATATATGACGTCATCGTACTGACGGAGCTAATTAATAGTTTCTCTCTCTCTCTCTCTCTTTCTCTCTCTCTTTCTCTCTCAGAAGAAGAAGAAGAAGAAAGCACAGAGGAAGAGCAAGCGCGATTGGATGGGATGGACACCAACTTCTGCCCAAAAATTCAGAAGAGATTACAAAACATCAGTGTCAGTTTATCCAAGACCCACCAAGTGCACTCCTAAGTTAATAGTGTACAGCCCGACAAAGCCATCCCCCACGCACGATACAGGGAGAGAAGGACGGACTCTTTTGATACCAACATCCGCCATTATAATTAACACCCACAACAAGACAAAAACAGTGGAAAAAGTAAACATGCACACCACGCCATTGTTTGACCTGAGAGAGAGAGAGAGAGAGAGAGAGAGAGAGAGAGAGAGAGAGAGAGAGAGAGAGAGAGAGAGAGAGAGAGAGAGAGAGAGAGAGAAAAGTCAACAGGAAAGAAGATTAAGCCAAGAAAAGAACCATGAGTAAAAAAAGTAGTGGGTGGAAAGTTGGGCTGAGTAATAATAGAAATGAGGGAAAGGCGGAAAGAGAGGGTGAAGGGGGGAAAAGACACTTGAGAGCCTTACCTGGATATACCTGGGTCAATGACAGGTGTGGTATAGGTCAGGTCTTTAAATGGAACACCTGTTTTCTCTCTCTCTCCCTCCCCTGTGTGTGTGTGTGTGTGTGTGTGTGTGTGTGTGTGTGTGTGTGTGTGTGTGTGTGTGTGTGTGTGTGTGTGTGTGTGTGTGTGTGTGTGTGTGTGTGTGTGTGAAGTGCGTGTAACTAAAGTATACTATTCATTATTACACAAAAAATTTTAAAAAACAGTAAACGAGGAAGAAACGGCGAAAACCACTGATGAACAGGAAGAGAAACACTGGAAACCTGAGAAACCAACCGCTGATGAAGTAAGTGATTGTAAAATAACAGAACCCCACCACGCCCACTGTTATTGTAAGTGGTGGTGGGAGAGGGAACTGTAACACCCTCACACACACGCAGGCTCGCTGGTCGGGTGATTGGGTGGATGGGAAGGTACCCATTAAGGAAGGATAGGTTAATTCAGAATGGATGATTGAGAAGAAAAGCTGATTGGGAATGGTTGGCTGGTCCGATAGGGATTTGGATGATCAAGGGGAACTGGTTGATTGGAAGAGTATTGGGTGGTTAGAAGGAACTGGTTGGTCGAGAAGCAGTCGTGTGGTCAGGAGGGATTTATTGGTTAGTGGCGATGAATGGGTTGGTCGGGAGGAAGTCGTTTGTCTGGAGTGATTCTGATGGTCGGGAGGGACTGGTTGACTGGGAGGAAGTTGAGTGTTCCGAATAGACTGGTTGGTCGGCTTCGGGTGACTGGGTGGGACTAATGGTCAAGAAGTTGCCCGTTAGTCTAGCGAATGGCAGTTGCTGGGTAGGGTGTTGGGTGGTCGGGAGGGACAGATTGGTCGAAAGCAGTTAGCTGATCGAGATGGGGAGTGATTAGTTAGTGGTGTCGATTAGTCGGAAGGGTACCTTTGTCGAGAGGAAGCCGCGGGATCGGAAGGCACTTACTGAACGGGGTGGTTCGGGCTAAGTAGGTGTATTGTGTAGTTGGGACGGAAAACTAAATTGATTCAAAGGAGACTCGCCAATACCTCAAATCTAAACGTGGGTGTGTTATGGCTTTACCCTTTGACTGACGTGGGTGTCTCAATTAAATTAAATCATCTGACGTCAACTGGGATGAAACACAAGATTCTTAATTCTCTGCTGAACATGGATCGCGTTAATTTTTATTACCATTTTTGCTGCAGTGGGTCATTTCCAGTTAAATAAAATCATCTAGCAATAGCTGGTGCAAAAGTAAAAATCCGTAAGCCTCAGTCAAACATTCAATAAAACACTCCAGCTGGCGGAACTGGGTTGGTCGAGTCTGAGGGTTAAAATATCCAGTCAGGGAGACAGAGAGAAAAAGAAACGTAAAACTTAAATTGAGGAAGATGGCTGAAGCTTGGACAGAGGGTACATGATTATGAAACATATCCTGAATTATTCCAAATGATACCTGTACGTCAGTTCTTTATGAAACTGATCTTAGTCTATCTTGTCTTAAAAACTTAGGAGCCAATACTGGATGGAGGGGATGCTGCGTTATATTCCTTTCTCTGTCCGTAGGGTTGTATTCTGCAATAATCTCTTAAAATCGGTGACGTCCATTTAGTTTATCTTTGCTATTATCAGTCCTCCCCAGCCGTTTTTGCTCAGTTTCGGAGAGCCCCTCCAATAGTGAATGGGTTAATGAAGGCTACAGCTAACTCCTCCAGTTCGAAGTCTCTCTAATTTAAGAAGTCTGAAATCAGCAAGAATCTAATGTTTAATAAGCCGTCACCTTATTCGTGGTGTTCAACTTCAGCTGTCGTGAATGCATTTTGTCAATCCCCACTTGTAGTTTGAATGTTTCTTCTTTTCTGACCTCACATGACAACAATTATATATCTCCTGCCTATAGCAGTGATTCGGAACTGTCTGAGTCAATGCTCACGTTATAATTGGTGGAGATGCACCAAGCGATTTTGACCATGTGGCGTGGATAATGAAGGACACCAGCCTGCGTGTCTCTCATGTGACGCAGGATGACGCACGGGCTCTTCACGTTCATTCTGTCCTCACAACATGGTATACAGATCAGGGACAGTTTTCACGTAGAATCTTGACCAATTTGTAGGATACACAAGGTGTCCTAGAAGCTCATTAACAGGAATATATTTTGTCATATTTTTCATTGTTATATTCACTCTAGTTGGGTTCGGAAGGGTTTCACGGCAGTACGAATCAAGACAGAAGTTTAATCAGATGATCTTTAATACCGAACCATGATCTCTAGGTCAGCTTTATCTCAAGAAAGTTTATGAATACCACACCATCCATTTCAGCACCACACCAAGTTTTTGATTCCCCGTATGGATGCTCTTACTTTATTTACTAACTTTATTTACCGACAACTCAAGGCTAACCTAACCCAAACCAGCCCAAACAGACTAAATCCACCAAACCCGAACAAACTAACCTAACCTAAACTAACCTTGACCTTCCTGGAAAAGAAAAGGCACCCAACTCGATTCCAGTCACAACATTCGCGAACCGTCTAACGCATCGCAAGAGAATATTCGTCAATGGATTTTGTTTTTCTGTTCAAAGGCCTGGACGATGCAAATAAAAACCATGAAGAGGCAAAGTGACGGAGGGACAGACAGAATGACAGACGTTATTGATTATCCAGTGACTTGTTTGTTTAGAGAGGACGGGGTTAAAACACACACACACACACATATATATATATATATATCTATATATATATATATATATATATATATATATATATATATATATATATAGTGAGTTTTACGCCAGGTACCCCTTTTTTGGATAAGGGCTAAGGCGTTGCCCTTGGGTAGAGGACTTTGGTTTGGAGCGTGTAGCATTTTATGACCAATGACCCTTGGGTGGATTCGATCCTCCGACCCTTTGGTCAGAGCGGAGCGCTCTAACCCACTGAGCCACGGCTGCTACCACACACACACACACACACACACACACACACACACACACACACACACACACACACACACACACACACACATATATATATATATATATATATATATACTGTATACATATATATATATATATATATGTATAAAATATGTGTGTGTGTGTGTGTCAAATCGGCGGTAGTGGCTGATGTTAAAGAAAATAATCATAACACGTAAAAATGAAGATATTCGAGGAGCCAAAGAAAATAAGTAGCGAAAAATATTGGAAAGTGAGATAAGTACCTGATATCAAGGAAATAACATTGGAAAAGGAAAGAGAGAAGGGATATAAGGAAGGCAAGTGGTTGGTAAGAACAATAATACAGGGCGGGCCTCCCCTCCACCTCACGCCTCCTCACACTTTTGTCCTGGAACCCCACACATCCCGCTGACGTCACGCACACCTGGGTAAACGCACACAGAGGGGAAGGAGGGAGGGGAGAGGGAGGAGGGGGAGAATGGGAAGGAGAAGGAGAGAAGTTGAAGGAGGGGGTAAGCGGTACAGGAAAGAGAGAGAGAGAGAGAGAGAGAGAGAGAGAGAGAGAGAGAGAGAGAGAGAGAGACACACACATCAACAAACTTAAATACATGTTTGTTTTAGCTCCCTCACTCTTGCTCTCTGTTTCCAAACGCGTCTTTCTAGTAGTACAGGAAATAAGCAAAGGTGTGAATGACAGATAGTGGAAAAGGTAAGTGGGATGGAGAGAGACAGCAGGCTAAAAAAGAAAAACGTAAGAGTGAGAAAAAGAAGAATGAAAAATGGGAACAGAAGGTAATATAAAAACGGAAGACGAGGTGAACTGGATAGAAAGTTGGAGAAAATGAGAGAAGGATTAGAGACACAGTATGTTTGGCTAGAGGGGAGCACAGATGAAAAATTTAATGACACGAAACATTAAAGAGAGAGAGAGAGAGAGAGAGAGAGAGACTCAGAAGGGGCAAAAATTTAAAGAGGGGTTTGGGGGTGGATTGGGATGAGAAACGCTGAAAAAAAAAAGAGGGATAAGGTTGAATATGAAATAAAGAGGGAAGCAAGAGGAAATGTGAGGCAGAAATGAGACTGGTGATAAACATGAGGAAACAAAAAGGGGCAATGAAGGTCGGAGAGAAAGAGAAGGGAATGCGAGGAAGGGAAAAGGGGAAAGTAAAATGTAGGGAAAAAAGAAGAAATATATTGGAAAACGGAGGGAAGAGACCGAATGAAAAATACAGGAAACAAGAAGAGAGAGAGAATGATATATATACAAGAGTAAAGAGGGAGGGAAAAATAAGAAAAAAATAAATGGAACTGGGAGGAAAGGAGAACGGATGAAGAATGAAAGAAAGGGAAGTAAAAAACACATAGAAGGTAAGGGGAAACATGAAAAATAGAGGAGCCGAAAGATGTCAACAGAGTGTGGAGAGGTGACAGTAGGGGAGCAGGGGGAGAGGGAGAGGGAATGAAGGGTGGGTGGGGAATGAGGGAGAGGGTGGATGAGGGAATGAAAGGTGGCTGGTGGTAGTGGAGGGAAGGTAATGATGATCATGAGAAGGGAAGGTAGTTGTGTTGGGGTAAAAAAGGGAGAGCACACACACACACACACACACACACACACACACACACACACACACACACACACACACACACAGTTACCAAGTGCCGAGTGAATGAAAAGTGACAAAGAATGTTAGGAATGCCTTTAACTCTACACAGCCTAGCTTTTTTGATGGTGTGTGTGTGTGTGTGTGTGTGTGTGTGTGTGTGTGTGTGTGTGTGTGTGTGTGTGTGTGTGTGTGTGTGTGTGTGTGTGTGTGTGTTTTAGTGAGTGCCGGCGTGCTGTAGTTTTTATGAGCTTAGTGAGTGATGTGACACTTCTCCCTCCCACTTCCTTCTCTCTCTCTCTCTCTCTCTCTCTCTCTGTATATCTATATCTATCTATCTATCTATCTATCTATATCTATATCTATATCTATATATATATATATATATATATATATATATATATATATATATATATATATATGCCTAATTATTTTTACATCAGTTACAACTATTTGCAGCAGTATCTTCTCATCTGTTTATCCAAATATCGATTATGCATCTACCTAAGTATCTATCTCTAAACGTTTTACACACACACACACACACACACCCACATGCCAAGTCACTCTCTCTCTCTCTCTCTCTCTCTCTCTCTCGTTCTTGACCATGATCTTGTGTGAGTTGCGTAATTGAGTGTGCGCATCATGTGGTGTGGGTTTACCGGCAGTGTGTTTGTTGTTTTGTTTGTGTGGATGTTGCAACCGTGTCCGGTGGAGAGGTGGGGCAGCGAGAAGGTCAGCTCGGTAGAGTGACGTAATGAAGATAGTGGTGAGGTGAAAATGAAAGCATACAAGGAATGGTCGAGAAAGAGGGAATGAAAAGGCATACAGAGTAAAAGGGAGAGGAGTAGCCTATGTTGCTAAAATGGATGTGAGTGGAGGACGTGGCAAGGTAAAGTCTACGAAAGCACAAGAAGGTTTCAATAGCTGACGTAGGAAATAACAGAAAATAAGTCGTTCTGGAAAGACGTATGGAATGTTAGCTGCAGAAAGGAGAACAGTAGAGGAATCAAGGGCATGGATGGAATAGTGTTAGTTGAAAGTATTGAGCCAGTGATGAGATGGACAGAACACGTAAACCACTTGCTGAAATGCATTAAACTAACAGAATGCAATGTTACCAGATATGGGGAGGGTTAGACCAGACTGGAAGTTGAGAGAACAGTAAAAAAAAGTATATCTGACAACTCAAAACAAGAAACCGTATAAGAGTGGATGGTAGGAGTGGGATGATAAGAAACTGAACCTGAAGGATACGAGGGAGAATCTTTGAGACATGGAAGAAAGTTATAACTGTACCACTGTATATGGGAAACAGGAGAGGAGAGAACATGAAAATCATATTCTTGGACAGGGCAAAAGGATATGTGTGCGGGGGAAAATACTGACTGATTGACTGAGAGGGTGAACGTACAGTAGTTACAGAAAGGCTGATGAACAAGCAGCAGCGTGGATTCTTGTGTGTGTGTGTGTGTGTGTGTGTGTGTGTGTGTGTGTGTGTGTGTGTGTGTGTGTGTGTGTGTGTGTGTGTGTGTGTGTGTGTGTGTGTGTGTGTGTGTGTGTGTGTGTGTGTGTGTGTGTGTGTGTGTGTGAATGATATACTGATCCGATATTAACGCAACGATATTTCGCAGAGAAGCTCTTGGCACCAGAGAGAAGATTGTCTGTACCATTTATGGGTCTGAAGAAAGCATAATGACGTAGTAGACCTGCAAGCAGTGTGGACGTTACTATGAACAGATGAGGTGGAGGACAGATTACTTCAGACTGGGCCCAAAGTATATATGATGAAACAAAAGCATCTGTGAGACTGGATGGTGGTACGGTGCATCAGATGAGAAGTTCACCTTGCTTACTAGACTGAAGCTGAATTGTGTCATGTCACCTTGCCTGTTTAATGCAGATATAGATGGAATAATGAAACAGGTGAAGGTGAGGACAGTTGATAGGGAGGTGGTTCTGATGAGAGGATCTACTGAGCTGGAATTGTCTGCAGGTTTTTTTTTGGTAAATGATGCAGTATTAAGAGTAGATGTGGAGTGGAAGTTGAAGTTTGTTAGATTCACTGGCAGTCTATGTGAATTATGCAATTTCAAAGTGAATGTAAAGAAGAGCAAAGTGATGTCGTTTGAAAGATACATGCGAGGCAGCAGTGTGGAAGATGAAATGAGGGGAAACAAGAAGGAGCGTTCAGAGCGTGCAATACTAGCGTGTCCACCAAATGGTCCAAGAGCCGAGCATTAGACTATGCCCTGTGACCAGAAACTTCGTCGATTGCTCTCAAAATCGAATTCCTACATCCATGCTTTACCCTGAAACCTTTCACAATTTTTGGTTTAAATCTTTCACAAATTTTGGTCTAAATCGGATAATAATTGTAAGTTAACTTTGCTATGTGACCTTAACATTTAATCTACTGTTTTCATGTACTATAGGACAGCTTCTTGGATGAACCTTAACACTTCCATCAGATTTGGTCCAAATCATGTCAGAAGTGATTAACTCTCTTCACACACGGACACACTGGTTGAACTTTGACCTTGCCCTGTGACCATGACCTTTGTTCAGAACTGACTCTCTTACCCAAACCTACAACATCCACTGTGGATAAAAACTGTTTACGGAGATTTTGCTAGGGTAGACATTGACCTGTCCCCTGTGAACTTGACCTTTAATCTATTGTTCCAAAAAAACAAACAAAAGGAAAATCCCTTGGTTATCCCCCAAAATTTCGTTGAAATCGGATGAAAACATTATTTTTTTTTCGATCGTACACACACACACACACACACACACACACACACACACACGTCGAGTAAAACATAATGCCTGCTTTCGAGCGGGAATAAAAATGCGGCAAGTAAGGAAAGTGGCA
>NC_137045.1:19831688-19836688 GCF_032717465.1 Coenobita brevimanus | reverse complement strand
GCAGTTAAAGGCATCTGTCTCGTCCTCTTTGATTTTTCCATCTTTCACCCTCACATTCATTATCCCTTCTTTTTTCTGCACATTTTATCATCAACATTCTTCCTGTCCTCCTCCTTTCCTCTGCCTCACCCTCCCTAACCTGTTGCATCTCTTCTATATCTCTCAGTAGCTCGCTCATCTCTTCCATTCCCTCTTTTCTTTGACTTCGCTCTCTACCATGTCTCCTCTCCTTCTCCTCCTCTCTTTCTCTCCTCTCCTCTGCCTTCCCCTCTCTTTATCATTTTTTTTTTTTTCCAGTCTCTCTCAGTACCACCTTATTTCCTTCCTCGCTCCTCCACTATTTTCCCCTTTCCATCCATCATCTTGCACTCCTAAATTTATCATCTCTCCTCTTCTTCTTTATTCCTTTCCTTTCATTTATTCATTCATTCATTCTCCCTCTCTCTCTCTCTCTCTCTCTCTCTCTCTCTCTCTCTCTCTCATTCCTCCGTGCCTGTGGTCGGCGGTCACACACACAAACGAGATGCGGTCAGGGAGTAACACCATTTTTAGTCATCCCATTACTTTCATTCCCTCCCTCAACCTGTTTTTACCACGTCCGCAAATCGCCCGTGACGCTTCCAGGCTTCTTAATAGCACCCTTTTCGCTCCTCCTTCGTTTCCTTCCATTTATCTGCACAGTTTGTAATTCCCTATTTTATATATTTTCATTCATTTATCATGGGTCTACAGTAGTTTGGCCCCCTCTGTCGCTTTTTCATCACTGCTTCTGCACGCCAACGTCATATATATTTTATTTTTACTACTGCCGGGAGATGATACTTAACACTGGGAACACCACTTGTGAAGAGATTAGATGATAGCTTCTTGCCCCGTCAGTCCGAGAGGCATAACCTTAAGATGAATCAAATCTTCTGGTGGCAGGAAGAAATTAAGTGTGGACATCCCACTGTTATGATATCTTTTTCATCTGCATTAATTTCTCCGTACTCCTAACTAAAAATCCACGACTTTCTCTCCTAGGTGTTGATTATCACCATTTGTTACGCTCTCTAATATCATGTCGTGTGTGTTTTTTCTTCGTCTTCACATTATCAAAAGACCATTATTTCCTTGGCCTCATTTTATGCAGTATTCCTTTGCTGTAATGATTTTCTTTGGTGATCATTCTCCTTCATCATTTCCTCTTGACATTATCTCGCAAAATTAATTACACTAGGCAGACGTTTTCATAATAGCGTTAATTCGGGAATGTCTTTTAAATCTTTTCTTACTATATCCAGGCGATTATATTCAACACGGAGAGGAGCTTTTTTAGTAAAGGGGTTAGCGGAGACTATTTCTAATCCTTCCTGCTAAAAAAAATCCTGCAGAGCTGAAGAAAATAGCCTGGTTGTAGCTAACATTATGCAGAAAGTATGTCCTCGTGGTGAATGGATTAAAAAGACTAGTATATCTTGCCTTTGTTTAATGATTACTTCTCCGTCATCACTTCTTGACAGTGTTCACACCCTACAGATGTCAGCCACTTTCTTTATATTCTAAGTTTTATCTTTCTTACCTGTCATACAATTTACATGAACTGATGAGGATGTTTCTTATTGTCGTAGGTATGGATAACTAAATATTACTGAGATGCTGCAGTATTGTATTATTATTATTATTATTATTATTATTATCAGACTTTTCAAAGAGGGGCAGTTTTATTCTTGAAGCAGGTGGTGAACAAAATGCAACCCCAGCAAATAATAATGGCCGCATAATGGGGCTTTCTTGTGCAGAGACCTTCCATTAGCACTAAAGCCGCCACAAGCCATTCCAGAGCAAAGTAAAATAGCATATATATATATTCTTTTGTGGCCGTCTCGGAGAAAGATGAAAGGTTATATGAGCTGCACGTAAAAATCTATATACATAGCTAAGTTTTGGTGAAGTTTGATTTGGCTACAGCATGAGGACTATCATATGTGATTTAATGTGACGTGAAATAAAAAGATGTGAGCATATGGAGTTACAGGTGTGTGGGGAGGGCTGACACGGTAGAATACATTGCCTCCTGGTTGTCAGTGGTCGTCATTCTGGCCCCTCACTACCTCATCCACCACCAATGCTGAAGGAGAAGGCTTACGACCATATTATATATATATATATATATATATATATATATATATATAAATGAGTGTGGAAATATGAAATCATGTCCCCAACTTTTGACGGTCATTTAAGGAACTGCAATTGTTGGACGTGCTCATTATAAAGTAACGATACAGCGAGGTGAATCAAGCATTGGCATCACAGGCTCAGATTTTATGATAAAACGTTGTGGTCTTTCCCAGGCCTTCGTCTCGCATTTATAGTAATATGACTAAAAATTTATACCTATCGACAAAGCTAGGGCCACTATTACAGACAGTCTATATCTGCTAAGTCTAGTCCTCCACAATAGTCAGTTTACATCCCGCACCCCACTGGTACTCCTGGATGAACGGGGACAAGGTGGAAACAAATCAAACCCCACAATTTCCCTTGCCTAGGATACCACTGCCGCCTTCTGGATCTGCATAAGCCCACTGACGGATAGGGTTTCTTTCAGTCAAGCAAAATATAATTCCAAGTTGTCACAGTAGCAAAGAAGGGGTTATCCAAGAAAGATTTCTAAGTTCTCGACTGCCAATATTTCTCTCAGTCGAGTGAATAATTCTGGTATTATCCCGAATAACCTACTCAGTGCCTCAGCCGCAGTGCAAGTGTTAAAGGCTTTCTAGTGTTGAATTACCACCAGCTGCCCGTGCTTGTAAATAAATGCAGTAAATAAATCTTGGGGGACATAAAAATCAGACACATTTCATTTAATTATTAATGAAATTCCAAATCATATTTTTACAGATTGAGGACATATTAGTGTAAAAACAGAGATTATATTTAAGAAAATAGTAAATCAAAAGGAATTATTCACTTTCAAAGAGAAATAATAGTAGTAGGACGTCCCCGGGGCAACCAAACATCACAGGCAGAACGAAATAACGAGAGAGAGAGAGAGAGAGAGAGAGAGCATCTTTACGAGTCTCCCCCTAACCACCACCTCTCCGGCGACAAATTTTACCCATTAGAGTATCTTTTTAAGGGGACGGTGGGGGAACGAGTGTCGGGAGAGGGAGTAGGAGGATCCGCGCTGCCTAAGGAGTTCGGATGGTTACAGAGTTTTCGCTATTTGTTTATCCATTTATTACTCTGGTCAGTTACGTCTCCTGTTACTGTTTTTTTTATATATTCTTAATAATTTCCTTGACGCAAAACATTACCCATAGCAAGAGCAAAAATTCAGAGTGTGAAATACCCTTGCAACCATCAAATGACCTCTGGCGAGTTTTGGCCTACAAGGAAGTTGAAGGTATCGACACTGATAATTTTCATAGTATCAGGTGGTAGGTGGGGGCGCTCATCATCCACCCACTCGATGTAGCGCCCTCCCTACCATGTGATCCTGACCTATTGTTCTTATTAACTACAAGCAAACCCATCAACCCATCCACTAAGTTTGGTCCATATCAGATCAAAAGCGTTTTAGTTATGTTGTTCACTCACTGACACGCTGGTCGAAATCTGATCATGTCCTATGACCTTGACCTAAGATTGCGTGTTCTTCAAATTGACTCACTTCGCTCTTGTCTTACCCTGAATCCATCCACCAAGTTTGATCGAAATCGGATGAAAACTGTTTAGTTGCATTTGCTTGGTTAAACTTTGACCTTGCCCTGTAACCTTGACATTTGACCTGTTTCTCTCAAAAACAATAGGAAAGCCTCTTGCCTATTCCTCAACCCTTCCACACAGTTTAGTTAAGATAGGATCTTTGAAGTACTTTATCCACACACACACACACACACACACACACACACACACACACACACACACACACACACACACGTCGACTAAAACACAATATCAGCTCTCGTCCTGGTATAATTATATTTTTGACTTTTATCTCACAGGTGCGATGTAATTTTTACTCACTTTATTTTTTTCTTTTACAGCTTACAGAGTGACTCTATGTAAGGAAAGAATTAAATTCAGTGTCTTTTAACCCGTTCACTCTACATCTACAATAGTCTCGCTTATGTGTATTATCAGTCCCTTGCCTCACTTCGCTCCTACTCATGTCCGTGGCATCCTTCCCTCTGTCTCCTGAACTAACTCTCTTATCTTCAACCACATCTCTCTATCTTGGTTTTTTACCTAGCTTACCCCCCTCCCCTTTTTTTTACCTCATCCATAAAATCTCTCTCTCTCTCTCTCTCTCTCTCTCTCTCTCTCTCTCTCTCTCTCAGTGATGCTTGCTCTCCAGCTACCAGACGCAACCCTCAAGTCTTTCCCTGGGCAGGACATACGCGGCCTTCCCCACCCTCCCTTCTTCCCGCGCCTCCCCAGCCAACACCTGCTGCTGTAACGATTTCCTCTGTTTTGAGCTGGTTTGTTTTCACCTGAAGGAACTGGGCGCCTCCTCGTAACCTGAATAAGTCTTAATTACTAGGTACGAATGAGTATTATTAGATTTTGGTCGACCCTCCAGAGCGACTGCATTTTGCCATCAACTGAGCTGAGAAGTATTAGGGATCTCTGTCAACTTATAGGCATAAATAAATACATAAATTAATAAATAAATACGCAAATATACACCGGATGCCAGACTGATATGAGTTCGGTAAAATGGTGCTCAAATATATTATGAGACGGAATTCATTATTTCCCAACGAGGTGACTTTCCTACGCTGAAAATATCCGTCTGGGTTTAGATGAATTGGCCTGACGAGATACGGTACTTGGCTATCAACAATTTTCCTTCAGTTTTCATCACCAGTGCAGGTATTTTCTGTCAAAGATTAACAAGCTGAATATCGAATGTTAGCCCAGGCATGGAGTGGGAAAGTGGAGGGAGGGCAAGCAGGAAGGAGGGACATGTATATATCTGACTAGCTGGAACACTACTTGTCACCAACCAA
>NC_137045.1:19806688-19829188 GCF_032717465.1 Coenobita brevimanus | reverse complement strand
AAAAAAAAAAAAAGTATTTCTTAATACAGTATTTTTCTTTCATTTCTTGCCTCAGTCTCCTTAGATATTCAGCTCGTACCAGCGCCCCCATGTAAGACGTCCTACCCTTTTGTATGCCTCTGACCATTCTGCTTCTCACCCATCCCTCCCCCTCCCACCATACCGCCCTATCCTTCTGTCCAGCCAGACGCTCCTCCACCCATTCATCTATGCCCCTTAACACCTTCAGTATGGTGATGTGCTTTATTTTTCCTTCCCATATCTAGACGACATCATTCAACATCGGAGAGTGACTGGAGGCAAATTCCAACATGTCTTTCAGCATGATGCCTAATAAAATTTACTCTTGCTGTCACCGAATATTTTTTTCTGCTTGCTACAAACCCCTTGTAATGAAAGAACCAATTTATCTGTTCTTGCTTTTTTCCTGCCATCCATTTGTCCGTTCACTGATCCTTTTTCAGTTACCTGACATTTATATAATGTGTTCTTCTCATCCAGCCATTCATACAACCATTTACCCAGTCAACTAGTCATTAGCCTTTACAACCGTACATTAATCCATTCAACTAATCATCTCGCCAGTCACCCACCCTTCCCACCAAACCATCCGTCTATCCGTTCACACTGCCAGTCCACCATGAACCAACCAATCATCCGTCCAGCAAGCAATCCATCCCACGATACCACGATACTAAAAATTCATACAATCATTTTCTCATAATTTCAGTCATCCGCCCATTCATCAATCTGCTCATTGATCTCCTCTTCAGTCACCCGCCTATTCATTTACCTACCCACCTAAACATCCATTAGCCTTACCACTTTGGCCCGATGACGTCTTTTGGTCTTTTCATGCTTGTGCACACTAATTTTATTCACCGTACGGGGGCCTTTCATATTGGAGTTCGGTGGAGATCGCTTTTAACCCCATTGCTGCAAGATGTTTTCCCGAATTTAATGAAATCGTTTGAAGGTAGCAAAAAACAAAATAAAAGACGTCATCGCAGTGAAGAAGCTTAGCAAATGAAGCCCCATTCATCACAACCATCCACCGTTCTCTCTTATAAAGCCATCCACCTTATAATCCAAAGTGAACATATCCAGACCAACCATCTGTCCATTAAACCAGCCATCTACGCGAGCCATCTATTCATAAAACTAGCCATCCAACCAACCCACTCACAGACCATCCACTCATTCAGATCAACAGTTCAACCATTTCTTCAGTCAACCATCAGGTAATTTAACCATACTCATCCATTAACCCATCCAAAACAACTGCTCACTGAACATACATAATCATCCATCCCTCTAAACACGCCATCCAGTCACATATCCATAAACTAATCAGTAGTCTACTAACTCAACCAAAATAACTACCACTCATATACACTGCCTAATCACCAAACCATTCTTCTAATCATCCACCTATCCATCCATCCAAGCAACGGATCCAAGTATTAATTCGCCTAACTAATAATTTACCCACGAACTCATCCAAGCGAGTTACCATCAACTACCATCCCAAACGCTGCTTATTCATCGTCACATCATCCCCCAACTGCCTTCTAACTGAAATAGCTAACCTTTCTAACCTTCCATTCGAACCCTCTGTCCATCCACTCATCCATTCATCCTTCAAATCACATTAACCACCTTCTCCACTTATCCACACTAACCACCCATCAAACTCCCATCCATCCTTTCGGCCACATTAACCACCAACTAAATCACCTGTACACCCAGCCACACTTTAAATCATCCCTGAAACTAACCTCTCCACCCACCCATCCAGTCATCCTTCAGTGGGTATCAAACGGGGACTCGCGGATGTCCAAACTGCCGTGGACGTCCAAGCTCACTGTGGCGGTCCAAACCTCCGTAGTTTCCTTCTTCTCAATAGAGTTTATCTGTAGTTGTGCCCAAGCAATGTGTGTCGTCCGCTAGCTTGAACTCTGTAGTCAGTTGAGGTGTTAGATTTTATTATATTATGATTATTTCAATACCGTTGGTAAAGTTTGTATAATCTATTATTGTACGACTTATGTTGTTATTTGTTGTAGAAAATTTTCGGATATACCGAAATGTGGTAACAATGAGGGAATGTCGTTTGACTGTTTACATGAGAGGCCCGCTCACCTTGGAAAGACATTGACCTCGGCAGGAAAGCACTACGGTGAACATCAACATCAAGATATTCGTTAACACATTGCAGCATGGAAGGCCACCAACAATGTATCTAGTTCACTGTTGTTGATAATAAACACATCGTCTGCTACGGAGTCGGAACAAGTGACCTC
This sequence comes from Coenobita brevimanus, assembly GCF_032717465.1. Lineage (NCBI taxonomy): Eukaryota > Metazoa > Arthropoda > Malacostraca > Decapoda > Coenobitidae > Coenobita > Coenobita brevimanus. Next base: position 19,826,885 of record NC_137045.1, on the reverse strand, counting down.
CAGTCTCGCGGGGTTGAACTCGGCAAAGAAGAAGAAGGTGGCCATCGACGTACACCGTGTGATAGGGAATGGACGTACGCCCTTACCATTCATGCATCTGTCCTTCTAACCACACTAACCATATTGTACTTCATGCCATCCCAGACCCCCATTCATCCATCCTTTCATCCCTCACACCACCCTATTCAACTATCCATTAATCCTCCCACCTACTCAGACCACACTGGAACCTACTCTATCCACTCCAGCGGCCCTCCTTACCACCTGGCCGTGTGAGTGAGGGACGGGCGTGAAAGAGTCTCCCTGTTTACACTGGACCATACATGTGCTAATGAGTTCCTTTCACACTCTCTCACGCATCTCACATTCTTCCCTACACACACACACACACACACACACACACACACACACACACACACACACACACACACACACACACACACACACACACACCTTCTTTCACCATCTATATATGTACCCAACAATCATTATTTATGTAGCTAACTTTTTATCACAAACACACCCCACCCCCACACCCACACCCACACCCATACTCACTCACTCAATTACTCACTCACTCACTCACATTCTTTTTCACTAGCTATTTGTCTATCTAACAACTGTAAGTTATATTGTACAGTAAATACCATTACATCACACAAACACACACATCTACCTACCTCACCTCCCTGCACGCAAGCACACTCACTGACTCATTCACTCACTTACTTGCACATAGACGTATTCTTTCATTAGCTACGTATTTATCCAGCAATTTATTTATTTAGCCACCTGTATCTCACACAAACAAGCAAAATACAAACCAGCGCATGCCGCACAGCGCATATCGCATCCACAATCTTGATTTAGCACAACCATCTTCTCACGTTATTTGTCCTTCACTTGTGTATGAGAAAAAAGAATGAAAAACTGACAGCTCACAACCTTGCTCTTCCAAAGAAACCTGAACAGAAATGAAGTCGGGCTCAGATCCGTTCATTTCGAGATGTCTGAATAAAAAGTTGCGTTTACAAGACGGGGTCAAAGTAGATGAAAAAATACTGAGAAAGTCGATACGAGAGTTGACCAGCTGCACATGATAGAGTATTGGTTTGCTCATGCATTACATCGGACAGGAAAGGGGTGAGTGTGTGGTTAGACGGGTGCTACGCGTCCGCCATAGTGGGGTAGGAATGCAGAGTTCAGAATAATGGCGGTAAAAGAGAGACAGGGCTACAGCACCGCGGTGAAGAATGAGGGATGAAGGGAGTCAGTGAGAGGAGGAGAGTTAGTGACCCGAAATATCTTTAACTTCCCACGTTTAGAAGAGCCGTATGTAGAAAAAAAAAAAAAAAAAAAACTAACAAATGAGAGCTGTACTTCATGTAGGTGCCAATCAGATCCCTGTGTACAAAGTATAGTTGGTTGGGATTAAGGAATGCATGAGGTCGGTTCATCACACCTCATCTCTGTGACGTTGCTTTGTAAGAGAGGTAATGTGATCTTTTCAAGGGAGGGACTTAGACACATTTTAATTTCAAGCACATACCGTACAGTTATCATCTCTCTCTCTCTCTCTCTCTCTCTCTCTGACTGAATCCATTCTCACGTCCCTCTCACGCATTCTCACTGATACTCTGTATTCTGTAGGTATCTCTCCCCATGAGTAGATCGGAATCTCAGAAACACCGAAGTCTTTTGTGTCCTGCCTTTCACATGCACAAATTCTTTCACACGGATGCTTTTAATACTACTTCTGATCTACTTTTTTTTTTCTACTCAATCTTTTTACAACTTCATTTTTTCTTGGTATCGGTCCCCTCTATTCTCCGTCTCTGTTCTCGATTCTATTTTCCTTTTCGCCGCTCTCACCGTCTGTCCCATCATTCTCTCATCCGCACCCTCTACCGTCGGCCGCAGGTATGCGCTTCCACCCATCTGTGCCACATGGTATTACAAAGGCATTCGTTACCTTTTCTTTTTTTTTCTTTTTTTTTTTTACCCTCCTCGCATTTCTATTCCCGGCAGCACCCATACCGTCCCACACACCTGCCCCGCCACCACAACTACGACGCGCGTCTCACCTGTAACTGATGGCACATATCTGGTATACCACACATCTGATCACACACACACACACACACACACACACACACACACACACACACACACACACACACACACACACACACGCAGACACGGGGTTTTCTATATATGCTGTGCAGGTAGTAAACAGATACACTTGCTATTCATGGGAATCATATCATTCCCTTAATATGGCATAGCTTGATTTGCTTCTTATGACCTACACCTGGTTTACTAGTAAGGGGCCACATCTAGTTTCACACGCCTACACCCTAACCTTCAACAAACACACTTGGATAATTACTCATGTGCCTAATTTTCTACTATGACAAGTATATTTTGTCTAGCTTGGCCTAAAATATTCCTCCCTCCATTTTGAGTTCTAAGAATGTAACCAAAGATTAGCCCTACAGTATGGTGAGAGTCGCGAAGAAGTATTAATAAAAGGATATAGAATTGTAGTATTGTTTTATTTAGTCTACCTCTGAGCTACAGGAAACAAATAGAAAATGACCGAAAATCTAAGTCGTTAACTCTCTCATGACTGCTTCTCCTGCGTTATGTTTCAGCTAATGCCAGACAACAAAGAATGAGTCATGAGCACCTGAGAGTGTTGATACTGTCTTCATTGATTTCACATGCTGGGGCAACTCTTAGTATTTTATTCCAGCTAACTCCAGACGAGATCTTGCCTCTGCTGGTCATGGGAGGGTGAGAGTGTTAAGGCAGACCAACTAACCTGTCTCTCTTACAACACATCCCTGGCCTCCCACTCACCAGCTACAACTGACTTCCCATCCGCGCCACACACCTGCCCTGCCCCGCTCTGCTCTGCTGGGAGGTGATACGCACGCAAATACCCATACATTTACATATTCACTGAACCGCAACACACACCACGCACAAATACGCACATCCACCCCCCCCCAACACACACACACACCCACCCACCCACCCACCCACACACACACACACACACACACACACACACACACACACACACATTACAGTACATAAATGTTAGTTAATGATGACTTTAAGCATAGGGAATAGAAGTGGCAATGAAAAAGGTAGATGAGGGTAAGAGTATAACAACTACGGGGCTGAAAAACAGAAACAAGAGCAGATAGGAGGAGGAGGAGGAGGAGGAGGAGGAGGAGGAGGAGGAGGAGGAGAAGAAGGAGGAGGATCGAGGAGGTGAGAAGGATTGCCAGAAGAAAATACGAGGAAACAGGATACCTCAGAAAATCATGGAGATTAAAAAGAGGGCAGTTAAAATGGGGAGGGAAGAGAAATGGGAGGGAGATGGAAGGGGACAAGGGAAGGATACAGGGCATAAGACAGGAGACCGAGGAAGAGGGAAGGGAGGAGAGAGGAACAGGGGAAAGAGGAAGATGGTATGAGGAAGAGGAAGGAAGAGAAGAAGAGGGGAGGAAAAAGAACAGAAGTTAGTATTCGTAGTAGGACACGAGAGAGGCGAAAAAAAATAAAGTGGGCGAAGGCGACGTGGAAAGGAGGAAGGTAGAGAAGAAAGTAAGAAAAGGAAAAAACTGAGTGAATAATAACCATGGAAAATATTTGAGTTACTGGGGAAGCAGGATGAAGCTGAATGCCTAAAAAATGGAGAAAAAAAAAGGGGAAGAAATGAATTAAATAACATGAACTGGAAATTATAGAGGAGGAGGGAAAAGGGGAAGGGACGAAAAGATAACAAGAACACAGTAGGAAGGAAGAGGAAAGGAGAGGAATAAAAATGGAGAAATGGAAATGTATAAAGGAGTGAGGAAAAAGCAGGATCAAGGATGAGAGTTGAGGTGAGGAGGGAGGGGAAATAGAGGATGGAGAGAGAAAGAATTTGGGAGGGAAGAGAGAGAAGCGAACCACTATGGAATGGATAGGAGGGACACGGGGGGGGGGAGGGGATGTGCGGAAGAAAATAAAACGAAAAGAAATAAGAAGGAAAGGAAAGAAAAGGAGAAAGGAGGCGGTGAAGAAAGGAAGAAGAGGGATGAGAAGGGAGGGAAGGGGAAAACAGGCTAAGAGAGAGAGAGAGAGAGAGAGAGAGAGAATCATGGAGGGATGGAGAGGAATAAGCAGGAAGAGAGTAAAAAATGAGAGAGTGAGTGAGGAAGTGATAAGGAAAAGGGGTAAAGAAGGGATGGCAATGAATGGGGAGGGAAGAAGAACAAAGGATAGGCTTACATGAGAGAAAGAGAGACGAAATATAGAGGAGAGAAAAGGAAAAAGGTCAAGGAGGGATGGAGAGGAAAAATTGTTGAGAGACTGAGAGCAAATATACAGGAGGGGGAAAGAGGAGGGAAAAAGGAAAGTGGGAGAAGCAGCAGGGGCATCGGGGAGGGGTGACGAGGGATAAGGAGGGAAGGAGGGGAAAATTAAGAGGGGAGAGAGGCATGGGTGGGTGTGGGGGAGGGGAGGGTGGGATGAGTAGAGAGAGCCGCGGTTTATGGGCGGCGACAACTGACATATGGGATACAAGAGATGTTCTCCACACTACCACCACCATCTCTACCACCATCACACCCATCTCAACGACACTGCTACCACACACCCATCTCTACCACAGTGCCATCACCACCATACTACACCCATCGTAATTTATCTCCACCATCACCCCTACTACAGTACTGTCTTTAATATTACCACAATACTAATACTATCACCATCTCTTCCACAACCATTTAACGCTACAGTCACCATCAAACTAGTTGTCTTTCTCCAACAATGACGCTTTTGCTACTACTAAATCCACCACTACTATCGTCAGCACTACTACCAACAATACTACTATGAAGATATGAAGACAAGAAGGAAGCAAAATGGAAATATAAAGGAAGGATGGATAAAAAAAAGAACATGGAAGCCTGGAAGACAGAGGGAGGGGGAAATGAAAGTGTGGATGGATAAAATAGTGAACATGTAAATAGAAAATAAAGCTGACTGGTTAAGGGGTCGGAGAGACGAAAGACACGAGGGAAAACTGACATGGTGAAGGAGAGGGAGGGTTGTGGAAGGTGGCAATGATGAGGAGGATGGGAAGTAATGATGATGGAGGGAGATTTACTTGGAGGAGACACTAGGGAGGAAGAAGAACAGATGGAAGATTGAAAGCATGACAAAAGAGAGAGGAGAAGGATGGATGAGTGAAAGACGGAGAAACTGAAGGAAAGTGAAGAGTAGAAGGTTAGGATGATAAATATAACCAAAATGAGAAGGGATGGACAAGGAAAAGAGAGAGTTAAAAAAAAAAAAAGTAATGTAAGTCTGAGGGAGAAGCGCAAGTGTGGGGAGAAGTGAAAGTGAGAGGAGAAAGAGGGAAGTGTGAACAGAGATGGAGAAATTGAAAGAAAATGAATTATTGAAAGTTGGGAAGATAGCTGCAGAAGCAGAGAAAGGAAATGATAGAGAGTAGCCTAATGATGATGGAAAGGATTGTTTGGAGGACATGGGAGAGAGGAGGGGGCCGGAGAGCAGACTAAAAGAGAGACAAAGATAGGTGAAAGAGTGAATGGCGAAGGAAGAAGTGAAGGAAATACAAGACGATAAATTAAGAAAGGAGAAAGGGAGACGAAGGTGAGGAGAAAAGAAGGCGAAGATGGACGAAAACTTAAAAGTAAAGACAACAGGGGAAAAAAAAGGAAGCGGAAAGAAAGGATTCGGAGTGAGAAAAGACAGAGTATATGGGAACAACAGAGAATGGGCTGACATTGAGGAGAACGGCAGAAATTTGATCAGAAAAAAATCTGGGAAGGAGCAAGCACCATCCTAGACATACCTGTAAACAACATAGGAATATAGGAGTGACAGAGGCATCCTGAGAGACTAGTGTATGAACGAGACTGGTGTATGTGAGCAGACCGAGAGATTCGTGAGTAAGCGAAGGAGAGATAGGGAGAGGAATAGGATGGTGAGGGACCGAGGTACTGGGGCAAAATGAATGGTTACAAGCGAGGGAGGGAAAGAGGGAGGGAGGGATAAAAACGATGTGAGGGTGAGGGAAAGAGGAAGGCAAGAGTTCCCACGCAGGGCCATCATAAAACTGAGCCTGAGAGCAACGGCCACATAACACCCTCCTCTCCCTCATGGACAACTCCTCACCCCCTGCATGATACACTGGAACACCTCTGATCCCTGGCATTATAGCGCTCCTTTACTATTTACACCCCTGTCACAATCCACTACATCACCCCATCCTTTCATTTCCCCTCGCCCTTTTGCAGCTTATTTCCCGTAGTTCAGTGGCGGAATAAAACAATACTACGGCTCAACATCCTTTCCCAAGGAGTTCTTCGTGACTGGCATCAAATTTTAGAGTTAATTTATTGCTGCAGTTTAACATTCAAGATGGTTACATGGCAACTGTACGACTAGATAAAGTAAACAGCCTATACTCCCCTTCACTACCTACACCCTTATAATAATCCACTACAGAACCTCTACACGCTAACACTATAACACTTTTACACCATCCCTACCCTTATCATAATCCACTACAGACACTCTACACTCCTAACATAACCACCATAACACCTCTGTCATAACCCAGTACAACACAACTGTCATAACACTGCAACACCAGTATACTCCGAGTACAACACACAAAAACTCTCCAGCACTGCCCAAACCTGTTTTACCCACACTCCAAAGCTCTTCCGGGTATAAAATGATGTACCGTATTTGGCTATCCAATATTTATCCATTTTGATGTTTAATAATTACCAGACTTGTTTAACAATTACCAGACTTAATCTTTAAGCTTAATTATTTCTCTGTTAATGAATAGGCTACAAAATCTTTGATCAATTCATACATCATATCGACATGAGTCAGTGGCTGCTACACTCCGTATCAAAGGTCCTGTCGCTTAACTGCCTTTCTTTAAATGGACTCTGAAAACAAGTGTGGTGAATCTGCAGCCACCGACACTGATAACTTAATCTGGGAACCGATCAGCGTCATCAGTGTCGTTTGTCGCGGATTTCGGGCACTGATTTTTTAAATCAATAAAAACGGAAGGAGAGGCGGCAGTACTTCTGTTGCTGACAGTAGACTATGAAAAATCTCACGCAGATGTAGAAGTCCATCATTGGTACTGTCTGCAGTCACATTTTCATTCTTAAACAAGGGCTCAGGTCTTTCTGCCTGAGAACGTTAATTAGTCTAGTGGCTTACGCCATACATTTTTTTTTTCCAGCGTACAACAATACTTCTTCAGGATGAAGGGGACAGAGAGTGTCCCTACTGACTCTATATAGTCTGAGGACATCACTTTTACTGTACACCGGGTGATGCCAGAATTTTTGACCAGATCAGAAAAGAGGATCTGAGGCTGTGAGGTTGTAAAGTTATGTACCACTATATACACATTAACACGCACACATATTCACTACAAGCAAGACTAAAATTAATACAGTATTTCAGCTCTCTTGTTGCTTCCATATACTCTCTCTCTCTCTCTCTCTCTCTCTCTCTCTCTCTCTCTCTCTGTTTACCCTGGCCCCGGTACGCGAGGGTGGGGAGGGGGAATCACTTGCCCCGCCACTGTAACACCGACCCGACACCTGACACCACACACCACCACACCAGAGGGAGGCTGGAGGAGAAAAGGAGGAGGAGGAGGTGGAGAAGGAGGAGGAATACGGGTGGGATGAAAGGGGGATGAGGAGGAAGGAAAAAAGGAGGAAAACAAGATGGAACAGAAGGAGGACGACGAATGCAAGGATAAGTATGAGGAGGACAAGGAGGAGGAGAGACATGGAGAGATGAAGAAAACGTTGATGATGATGATGATGATGATGATGATGATGATGATGATGATGATGAGGAGGAGGAGGAGGAGGAGGTGGAGGAGGAAATGGAGAAGGATAGCATGTGACAAGTATGGAAGAAGGATTTTGGAAGAAAGATATAGATGTGAAATTGAGAGGAGAAAGAAAAGGGAGAAGAGGAAAAGGGTGAAGAAGAGGAGGAAGAGGAAAAGAGCGAAGAAGAGGAAGAAGAGTAAGTGGAAGAAGAGGTGGGAGAGAGTAGAAAGATGTCTCAGTGACCAGGAATTTGAGGGAGTGAATGGCGATGACCCAATGAAGACTAATGGGCAAAGATGAGCAAATAAGGGGGAGGAGGAGGAGGGGAAGGAAGAGGAGAAGGAGGAGGGGGAGGAATATATACAAAGGAATATATACAAAAGAAAGCAAACAGCAACAGACCTTATGGTCCTTTCGAGGCTGATTGTAACGGAGCAGACTTTGACTATGAGATCTAATTCTACATACTGAAGGATAAGGATCGTAAAGCAAGAAGGCTCTCCCCGCCTCCAAAACCTCCAGGAAAAAGTGAGAAGGACCACCATGCAGCATGGAAAAACTTACATGGAAATTTCATAGGAAAAACTGAAAAAAAAGGTTACATTCCATTCAATAATACTTTATCTATAAGCTACCAGTTTGAAGAACCTGAACGAGAAAGTAATAAAGCAGAATGAATAATAAATAAATAACTATGGCGTGACACTATGTACGGATACGCTGAGTTAACGGGGCGTCTCAAGACACAGTGTGGAAAATGTACAATGTGGATGTTCAGAGGTGGTGTGGCAGCCTTGCCTGGTGCTTTTAAGGTTGGCAGCAGTCAATCAAGCCACAACTCCGTTCACTCCACTGTGACAAGGAACTTTCCAATGCGGGACAAGTACACAAGTTACCTCCTGAAGCAGTGACCCCTGGTACATTAAAAAAAATCCCAATGGTGGTCACATAACTAACAGGGACCCTCAATGATCCGCAGCCCATCACAGGTCGAAAGTAAGAGTAGTGACCATTAACTCGGGGCTATCTGTGCAGATCCTAGCCTGTGTTTATATTATTTTATTTGCATTTAATAAACTGATGAATATATAATGACATGGCGCAACGCTATGTACAGGTACGTAAAGTTTACAGAGTGTCCTGCAGACAGGAGTGGAACGAATTTACGTGTAGCTGGTAAAAGTAAGTTATCTGGACAGAAACAGTCAGCTGAGGATTCTCGTGCAAGTACTTGTCTATTTTTTTCAAAAGGCTTGATTGAGATACTGTTCATTGTACCTGAGGGTAATCTGTTCCAGATATTTACAACTCTGTTGAAGAAGTATTTTGCTTCATGGGACTGGAAACACTTCCTCATAATTTTCCAGCCATTACTCCTGGTTTGACTTGACCAATCTATTTCAAAATATTTATTCATGTCTAAGTTGCCATGTCCCTTTGAAACCTTCAATAAAGTTACTTCCTAACTTGCGTTTCCTTACGATAAATAATTTCAGTTCTTTATGGCGTTTCTCACATGTTTCTAAGTCGTGGTATCATTTTTGTGATTCCTCGCTGTATTTTCTCTAAAATTTCTAAGTCTTTTCTGTAGCATGGAGACCAGAACTGCACATAATACTCGAGATTGGGACGCACTAGCGATTTGTACAAAGCAAGTATGACTTTTTCTGATTTAAACTTAAAAGTTCTTCTAATAAAACCCACCAGCTTGTTTGCAATTTTAACCGCCTCGGTGCACCACTTACCCGGTTGTCGGTCGTTTGATATTATCACACCAAGATCCTTTTCATTGTCCGTACTTGATAAAAGGATATTGTTGATTTTGCAGGTCACATGGATGTTGTTATTTCCAATATGAAGTACTTTGCATTTTTCTGTATTGAATTTCATTTGCCATTTTTCTGCCCAGCTTACCAAAGTATTAAGGTCATTTTACAACTGCTGCCACTGTAATGTTGATGTTATTTTATTGGTTATTTTAGTGTCATCTGCAAATCAGGATATTTTACATTTTAAACCCTCATCTGTTTCATTTATGTAGATAAAAAGTATCGGTCCAAGTAGTGACCCTTGGGGAACTCCACTAATCACATTACACCATTTTTATTCCTTTTCTTTTATCACAACTCACTGTTTTTGGTCTGAAAGCCAGTCTTGTAATCATTTCTGCATTCTTCCCTTCATTCCAAAAGCTTCTATTTTGCTTAGGAGATGCTTGTGAGGGACAGTGTCACACACTTTCTAAAAGTCGAGGTAAATTATATCTACTGCTCTTGAGTGATTTGTAAACATCATGGAAGAAATCCAGTAAGTTCGTGAAGCATGAACGTCGATGTCTGAAACCATGATGCTAGTCTTTGATAATGTTATTTTCTTCTAGATATTTAACTATTTTATCTCTTATTATTGTTTCCATTAATTTGCACACTACTGTTATTAAGCTGATTGGTCTGTAATTTCGTGGGAGAGACTTATTTCCTTTGTTTGCAAACTGGTGTTACATTTGCTAGTTTCCATTCAAATGGGACTTTCCCAGTATTTAACGATTTATTGAATAGGACAAAGAGCGACAACAATAACTCATTTTTTTTGCTTCTTTGAGAATTCTCGGTGATAGTTTATCAGGGCCAGAGGGTTTTATGCCTGTATTATTTATGGCTGAGAGGATATCGCTATCGTGGATAGGATAGTTACTGAGGACGGTGCTATTGGCTTGGTTTATGGGCGACAGTAGGCTTCTGGTGGTGTTTTCTACCGTAAAAACAGATGCAAAGTAATCATTATGAATGTTCGCCATTTGAACCTCATTTTCTGAGTGTTTGCCACTGTCCGTTTCTAGAGGGCCTATTGATGTAGCCATAACCTTTTTCTTTTTAATATAACTTTAAAATTCTTTAGGATTTGGTTTTCACGTATTAGCAATGTGGAGCTCCAGGAGGACGAGGAGGAGGAGGAGGAAGGGGGAGAAGCCAAGAGGGAGGAAGTAAGAGAGGGAGAAGAAACAAGAAAAGGCAAGGAAAGATGAAAGGAGGGAAGGAGGAAGGAGGTGAGAGAAAAGGCAGGAGGGAGGAAGGAGGAAAATAATTAAAAGAGGAGACGAGACAAGAAGCAAGGAGGAGAAGGAGGAGGGAAGGCAGGAGGGAAGAAGGAGGAGGAAAGATAACAGGACGGAGGACAAGAAAATGAAAAGCACAGGAGAGAGAGTAGTGGGAGGGAGGGAGGGTAGAAGGGAAGAAGAAAGGAGAGAAGCCAGGACGGAGGGAGGAAGGGGAGAGGAGACGAGCTAAGACGGGGGAAGGGAGGAGAGAAGAGAGGAGACGAGAGATGACTGGGGGGAGGGTTGGAAACAGGGAAGGAGGGAGGAGAAAAAAAAAAGCGGAGGGAGGAGAGGAAAGGAGAGAAGATGGGATGGGAGACAAGGGGAGAGAGAGAGAGAGAGAGAGAGAGAGAGAGAGAGAGAGAGATTGGATTTTTTGAGATTCTTAGTTCACCCTCCTCCCTACCTGTCTTCATCTCTCCCCTTTCTCCTCTCTCTTACCTCTTTTCTCGCTTCTTACTCACCTCTTCTCTTCCTCCTGTCTCTTTTTCTTTCTCTTACCTCTCGTCTTACCGCCCCTATCTCTCCTCTCCCTCACGTCTTCTCTACCCTCTCACTCTCTTTCCCACCATGCCCAGACGTATCCTGTACAACATTCCCCATTCATCACCTCTTCGCTAGCTCTCATCACATCCCGTCCATATATCCTTCTCGCACGTACGGTAGCATCTCTCTCTCTCTCTCTCTCTCTCTCTCTCTCTCTCTCTCTCTCTCTCTCTCTCTCTCACACACACACACACACACACACACACACACACACACACACGCACACACACACAATATATAGACAGATAGATAGATAGATAGATATTATAAATATACCATATATATATATATATATATATATATATATATATAAGGTGTCCCATAAGTCTGGACCCATAGGGATTTCTAATATTTTATATTATGTTGCAGGTAACCCATGTCACTGACGAGAGAGGAGATTGCGTCTTCAATTATGTGTGCGACACAATGGCGGACACTTTGAACAGATTATGTAATGAATTTTTAGACTGTTTTGTAATTTTATTGATTTTTCCCTATGGGTCCACACTTATGGGACACCCTGTATATATATATATATATATATATATATATATATATATATATATATATATACATACACGGTAGACACACACACACACACACACACACACACACACACACACACACTCCCTTTCAAAAGCCTTCCTCCTTTTCTCTCTCTACACCCACACCTGTAATCTACCTCGCTCTTTTCACTGACTCCTTATCTACTCTTCCATTCTTTTCACACCGGGTCTCCTATTCTCTCAACTCATTTTCTTCTCCAGTTCTTCTCCTGTTCTCCTCCTGTCCTCTCCCTCTCCACACCTCTTCTCCCTGTCTCTCGCTCCCTCCCCCCTGCACCCACACCACACCCACTGTTATGGTCAGGTTCAGCACTTGTTCAATTTATCCTTCCATTCTGTGTTATGGGGGGCGATGAACGGGCGAGAAGCGAGACAAGGAGGCGGGGGGTTGAAATGGGTGTGGTTCCTTTCCTACCCTTCACTCAGCTCTTCTGTCCCTCACCCCTTGCCTCTCCATTCCTCCCTCTCCCCTCACCTCTCCATCCCTCTTCCAGCCTTCACCTCTACATCTCGCCATTCATTTCCCAGTGCTCGCGTCTCCATCCCCCCATTCCTTTCCCAAGCCTCAGTTCTTTGTGTCAGAATTTCCCTCCCAGTGCTCACCTCTCCATCTCTCCATTTCTCTCAGCTCTGACAATTCCATCATCTCATTCCTCTCGCATCCCTCACCTCTTCATCGCCTCCCTTCCTCTCCTGCCCCTCCGTCTCTCCATTCCTCCCCCAGACCTCACCTCCCACCCTCATCTCACCCGCCAGCTCTCACTCCAGCCTTCCCTCTCATACCTCCACACCCTCTTCCTTATCCAGCTCTTCCGGTCCTTACTAGGCAAGGGTCTGAGGGTGGATCGGTGTGGTCCTATTCAGCTGTCCTCCTCTACGATTTCATGGGTCTGGAATGCTTAGTTGGACCTCGTGTGTGTCTCGCCCAGGAAGGCTATGGGTGGGCTGTAATTATTTGTGTGCTTGGGAAACTAGCGGGTGGTGGCGCTTTACAGGAGTGTGTGTGTGTGTGTGTGTGTGTGTGTGTGTGTGTGTGTGTGTGTGTGTGTGTGTGTGTGTGTGTGTGTGTGTGTGTGTGTGTGTGTGTGTGTGTGTGTGTGTGTGTGTGTGTGTGTGTGTGTGTGTGTGTGTGTCACAAAGAGAGAGAGAGAGAGAGAGAGAGAGAGAGATTCAGACAGAGACAGAGACACTGGAGCTAAAGTTTATTGTTGCTGTCTGTTCCTAATCATGAAAGTAGTCACAGATTAGCTCTGCAACATTTTCTGCTGTATCACCCATTCTTTGTTGCTCCATCAGTAGCGTAGGGCGATGGGCCAGGCTACTCATTCCAGACATATAAGGCAACACACTCACTGATACGATATTCAGTAAAACGGCAACATACAACAGATGAGACTGCCACAGCACTGTATACAGCGGTGTTTAAAGGTGTGGTTTAGGAGCACCGTAGGCAATGGTGGACAGGTTAAGGCGCCTTGCACAGTTGTTATTAGAAGCTCGTGCCACTACACTGCTTCGAAAATCATATATGTTGTATTATGCTTCACTCGGAACACACTTGCGAAGGAGAAGGGATTCAGTGTTTGTATTACTGCTGTGTTTAATGCTAGATGCTTGCTATTTCGTGCATTTTTTTTTCTCATATTTATCGCTATTACCAAAAGGTCTTTAATACCTTCGGCAAACAGAACCAAACCAAATTATGAAATTGGAATCTCTGCCAGTTCGTGTAACAAGCCAGATACGTAAACATTTTGTGAACAATGTGAGGATATATTCATAATGTCACGCTGGCAGTGGTTCAAGACTAATCTTTTACTTACACAATTAGAACATAATACTGTACCTGGGAAAATAACATAACACGCACAAATGCAAGTTTATTTTGCTGAGAATAGAATCACTATAAGTACAATGTCATTACAGTTCATTTCTTAAAATTATAGTTTTGTTCTTATGAGGGTGGTAATTCAGCTTCCTTGTTAACACATACAGGTTCCTACAATTCACACCCTGTTGAGTAATATAATTCAGCATCAGCATGAACAGAATGCAAGAATTGTTCCGACCATGAGACTAGTATTAACATGCACGTTCCTGTGCCTATTTCTCAGATGAACAAATCTGTCGATAGCTGGATTACGATACTAGAGTTGTAGTGACCATGAGAAGGCTGACTGGTGTGATGCTTACGATTTGTAACTATGTGTAAACATTGTCATATACAATGATAAGTAACGAGATGCAATACATTACAGAAGTGTGGTGTCTTATCGTAACCTCAACTACCCTCCTGTGACGTTCCCTCCCTCCCTCCCCTCTCAGACCTATTGGATTTTTCCTGGCCAAGGCAAGATGGTTTTACACAACACTGGAAATCTTAAGAGGTCCAAGGGTCACATTACTATTTCTTTTCCCTCCTCCATCTTACCTCCATTACCTCCTCGTATTTCGCTTTCTCTGTTTTCTTTCCTTCTCTCCACGCATTACCTTTCCTTCTCCATCCTCTTCCAAACCTATTTCTGTCTACATTCCCCCTTACACCTCTTACCCTCTCATCTCTCTTACTTTATCTCTCACCCCTTCATTCTCTGTCTGTCTTTCTGTCTGTCTGTCTCTGGCCTTGTCTGTCTGTCTGTCTCTCTGTCTCTCTCTCTCTCCCTCTCTCTCTCTACAATGGGAAGGCTTGTGGTTAGGATGTAAGTCCAGGTACAAGCACCACAAGGCAGGGTCAAAGAGGAGAGAGAGAGAGAGAGAGAGAGAGAGAGAGAGAGAGAGAGAGAGAGAGAGAGAGAAATAAAAGCAGTCACGAGAAAGGCAGGTAGTAAGAAATGGGTAGGGACTTGAGAAGGGGAAAGAACTGCAGAAAAGAAGGAAGGACCGTGAATAAGGAGGTACAGGAAAAGCAAGATGGAGAAAGGGTGGACAGACAACAAAATGGATTCGGAAAAGGAGAAAAAGAAGGGAAAGAGGTGAGACGCAGTGCAGAAGCAGGGGGACAGAAACGGAGAGTGATTAGAGGTAAGGAATAGGGAGTGGAAAAGAAAAAAGGGAAGGAGTTCATGGAAATTTGTGGAGTGATGGAAAGCCGGAACAGATAAGCTATATAAAGGTCCAGTCTAGTCTGTTCTCTCTCTCTCTCTCTCTCTCTCTCTCTCTCTCTCTCTCTCTCTCTCTCTCTCTCTCTCAATCACACACACACACACACACACACACACCATTTTGTACAATCAACAGGCATACACTTTTACAAAACGCATGCAGGCAAACGGACACTGTTCATGCACCCACTAACAGTGCAACCACACACTTCCTTCCCTGCAAACACACACACACACACACACACACACACACACACACACACACACACACACACACACACACACACACACACACACACACACAACATTTACACACAGCCACAATCGAACACACTGTCACGCGCGCATCACATAAACACAGACAAAGGTATAATGGTTCCCTGACAGATCGCAGCCACGCCCTACTGTATCAAGCAAGCAAGCAAGCAAACACACACACACACACACACACACACACACACACACACACACACACACACACACACACACACACACACACACATGCACAGGCAGATAGCGAGGCATAATGGGGAACTGAGAGGAGCTGTGTGGGAGGGGAGGGCTGCTATGGCCACCCTCATTGTCTGGCGGAGGAAAGAGAGGTAGGGAGGGAGGGAGGGAAACGAGAGGGAAGTAGAGAAGGAGGAGGGATGGAGGGGTATGAGATAGAAAAAGGGAGAATACAGAGGGTAAGGGAGGGAGGTGAGATTGACGTAAGGGGAATGGAAGGAGGAAGGGAGGTGAGGTGGAAGTAGGGAAGATGAACTGAGTGAAGGAGGAAGAAAGACGAGATGGAAGTAGCGAAAACGAAGGGATGCGAGATGAAACGGAGGGAGGGAGGGAGGCAAGACGGCGGGAGGGAGATGGAAAGGAGAGGGGAAATAGCAGTAGGAGGAGAGATGGATGAAGGAAGGGACCTAAGATGGAAGAAGATAGGATGGAGGGAAAGAGGGGAGTAGGAAGATGTGAGGAAGAAGAGCGAGATGGAAGCAGGGACGGGCAAGAAGGAAAATTGGCAAGTCGGATCTGGTTAGTGTGATGAAAGTGGAATCGGGGTAGGGAGAGAAGGAGGAAAGGGGGAGGGAGAAGGGAAGTGGCAACGAGAGAGAGGGAGGGAAGAGAGAGGGAGAAAAGCAGCGAGAGACGAAAGAAGGAATGATGAAGGGAGCGGGGGAGGAAAGAAGAAGGGATAAAGGGAGTGAAGGGGCAAGGGAAGGATATATTGGGAGTGGGGGAGAATGGGAGGGAGACTGGGAGTGGTGAAAGAAGCGAGGGAGGACAAAGAGGGATGATACTGGACAAAGCAGAGGAAAGAATGAGAGGGAAAGGGGATGGTACAGAGGGAGAGGGAAAAAAGAGGGAAGGGAAGTAAGAGTGATAAAGGAGCAGGCGGGAAAGCGAAAGGGAGGGACAGATGACGAGAGAAAAAAAAAATGAAAAGAAAGAGGAAGAAGGACGAAAGGGTGTAGGAATAAAGGAAGAGAGTAAGTTGGAGGGAGAGAGAGGGTAAAGGAAAACGATGTGAAAGCAAGGCAAGGGAAGGAAAAGTATATGGTGATAAAAATAAAAGGAAACAGCCACAGACAGTGATCGTTTCGTGGTCGCTTGTAATAGGGTTGGTTATAACTACGGTGTCTGTTCAGTGTCTCAAAGGCTACGATTGACATGCTGGAAGGAAAAGTGATAGAGGGGAGGAGGGACCGCGAGAGGGGAGAGAAGAAAGGCTGGTAGGAGGAACTTTGATGAGAATGAGGAGTAAGGAGATAACGGATGGATGACGCAACAAAGATTCATTAAAGAAGATAAGAGGAGGATGCGAGGGAGGAAGGGAGGTGGTGTGTGGGCAGTGACGTGAGATAAACGAAATGAACAGAGAGAGAGAGAGAGAGAGAGACAGAGACAGAGACAGAGACAGAGACAGAGACAGAGCAAAATATGTAAGAAATCTATGAGGTCCGTTGATAAATTTATCACGAGAAAACTATAGCACGTCACAGAAAAAACAAACAATGCAGTATATTAACAAAGCATATAATAGGTTCATGGGAAAGAACTGGAAAAATGAGAGCTGTGAGTATGGGCAAGATGCGCGAAAAAAGATAGCTTGTTAGAAAGATGAGATCACGAAACGCAGTGTATACATATGAGCATAAAAAGGATGCAAGGAACAGAAGATAAGAGAAGAAGGATAGTAGTGAGGGTGAGTAAGGATAGCTGAGAAAATTATAATGAGAGTGATGGCCATAAGCGGGCGTGTGTTAGCATGAGAATACCTCTAATTACAGGTGTGGTGGGTGTACCTGTGCTGGGAATGTTGGTGGCTGCTCAGACGGCCGGGGTGGTCCTCAAAGGTCACACTCACACCACACCACCATATATATATATATATATATATATATATATATATATATATATATATATATATATATATATATATATATATATACTCGTATATGAAGGCATTATAAATGCACATACATACATTCTGTAGATATCCTGGTATCCGCAATATAAAAGGAAACGCCAAGTACCCTGAGTACTCGGGATATTTCGAGCTTTCTTTTTCTTTTAGTACGGTAGATAATCAGATAATTTATGAATAACCTATATGTAAGTGAACTGTTTGCACATATATACATACATATATACGTATTTACGTATTTATCCCTTTGCAGACAAATACTTTCGTGAATCCATTCATGCACCGTGCACTTGTGTAATGTCCCATCAGTAGGGAATGGGTTATAATTCATGCATTAAATGCAAGGATGACCAGTTACTCGCTTCTGGGCGACAACACGTGAACATCAAAGCCCAATCATCCTTTGGAAGCGAAGCCTTATGAATCACTTCCCTTTAGGGCACTTTAACCCCCTAGACCACCAGACTTTCATTTGTAGGCTATATGGTTTACCACCCAACGCAGTGAACGGTTTTCATGAGTATAAAAAACCATTTTGTTTGTTACTCAGTGCAGATTCATCGAGAATGACAACACATCTAATGAGTATTTGTGCCAAGCCCCGACCCACCACCAGAAATTTACGTTCATTCATACATGTACATACTCGTGCACACACACACACACACACACACACACACACACACACACACACACACACAAGAACGGACGAAGAGGTAGATACAGACAGATAATGCTATACAAACAACCAAAGACAGACACAAAGACAGACGGAAGGCCAGCCATAAAGATAGTAAGATGTGACAGATGCCTCCAATTATGATAATGAACTTGGAATGGAAGATGGGCCAGGGTTGACAAGGTCCCCGTCTCTCTTGCCACTGCCGGGGTGGCGGGTGTTTCTGTGCTGTGTACAAATCTCATTAGCTCCTTCACTACACCACGTATTTTTTAAGGCTTAACAACACTCGTCCGGCGGTGGCTGCAGTTCAGTGTCGAACACGGTGCCATCTTACTGAAAAAGGTAACGCTGATAGCTTCTCACTTATTCTTTATAGGTCTCCCCTGAACTAATGAAATCTGTCGGTGGGAAGAATAAGATAAAGCTAGTAATCGTACTGAAGGGCTTAATATCTTGACTACAATGACATTTTAAATTAATCCTTGTGCATGGCATTTTTTTTTTTCTTTAGTTTCGATAGAATTTCTAATTACAAAGAGGTTAAGTAACTGTAACTCCTCTAGTTACCGTAGTGTCCCGTACGCTAAAAAAAAAAAAAAAAAAAAAAAAAAAAAAAAAACTTCCAATGGTGGGAAAGGTTTATCTGGAACATAAAATTGTCAGATGGTATCAGGGATGAAGTAAAAGACATCATCGTATGGAAAGGGTTAAGAATAAGAGGGCAAAAATAAACCTTCAGGGTGATATTAGGCAGACTGTAGGGAATTACTGGTGTTATTAGAGGAACAGGCGCAGGGACGGCAAGGCCAATAGTGGACCTGACAAGAAAGAATTTGTGAAGAAAGGAAACTGGGAGGAAGAAAGAGGGAGGTGGAGGGATGGAGGAATAGTTAGGGAGGAGGAGGGAGAGACAGGCAAGAGGGATATAGGGAGACGGAGGAAGGAGGGAGGGATAATCTTGCAGAGGAGAGAGACGGAAGGATAGAGCTGGAAGGAAGGAGAGAGACACAACGAAGATGGAACTGGAGAGATGAAGAGTTGGAGCTGGGAAGAAGGAGAGAGGCAGTCTTGAGAAGGAAGGCGATGAAGAGACGGAGGATGGAGATGATAGGGAAGAAAAGACAAACTCGGAGAAGGAAGGAGACAGACAGAAGGAGGTTGTAAATGGGTGGGAGAAAGGAGGGCCAATCCCACGAGGAAAGTTATGGAAGTGGAGCTGAGGAGAATGGCAAGGCAAGGAGGTGAGGAGGTGGGAGGTGACGTGGATGAACGGAGGGAGGAAATGAGAGAGAGAGAGAGAGAGAGAGAGAGAGAGAGAGAGAGAGAGAGAGAGAGAGAGAGAGAGAGAGAGAGAGAGAGAGAGAGAGAGAGAGAGAGAGAGAGAGAGAGAGAGAGAGAGAGAGAGAGAGAGAGAGAGAGAGAGAGAGAGAGAGAGAGAGAGAAAAAAAACCGTCGGAGTTGAGGGATGAAGGAAGGAAAAAAGATGTAAACTTGGTGGCGGAAAAGAAAGAGAAGCTAAGAGTGAGAAAAGAAGGAAGAGGAGAAGGAGATGAGGGAACAAGGAAGGACAGAAGGAAGGGTGAGCAAGAACTTTGAGGAGGAAAGGAAAGAGGGAGTCAAAGAAAAAGAGGGGGGGAAGAGGAAGAAAATTAGAGAGGAGAATGAGAACAACCGACGAGGAAGACAGAAAAGTGAAAAGAGTAAAGGAATGAAATGAAGGAGATGACGGGACTATGTTGAGGAAATAAGGAAGGATGAGGGGAAGAAAACGAAGGGGAGGAAAGGAAAGGGAGTGGGATAGTAGAGGAGAAGAGGAAAACAAAGGGGAATAGGGAATAAACATGGAAACAAGAGGCTGAAAAGAACAAGGGAACAC
>NC_137045.1:19774188-19801688 GCF_032717465.1 Coenobita brevimanus | reverse complement strand
AAAAAATGAGGAACAGATAACAGGCGAGAAGAGGAACTCAAGATAGGACACATAAAAGGGTTGAGGAGAGGCACAGTAAGTGAGGAAGAGAGGGAGGTGAGGAGGGACAAAGGAGGTGATAAAACAGAGAGAAAGAAGGGAGAGGCGAGAGGAGGTAGAAGTGAAGGTGTATGGGATGTCACGGGAAGGAGGTTAGGGTTTCAAGAATAACAACGCCAGAGTGGAAGGCAAGGGTGAAGGACGCTGAGAGAGAGGAGGAGGGTGGAGGGGGAGGAGAATGGAAGAATGAAGAGAGCAATGGAAAGAAGGAGAGAAAGAATATGGAGGGAGAGAAGGATAGAGGAAATGAGAAAAAAGGAAGGATGGTACAGCGAATGTGTGGAGGGAGAGAAGGAATACGGAGGGAAATGACAGAGGAGTAGAAGGAGGGTTGGCAAGGTAGGGTAGGAGTGAAGGAGAGAAGGAGGATGAAGGAAGAGAGAGACAGAGGAAGAATGAAGAGAAAACGGGAAAAAGAAAAAAATGGAGGTAGAGAAGGATGGAGGAAGAGATAGTGTAACAATTGCATAAATAAATTCACCAAGAAAAGTACCATGATCACTCAGTAAATGTGTAAGGATGGAGTTACATGTGCTGCCGGTACACAATGCTTCATACCAGACAGGCATGCAGAGTGCCCCCAACTAATTTCTTTGATTTTAGATACTGTACCATCCCGACATCGTATAAAACGTATTTTTGTACTTTAGATGATGATAATGATAAGGGCTAGGCTACCTCTTTTATAATTAATAATGATTATGATGATGATTATGATGATGATAATAATTTAGATAACTAATCCCTAGCTTTCTCATAGAAGTCTCTTTCTTACGTACCATATCTACAGGAATCTAAATCTGAGGGGCATCCTCCAATATGGTGCCGATAAAAAAACACAGACTGCTCGATCCAGTCCTCTTTTTGAGATCAGTGGCGACAAGTGGCAGGGCAAAATAAGAATGTGGGATGCTAGTTTTGTGGCCGAAGAAGTAAGTTCAAAGTAAGTGCCTATTTGTGATAAGGCAAGGAAAATGAAGCCAGAAAAAGGAGGGGAGGGTGAAAGAGACAAGGACCAAAATATAGTAAGTCTGGCTAAGACGAGAACAAAGTCAGTGGCACGAGAATGAAAGGAAAGGAAGACGATAAGTGTAAGGAAAGTACGGCAGAGGAAAGGGAAAATGGGCAGATAAAGAAGAGCAAAGAAAGTCAGAGGAAAGAAAGAAAGGAAAAGAATAAGAGGATTGTGATGAAAGGCAGGGTAAAGGCAGAGCTAGGAAGAAAAGAAGAGTAAGTCGAAGAGGGGGATGGGAAGAGGAGCTAGGGGAAGGGAAGAAGGGCTAAGGGAAGAGAAGGATAAGAAGAAGGGGAAGGAAAGAATAGCAAAAGGAAAGGGAGTCAAGGGGGACGAGGAGAGGGAAGAGAGGCAAGAGGAAGGGAAGACGGGCGAGGGGAAGAGAGAGGGAAGAAGAGAAAGGGAAAGGAGGAGGAAATGAGTGAAGGGAAGGAAAGATAAACAGAAAAAATCACACCATGTACTCTGACCTTAATGAAAAGTACAGTAGACAGGGAATGTGTGTGTGTGTGTGTGTGTGTGTGTGTGTGTGTGTGTGTGTGTGTGTGTGTGTGTGTGTGTGTGTGTGTGTGTGTGTGTGTGTGTGTGTGTGTGTGTGTGTGTGTAAACTATATAAACTTGGAATTATCGAGGTGGTTCGGACTTAATATCAACTTCAGTACAACGACATCTTTTTATATATTATTCTCGCTGCCACCAGACGACATATATTTAGCTTATGGGAGAATTTATGGTGAAGGAGTATGCAACAACTTCTGTAGCTTCTTTATTACAATGATGTACACCTATATACTTTTCTGGCAATCTTCAACCTCCGTTATATAGCTTCAGAGATACCTATCGCAGTGAGGGGTTACTGTAAAGGGAAAAGTAATTATCCTGTCAAACTAAAGTGATCAAAGGAAGCAAACCAGCAGGGCAGTTGTCAATTTCCAGCATACGTATTATGCTGTTTGACTTTCTTTAGCGTCTAGGGTGCGCTACAGATGGTGAGAGCGTAAACAACTACTTAACATCAGGGAAATAAATTCGTTAGACTGGATGTCAACATTTTATGATGGAACTGGATATTTAATACTAACTTTTATGCAAAATATGTTTTTTTAGCCCTATATCTTGAAGCAAAGGTAACCTGATCCAGTCTAATATCAGTGACTGCTGTGGTAACAGAATTTTCTCAGCCAGTACTATTGTTACAAGAAAAAGAAGTAAAGTTTTGACAGAAGTTGGATTATGCTCTCTCTCTCTCTCTCTCTCTCTCTCTCTCTCTCTCTCTCTCTCTCTCTCTCTCGGAAATCTGGTAGTTAGGTTTCAGAGCCGTCTTTCGGGTTGCATAAAGTTATTATATTGCTTTCGAATAACTCTCACACTCTCACCCTCACCCTCCAGTCACCTGCAAAGCTTCTCCCATCATTTTCACATCACAGTCTCTCATCATCATTTTTTTGTCTCATTCCTATCCCACACCAGCCACAATCTTGAATTACTCCTCTTTTTCCACCAACTGTCCTATGACCCCCATCACAAACACTCTATAGGCATCTGTCCTACGGCTCTATCTGGCTTGTCCGAAAACCTGCCTTTCTCTCCCTCGTTTCTATCGCTACGAAGTCCACACGCAACAATCAGCGCCACCTTCTCTCTCCTTCCTTCCTCACTCTCACACTGTCACCCTCAACCTCCAATCAGTCTCAATGTTTCCCTTCACTTCCACGTCCCCTAACCACACGCTCCCCTCCAGCAACCATAATGCAGTTAGTAACAAGGGCCACAACGGGTGAGGGGAGGGATTCAATCACATCGTCACCAATTACGCTGCTCATCAACTCACTTCCGCTGGGGCAGGATGTGGATTGAGGGGAGAAATAAGGAAGGAAGTGGGTGTCAGAGGGAAGACGACACCGGAGAGAAGACGAATGGACAGGGGTGAAGAAGGGGTGAGAGGGGAGAAGGAATAAACCATAAACACACACATACACACACACACATACACACACACACACACACACACACACACACACACACACACACACACACACACACACAAACGCACTATTATATGTCTATGTGTGTCTCTATCTATCTACGTATCTATCTACCCAACTGTATCAACATAAATATCTACAAAGTATATCTATCTATCTGTTTCTCCATCTATCTATCCACGTATCTATCTCTCTATCTGTCTGTCTGTTTACCTAGTTAACAATCTCGTTACATTACTATAATAATGGATAAATAATGCTTACATGGCAAGGTTAAATTCACTAAAATCAGTACAGCATAAGAAGGTATACTGTATTGTACGTGGGGCATCAGACACAACCAATCATTATATATCCCGACGGTTTTGAATAGGTATGGGTACGAACAGGAATGGCACAGAACACCAGTCAGCTGAAGAGAACAGCAGCAACAACGACAGTAACAATAACAAAGGCGTACACTAATGACAAAACAACAACAAACCCAACAAAAACAGCAAACTCAACGACAATAACAAGGGGTCAGGTAAGATAATGAACTCTAGCGAGGCTTCTTCTTTACCTGCCAGACTTCCTTATTTGGGCACACCTGACCTCTCCTGGGGTAAGGTGATGGACAAGTCTGGGAGGAGGGGAAGGGGAGGGGATTGGGGGAGGAAGGGAAGGAGATAGAGTTACAGCTGATCCCTCTGTCGACCCTTGTTTGTCAGTCCATATATGTATTCTTGGGTATTATTGTCTCTGTGTTTCCTTTGAGCCTCCTTCCGCCTTTTGCATGTTTACTCCTTTGATGCATATGTTTGTTTCTGACCGTGTGGCTTTTTGACGCTCTTGTTTTTCTCTCTCTGCTCGTCTCTTTGATGTCTCTATCTGTTCCTGTCTGCTTGTACCTCTTACGTAGCTGGCTTATCCTATCTGTCCACTTGATGTCTCTCTCTCTTGGCTACATGTCAGCCTGTCACTCTGCTGTCCCTATCACTTCCTGTCGGCTCTCACGTCTCCATCTGTCTGTGTGTCTGCCACTCTCCTATCTCTATATCGCTGCTTTTACGTTCCTTTGATGTCTTTCCTTTCCCGTATGGATGACGCATCAACACAATTCCGTATGCCTGCTATGATTTTTTTTTTTTTTTTTTTGCCGTATTTCTCGTGTTAGTATAGATGTTTCTTATCCTTTTCTCTTCCTGTCTGATTTCTCTCTTTTCGTCTACAGCCCTAAGTCTCCACAGAAAAAACTACCTTCTATTTCAACCAACAACCACACTGGTTTGGTGGTAACATTTTTGCCTCGCAGTCTGCATGCTCCCCACATTATCTGATGTTCAAAACTTACTCGTGACAGACACTTGATATGGGTGTTGGTAGTATGTCCTTTGCTTTGCTTGCATATGATTCCATGTTGTTTGTTAATACATACCAGTTATCAGACATAATTATACAGTCTCTGACACTACCGTAATAAACACAATCATTCCAACACTTCAACTTTCGTCCTCAGTGCAGGAAGCCCTTCCCCATTCATACTTCTGGCCACCACATTCCTTGTCCCGCAGTGGATCTCGTAATACAAATATATTCCTTTCAAGCCAGGTTCCCTTCATGATAAATCCTACATATCTTAGTCTGAGCAAATCACTCGCACATTAGTTGACTCTTCCCATAAAATCCATCCATCCAGCCTCTTCCACACACACAATATCCTCACAGTCCCCTATTCACACATACTTGTACGGCATTTCATTGTCCTCTCCGTATACATTCCAATCACCGCAGCAGCATGCCAAATTATCGATCTATCTATTCCCGGACGCCATAATCCCGTATGGGGTGGCCATTTGACTCTGAGTTATTTGTTTTACGGGGAGGGGCACTAACCCTCCACCAACCCACTTGACACGTAGGAAGCACGTATGGTTTGGTTATATGGTTACCACCCAGCGTTGTAAATGGTTTCTTGGCTTACAGGAAACCATTTGGCTTGTCACTCAATGTAAAGCCACCTGTAACGGAAAGAAAAGCATAAGTAGTGACAGGAAAGATGGGAGAAATAGGAAGAGAGGAGGGCAGGCACAGAAAAAGAATGATAAAGGCTAAGGAAGAAGTAGGCAGCACTACATCAAGTGAGTGGATGATTGTCGCCACCACCTACCACTTATACTTTACATAATTCTCACAACTCGAAATGTGTTATGAAGCTTGGGAGTATATGATTAACACTATGAGTTGCTGCAGCCGATATCTTAACCCTCCTGTGCGAAAAGTCTCCACTAAGCTCAATAAAATGGCTTGGAAACAGCAAGATGAAAAATAAGCATCCGGACTGAAGAGGTTAAGCAAACACAGCCCATCTACGTCCCCCCTACAAATTAGCACAACATGTGTATTCAGTGAAGGGCAAACCACACTGGAAGGGAAGCTGTAACCCAGGTAATTGCAGGTAAATACAGGGCCCAGGTGACTAAATACAGACTCTTGTAACCGCTGAACAAATTCCCACTCCTACCTACCCCGAGGGGAGAGAGGAAAGGGGCAGGGAGGAAGGAAGGGTAGGAGGGGGGTAGAAAAGCTGGAGGAATGGTGGAAAAGAAAGGGAAGTGGAAGATGAGGTAGGGTGGAGAGGTGGAATGATGAAATGGGGGAGGGGGGAAGGAAGGATGGAAGGGGGTAGATGAGGAAGGAGAGTAGGTAGGTGGTGGAAATGTAAGGTTACGGACGGGAGAAAAGAAGGCAAAGGTAAGGGCAGATCCCCTTCAGGTAGACATCATGAAGAACTTATCCACGGGGATCATTTCTGTAACTGAGGCCTTAGAGCCTGTGGCAGGTTGTACACCCACTCCCCTGGGATATAAGGCCATTATTTCATTCAGTCTACCACAGTTCCCTCTCACAGGTGTTACCCAAGGGAGTCACTTAATCTACCAACCCACAAAAGGTGAGACGGACGCTCGTGAGTCAGGTGGTGCCAGCTGCCCGCAATAGGAATCGAACCCTGATGCCATCGGGCCGGCAGCTTCGTCGTTAACAATACTAACCAACAGGCTATTGAGTTTGGGGGAACGAACGGAATGGGACGGAATGAAGGAGGGATGGGACGGTGGAAAGGAGAGAAAAGCATACCAGTAAGACATAAAACTAAGAAAGACGGGATGGAAAGGGAGGGATGAGTGAGAGGGAAGAGGATAGAAAATTCGAGCAGAACCCAGGACGGTAAGAAACTAAGTGCAGCTATGGAAAAACCAGTTATGAATATAATGATGGAGGGGAGGGAGTGGAGAGGGAGTGGTGATGTGGGGGAGATACTGGGGGAATGGAGTGGGGTGAGGGAGGGGTGGTGTGAGGGAGGAACGACAGGGAGGGAGCTGAATGAGAGAGGAATAATGTGAAGTGATACTGGAGAGGATGAAGTGAGGTAAGGGAAGAATGGTGAGAGGGAGAGATAAAGGGGAAGGACTGGTGAGAAGGATAGGTGCTATAGAAATGGAGAGGACTGAGTGGGATGAGGGATGGATGGTGTGAAAGAGAGATGGTGAGGAGACGAAGTAAGGTGGGGGGAGGGAGAAAAAAAAGAGTGAAATGAAATGGTGAAGAAGCAAAAGTAAAAGGTTGGAAAAGTTGAGAAGGTAGTAGAGGAAAGATGGAGTATGAGAACGAGGTGGAGGTGAAACGAGATGACCAATGAAATGAAGTCAATGAGTACACAAAAGACGGTATACACGCAGAAGCTAAAAAGGGGAGGGATATGAGGAAATATGGAAGAGAAAAGTATGAAAGAGGAGAAGGTATAATAAACACTGACAGTCAAGGATAAGTCATTGGGATCGAAAAGAGGAATACCGTTGAGAGGACGTGTGGCAGGAAATGAGGGAAGAATAAAGAGGGGTGGGGACGGAGGAACTGAGAAAAGGATGGAGGAACCGTGGATGGACCGTGGTGGGAAGAAATATTCAAGAGAAGACAGTGGATAGAGTAGAAAAGCATTAAGAGAAGGTGGGCAGGAAGGAACATGGGCGGGAGACGGTAAAGATGAGAGAACAGGAAGGAGACAGGAAGAGAGTGGGGGTGAGAAGAGGAAAGTGAAAGAAGAAGGAAAGTAGGAGAATGAGGGAGTGACAGTGGGTTGGAAGAAAGGAGAAATATGGTATGGACGGGTGGTAAGGAAGGAGAGAGAAAGAAAAAGTGAATGTGACGGCAAGATTATATGTAGACAGGAGGAAGGGAAGTAAAGGGACGAGGAAGTGAGGATGGAAGAAAAGGAAGAACGAAGTGGGGATAGGAGGGACGAAATGCGAGGACACAGTGAGGGTGGAAGGGAAAAAAATGGAGGGAGAGGGAAGGGAGGGAGAGAAAAAGGCTTGGAGGAGATTAACGTACTGGTGGAAGCAATGAAATGAAAGTGTAAGAAAAACTAGAATAATTTAGAAGCCAAAGCAAGAAGTAGAAAAGGGTCTGAGAAATGAGCAAGGCAGGGGAGGAAAGGGCAAGGTAAAGGGGAAAGGCAAAATAAGGAGAGAGTAAGAAAGACAAGGGGGGAAGAAGCACGACAAGGTAAGAGAGGGAGAAGCAAGGCAAGGAGGTAAGGAGGGAGGGGCGCCTGGGTGTGTAATTTCATCCTCTGAGTGTTCCTGCCCACGCTTCACCCATCACTAGGCAAGACCACAACACGGCCACCAGGTATGGGATTGGGGAGGGGGTATGGGGGAGAAGGATAGGTATATGGGAGGGGAAAAGGAAGCGTACATAGGTGAAGATATATGGGGAGTGGAAACAGTATATGACTCTTTTCCTCTCACTTTAGCTCACAAAGTATTCATCCTGACACAGTAATAAAACTTATTATAGTCCAGAGTAACATGGTGACGGGACACAAGGGGGCAGCCACCACAAACTATTTAAACCCACACCATGACATCAGAGGGACTGCAACCCCTCCTCCCATCAATGGTAGTGCACTTCTTCTGACAGCCTCTCATACACCCATCCACCATCACCCCCGGGCTGAGATACGGTGAATGAGGAACGAAAATATATAGACAAGAGGGCATACGCAGAGACAGGAAGTGAAACATGGATGTCGTGGAGAAGGATCAAGGGTGACTGAGAGGTCTGGTATGGAGAGGGTAGGGAAATATGGTGATGAAGGAGGATGTACTTTATAGCAGAAAGGAGACTGAATAAGGAGGAGGACGTGGAGGACAAGGAGGAGGAGGAGAGAAGTAGGGGGGACAGGGAGAAATATCACACTTGGAAAAGATAAATTTACGAACACACACACACACACACACACACACACACACACACACACACACACACACACACACACATCTATCTATCTAGCTATCTAGCTATCTCTGCATATATATATAAATATATATATATATATATATATATATATATATATATATATAATTTGGTTTTACGCCGGGTATCCCCAAAGGGCTAAGGCGTTGCCCCTGGGTAGAGGACTTTTGGACTGGAGCGTGTAGCATTTTATGACCGGATGCCCTTCCTGATGTCTACCAATGACCCTTGGGTGGATTCGATCCTCCGACCCTTCGGTAGGAGCGGAGCGCTCTAACCCACTGAGCCATGTGTGTGTGTGTGTGTGTGTGTGTGTGTGTGTGTGTGTGTGTGTGTGTGTGTGTGTGTGTGTGTGTGTGTGTGTGTGTGTGTGTGTGTGTGTGTGTGTGTGAGAGAGAGAGAGAGAGAGAGAGAGAGAGAGAGTATTCTGAAAAAGGAAACATAGTGAAGGCTGGACGGAAAATAGAAGGGGAATATGGACATGGGAGGGAAGGATACAAGGGAAGGGAGGGATAATATACGAGGTGAATGGAAGCAAGGGTATGGGTTGAGGAGACAGGGATGAAGGAGGATTAAAGGTAAGGGAGGCTGAGGGAAGGAAATGGACATGTGGGGAAGGAATGAGACAGAAATGGGGGAGAGGGAAGTATGAACATGAGACAGATAATGCTATGGATAACAAGGAATGAGGAACATGGATAAAATGAAGGGAAAGAATGGTAAAAATAATAATGAGATAAGCAAGTATAATGAAGATGAAGATGTTTGGGAGAAAGGAGTAGGAAAGAAAGAAATGGAAAGAATCAACAGGTAGAAGACTGGAGATGAGACTTGAGGTTGGTAAAACAGGAAGCTTGAGGGGATGTAGGAAAGAGGGATGAAATACGAAAGACAATACGACCAATGAGGGAATGACCAATGGCAAGAAGAACAGAGGAAATTAGCTGAAAGGGGTGCGTGCAAGAATGAGAAAGGGGAATTAGGGAGAGGAAGGGTAGTAAGGAGGCGGGGGGGATGAACGAAGTTGAGTGTGAAACTAGGATGGCTGGGTTAAGAATGGAACAGGAGGGAGAGGGATGTGTAGAGGGGGAGAGGAAGCAGTGATGCAGAGAAACAGGAGTCAGGGAATGAGACTGGAAAGATATTTATAGAAGAGGATATTTTGCTTTCCCTTGCAACTACCGCCAAACAGTTTTATCCAGCTTAGGGAATATCTTTGGTGTTTATGGCATAAGGAAAACAGGAAGAAAAGAAAGAAAAGAAGAAGAATGTAACCAAGGAAAGGAAAAGGGAGACGGAAGAAAGAAGAAATGAGGAAGAGAAAGTGAGCGAGGGCAGGGAAGAGAGGGGTCTCGATGGAGGGGGATTTATAACGGGATATGATGTGGGGGGCAGGGGAGGAAGAGAAAAGGGTAAGGGGGAAGGACCGACAGTGGAAGGGGGAGGGAATGGAGGGTCAAAAAGAATTGGGCATGAGAACAAAAAGAGAACAGATAGAAGGACAAGTAAAGTCGAAAGAGCAAAGGAAAATAAAGAAAGGAGAGTGATTATGTTGACGCTGAATAAACATAAATATACACATAAACTAAGCAGAGACAAACAAAGTAAGGCAGAACAAGTCACCCTTACTATTTCCTTTCATTTGTGTCCATTATTTTATCTGCCTATCTTTTTTAAGCTTTTTATTTCATCTGTGTAATTGTCTATCCATTATTCTGTCTTTTGGAACTCTTTACTCCACTTGTTCACCTACCCATCTATCATTCTGACTCTTTATCTCTTGGAAAGTCTTACCTCATCCATTTATTCCTGGTTCCATCGCTGTCTCTATCTGTCTATGTATGTATATATGTATGTATGTATCTATCTATCAGTCTGGCTACCTATGAATGTATCTATCTTTTGTATGATACAGATTCAGGGTGGAAGGGGGAAAAAGATCACCATACAACCTAATCCCTATCTAGTCTCTCATTTCACCTCACGTCGTTTCCCTACGTCAGCAATTTACACATCAAAGGACAAAAATAAGACATAAAAATCGTGAAACAAGAAGATAAAAATATAAAAATAAATAAATATCATCATCAATTCGCCTCTATTTTCCCATCGGCAGGTAAGGGGTTCAGAATGCAAGGAAAAGGAAAGAATATGTTAATGGGAGAACTAATTAGCAGCAGACCCGATGAAATGGGCTACACATCAATAATAATAATAATAATAATAGTAAACGCAGAAAAATAAATAGAGCTGGATAAGCACGAGTAATGTGTACATGAGGTAGTTACGCACTGAAAGGAAAATTAAAGAGAGAGAAGCCAAAAGAGAAAATATTACACAGCGGGAAAAAAGCAAGTTAAACAGCAGACTGCCACATCGAGGGGAAAATACGCCAAATGAGAGAGTTAATGGAAGGCAGGATGAAGTCAGAGTGGGAGAGAAGAAAGCCAGTCAAAGGGTTAAGAGAGAGGCCAAAGCAAGGAATATTACATGAGAGGAAAATGAAAGAGTAGACTGATACGTAGGATGGAAATTACACCAGAAGATGATAATGGAGGAGAGGATGAAGCCAGAGGAGGAGGAGGAAGCCACACTAATAACCCATAATTAGGTTAAATAAATTAGGAAGAGTAGAGAGGACAGCAAACAACCACCGCCACGGATAATGACGCAGCCCTACCACGATCTCTCTTTTTTCCCAATTAATTACAGGTGAGATAACGACAGGCAGGTAGCTTATCGGAAAGGGGAAGGGAACCAACGCGGGGCTTGTTCATTACGTCTCGGGTTAATTGGTGGGTGATTAGTGCCGGAGGGAGGTGCTCAGGGGTGGTTTGAGGTTTGGCAGGTTGGGGAGCGTATTCTGCTGGGGACAGGAGGCTTTCCACCACCTCTTCCTTGCCACTGTATTTGCCTCTTTAATATTCTCTTGCAGGTTTATTAGCCCCGAACACAGATTTTCTATTTTATTTTTGCTGGCATCAGACTACTTTATTCAAGTTATGAGAGCCACCAGGAAAGGCTAATCCCACCAGTTCTAAAAGTCTTCCTGAATTGAATGAAATCTTTCAGAGGTCGTAAGATTAACATACAACCCTCGTCGTGATACTGAAGGGGTTCAAATTGTCTATGTCGATATAAGAAAGACATAAATAACATGCAAGGGAACGATAAATGTAATTAGTAAATTAATTTATATGGAAGAGGTGATAATGAAGCTCCTGCTCTGACGAAATACAGAAGTAATGGACTGCACTTCAATATAACTGAAAAGTAGATATGCACTGTAGTTAAACATAATATACCATCCCTTCATCTCGTGGACGTTTTTCTCCTTATTGTTGGTGCCGCCTGACTAAATCAGCCTTGGGAAGACGTTTCTTTCTCACAGTGGTGGAGCTTAAAACTGTAATTCATTCTCTGCAACAGGTTTTCGCAGTTAACATCGTCTGACGGTAGCGCGATTAAAAGGTTCTACACTTTCCACTCAGGTTCTTTACCCTACACTCTTTACTATTACTTATCATCGTCTATCCTCTTTTTATACTGCATTTTCACACTGTATTTCCTCCCAGCATTATCTTTTCTCTCCAGCTTCATTCTTTGCCATTCACCTGATCTATACATCTTCCACTTCCAAAATAATCCACATAAGCATTTCTACATTCCCTCTTAAACTCGCATTTCTGCTGCTCAGTTCCTCACTCCATGTCTCTTCCCTCATAATTCCACCACATCCTCCACCGTAAACCCCAGGCCGTCCCTTTAAACACGTGCGTCCCCTGTCAGCTGATCTTTATTTACAAACACGGTTAAACTCCAGCGCCACGTGGATTGTGCGATTCCATAGAGCACGTCACGCCCACAGGCAAGGGAGGGGAAGGCGTCTAAAAGGAGATATAATGGATAGGGGGGAGGTGTTATTCTTGCTTTCCTTTGGGCCCATCTATAAGCCAAATGGGATGAGGGAAGGCAGAAAGGACAAGGATGATTCAGGAAAGGCACGCATGAATGTTGAATGTAGCATGCAGGAGATGACGATAAATGACAGATAAAGCTAGACAGACAGACAGTGATTTTAGAGTATTGTAAGGACAGGTAAAATACACACTCATACACACATACAGAGAGAGAGAGAGAGAGAGAGAGAGGGGGGGGGCAGGGTCAAAGCACCAGCACACAATTCCCCATTACATACACCTATATAAGCCGCACCTGACCACCCACCTGATAAATATGACATCCCTCGCAGTCATCACAAGCTTAACTGAATCTAAACTTTTTCTTATCTGCCTCTCATAAATTTATCACGTTCCATAGCTCACCTACCCGGTTAATAAGGCAGGTCGTTTATTGGAGGTTACAGAGTGGTTGTCGTGAGGGTCAACTAGATGGAGTTTATCTGGGGTGCTTATAAGGCGAAGCGTCGGCGGATAAGGGGCCTGGGTTTTTATGAGGGTGCGGGTGGGTTAATCAGGAGAAATGGGGGTGGGGCGGGAGCTGGGGATAATGAGGAGGAATATGGGTAGACGCAAGGGAAAGAGGAAGGGAGAAAGAACTGGGCTAAGAGGAGAGACGCTGAGGATGACATGAAGAAGGTTAGAAAGAGGAAACAGGGAAGGGTTGGTATGAGAAGGGTCAAAGAAGGGGAACGCGAAGAAGGCTGAGGAAGGGAAAAAGGGCTGGGTATGAAAAAATGGGAAGAGGATACTATAAACAAAGAAGGAACATCGGTTACGAAAAGAGGTAAGGAAAGGAGTAGCACTATGGGGACGGGAAAATGTTTTGGTATAGAAGCAGCGATAATGAAGACGAATACTGTACAGCCTGAGGAAAAGATATGGAGACAGTAAGATGGGTCATGACGAAGTACAAAGACTGGGAAGAGATGGCAGGAGCTAGAGAGATAATGAGGAGGAATAGGGTACGGGTGAAGGAGGGGTGCGCGGCAGAGTTAATGAGAGAGTTAGGAATAGGTAGAAAAGCCTTGAGGTAAGAAATAAGTTGCGAGCATTACAGGGGTACGGTAATGAAGGGAGAGGGACGGGAGGGAGGGAGATAAAAAGGCAAAGATAATAGGGAGTGGAATGGAAGAAACTGCGAGACAATAAAGGAAAGGTAATTACTGAAAGGTATTATGAAGTGTATGGGGATCATTTATAACAGAAAATAATTGGAGAGAATATATAACCTTCTCATTGTTGGGGTAGCTCTAGCTTTTACTGAAGTTAATTCCAGACAATTTTATTCAGCGAAGAGTCATAGGAACGTGTCAAAGTCAAAACTGATAAGAAAACCGACATATAGGAGAAAATAGAAAAAAAAATGAATTGATAAAAAGTTACAACTGAGAGAAAAAAAAGGCGAATAAGAACATGGCCAGAGAGAGAGAGAGAGAGAGAGGGGGGGGGGATTTTGCAAAAGAAACCTACTTAGCGAGAAACAACAAAAGGAATGAATGAACGGGAATGGAGGGTCCGAAGAAGAGGAAAAGAAAGTCAAGGAAGAACAGAGTATACATAGAATATACCAAGGATGTATACCCCTCACGAGATGCGGCACCAGACAAAGAGATAATAGGGATGCACTGAGACCACCATGAAGGAAACACAACTCCACTGCCTTTAACACGTCCCGCAGAGACACTTTTATTACCCGCACAATTGTGTCTGAGAGAGAGAGAGAGAGAGAGAGAGAGAGAGATTGGGGCAACTCCCACAAAACAGATAAACACGGTAGGTGGAGGATGTTAAAGAAAAGAACTAGTAGAAAATGACAGGTTGCTGAAGCTGTGGATAATTAAATAAAGAGACAAAGACGAGGGAGAAATGTGTGAGAGATAATAACTAAAGACGTTAAAGAAAAGAGATGTGATAAAGACAAAAAGATGTGCGAGAAAGGAGGTGTGAGAGGGAAAGTGTGAAAGAGATATGAAGGAAGAGACGAAATTGAAGAGATATTAGGGAGAGACAAGGTGTGAGGAAGTGGTGTGAGAGAACAAGAGGTGTGTGAGGGGAAGGTGTGAGAGAGAGGGGCCGACACTGACATAGGCACACAAAGGAACAAGACAAATTACCGAGAGACAAACGGTGCGAGCAAAAATAAACTCGTTTCTCGGTCCATTGAGACGGCACGCAGCGGGAGGGAACGCGCTGTCTCACTCACTCGCCCCCACCCCATGCTGCATTGGAGGGGGGAATGAAGTCAGGAAAAGAGAGGGAGGGAGAGAGAGAGAGAGAGAGAGAGAGAGAGAGAGAGAGAGAGAGAGTGAAGGAGAGAGAGAGAGACTGAAAACAGGTGGGGCAATCAAACGTCCAAACCTATACCATATATCAGAGTCTACTCCCACTATCTTCTCTTTCACCGTCTGCTCTTTGCATCCGTCTACCCTCCTCCTTACTCCCCTATGACTCTACCCTTTTCGGTGAGTGACTGAAAGGGTAGAAATGACACTGGATGGAGAGCGGGAAAGGTATAGGAATGAGGACGAGGTGAACAGTGAACAGAAAAATGTGTCCACGGTAAATAAATAGGGCAACAAATATCACTTAACCCCAACACAAACAACAGCAGCATCAACATGTAACATACACCATAGGTTATGCCCCATTTTAATACTCTTTCATCTGCTGTAACTTCTTGACAAAGCTCCTACGTCTCCTAAGTACACTGTAGAGAAATACAAATGAGAAGGGAGGGAAGTTCGGATATAAAGCAGCATAAACATAAGGAAATAGGCTGGAAAGAAGAAGCAGAGATACTGAAAAGCGGATGAGTGGATTGTGATGGGAAGAATGAGACTGAATACAAAGGTATGTGGGTGTGTGAGAATGCAGGACTAGGAAGCGAGGGTGAGAAGGCCAGAGACAGTGAGAAAGGTGAATAAGTTAAAGAATGATGGTGAAGGTGCAGGTAAGAAAGTAAGGATTTGGGTTAGCAGGTGAAATCGTAGATGAAAGGGATAGGGGGGTTAATGAATGAGGGAATGGGCAAGGAGGGGGTGACTGGGTGAGGTGGGTTGGTGAATGGAAGAGCAGGGAAGGGACACCTCGTCTCGTATTTTCATTGGTTAAAGAGTTTCCCAACTTCAAACATCTCTTCTTTATATTTCCATACATATTACGTTCATGAAGTGTTATGGTGACATGAAAAAGGTACAGACAGTACTAGTAAAGTGCGCTTTGTGAGCGCGTGCGAGACAGCAAGAGTTTGTATATGCTCCTATCGTCATAATTTCATCTTGATGTAAACTTTCAAATTTTCTGGCGAGGTAATTGAACAGTAACAGAAAAATAATTAAGCTATAATATTTAGTTTCTCATGTTTTCTCTCTCTTACACACACACACACACACACACACACACACACACACACACAAAACTATATACGATGAAAAACAACAGCAATAACAACAGCAATAGCAAAACAGATAAACCAAAGTATAAAACCTGACTCAAGTAAGCGCCGGCCACTCCAACACCACATAAAAAGTGGAGCTACTAAGTTTGTTTGTCCCGAATTTAAATCAAGAATATTCCGTTTGGTGGTTTCCATAGTAACCATCAAGAACATTTCAGTATACAACCTCTCAGCGCGCTCCTGTAAAAGGGGCTGGCATGTGTTTTCGAAAACGCATAAGTATTCCGGGCGGTGGATGTGCATATAGCGAGGCGCCTTAGCATTTATCACAGGCGCAATGTTCAGTTCTCCGCTCCCGACTTGCTGTGTCAAAGAACTGCGTCGGTAAACGCTTGGCTATTAATCGAATGATAAAACCCAGAAATGGGGCGATTACCTTTGCTGATTTCACCCCCTAAACATAGAAAAAACGTTCATGTAAAATTATGAGCGTAATAACCGATATTTAATTGTTAGAATTCATGCAAGAAAACACAGTGTTACAAAAGGAAATCTTTTAAAATCTGACTTCATAATGGAGTATGTCAAATGAAGCCCTCGGTACATTCACTTCGAAAGCTAGGATTCCAAGAGTCTTTTTCGGTCTCATGAGTAATTATATAGCTAACAACAAAATTTGTTCAATGTACCTACCACCTGCTGAATCTCTTCTCTATCTCACATAGTTGAAAAGCTATTAACCTCCGAAAACCATCGCGGTCGGGCCGCGTCGTGTCGGGCCGCTCAATTCTCAGCTGAACGTAAACATCGCTTCCATACGTTTGCTCGTAATAAAGGCGAATAACAGGTGACAAACGAGTGGTTAGAGAAGCGGACTTCTGTCTGACAGGACGCGAATTCCATCCCAGGCTAGGACAGGGAACACTTTGTTGATCTGATTTCCGTTAAATAGACTTTATTAACTATCCGCAAGATCCGTCGACATGTCATAAACGGCGCACTCCCACAAATAAAATTACACTAGTCCGGTGTGGGACAGCCCTAGCTTGTATTCAATATGAACGACGAGTATTTGCGCCGAAGTTGTGACTTTTGAAGGAATGTGGCATATAGGACTGTTGGGCCTCAGTGATCGTATTATCGAGTGTATGTTTACTGTTATTAGTCGACCAGAATACGACCAGAAGTCAGCAGAAAGGGACACTCAGCTACGATCCGTTTTTTGTGAGGTGAACATGGGGAAACCGCCGGTGATGAGGAGAGAGTACAGATGGATAATAAGCAACAGAGCAAAAGAAAATAATGCCGACATTTCTATACTAAATATGTTAACCCTTTCATCTTTCCGCCAGTTC
The DNA here is from genome assembly GCF_032717465.1 of Coenobita brevimanus. Taxonomy (NCBI): domain Eukaryota; kingdom Metazoa; phylum Arthropoda; class Malacostraca; order Decapoda; family Coenobitidae; genus Coenobita; species Coenobita brevimanus. The sequence goes on along the minus strand of NC_137045.1, from coordinate 19,784,577 downwards.
TAATATTCTATTTCAGCTAACATCAGACGATTTCATTTAGGTAATAGGTTCAGGAGTGGTAGGGAAAAATGGAAGGAAAATTGTAATAGCTAAATCAAAGTGTGCTATGAAGGAGAGGGAAGTGTAGGCTGTGGCTGTGAAAAAGAGTTGTGGTTGTGGAAATAATGAAGATGAATTTGGTTTAGAACTATGGTGGTAGTGTTGGAATAGAGGCAAGTCCAACGGTTGAAAGCAGGGCAGAGCTATGTGTTAACTTCATTAGTGAGATTATGTCTTCTGGACTGTGCTAAAGATATAACCAAGTATTTTTATTAAGTTCTGTAAGGAGCTGCAGTATTGAAAAGGTTAACGAAGGTTGCATCTAATTCCTCCTGTTCAACGAGTCTCAAGCTGAATAAAATCGCCTTTAGGAAGCATGAATGAAGTGTGTATCCTCGGGTTGCAGGGATTAAATATGAAAGGGAGATTTGGGATGGTAAAGATGGACTATAATAAAGGCATAGAGGAAAGAAGAAAAAATGTTGATGGAAAAATTTTTTTAGCATGTGGTAGAAGATGAGGCTGAGGCGAATGATGATGCAAGGAAGTGAGGACAAGGCAGATGTGGTGGAGAATAAAGTTAAGATGAAAGACAACAGAGTGCAGGTGAGGTAGAAGTGGAAGTGGAGATAATGGATAGGTAGGCAGCGAACGAGAAACTTAATGATGATAGTCATGATAAAGATGACATAGGTAAGACGCAAAAGGAAAGATAAAAAAGAAAGGAAGGAGATGATCAGGACCAAACTGTGAAGGCGATGAAATGGAAAGCGAACACAGTGTACAGAGATAAGCAGGGATAAGAACAGCGAAGGTAGAAGAAGTAATACTAATAATATTGAAAAGTCGATATATGTGTGTGTGTGTGTGTGTGTGTGTGTGTGTGTGTGTGTGTGTGTGTGTGTGTGTGTGTGTGTGTGTGTGTGTGTGTGTGTGTGTGTGTGTGTGTGTGTGTGTGTGTTGTGGTGGTGGAGGGTTGGCCAGGGAAACGGTACGACACCCTGGGAAGATGGGCATCCTAGGTTGGCCCGTGGGTCGTAGTGAAAGAAGAAGTAGAAGAAGAAGAAAACGAAGAACAACAACACTAACAAAAGAACAACACCATTATTAAGAACAACAACAGCAGGTAAGCACGCGCCACTCCCACGTGCCAGGCGTCAAACGAGTTACGTAAAAACACCATAAAAAAATAATGAGAGAGAGAGAGAGAGAGAGAGAGAGAGAGAGAATCATAAAAAAAACCAAGACAATAAGACTGATGACAGACCAGTCCTGCATTCCCCCCTCTCTCCCTCACCCTTCCACCTCGTCGCCTCGGAGCGTGGGATGGGTGGGGTGAATCTAATTTGTAATCTGTGTTATCTGTAATCTGTAATCCCACCTCGCCGCCACCTCATCTCCTGCCCTAATCCCAGTCACATGCCGGGCTCGATGGCTTCGAGGGCAGGTGATTAAGAAGTGGCATTGGGGAATTTTTATTGTTCGTTTGCGAGTGAGACGGGTTCGTTCGGTTAGTGGGTTGATATTCTCACCTACTGTATATAATGTGTGTGTGTGTGTGTGTGTGAGAGAGAGAGAGAGAGAGAGAGAGAGAGAGAGAGAGAGAGAGAGAGAGAGAGAGAGAGAGAGAGAGAACCATAATTGAGACAAAAAATATATAAATATTACAACATTCACGAATACACTCTTCCACTACGTTTGTTATAGTACATTTTCCACACAATGATAGCTTGATATCACATAATGCACTATTAACTCGTATTGAATTACACAAAAATTCAGTCAAATTTGTGGAAACGCTAATTTAATGGTGGGTGAGGTTGGCGTGGTGGGATGGAGACGTCAAGACTCAGCAATTTCAGATTAAGGTGTGATAATACTGGTCCGGAGTGTGAAATTGGCGCTGAGGCAGAATGGCCACGCCTGATCTTAAAATAGTTTCTTTTATGGTAGTTTATTTACAAGGTGCATGGTTGTCTGTGGGTTTGTACGAGTGTTTTCTAATAAAATCTTAAGTATCCTAAGTTATTTAAGTTATAGGCGCCCACACCTGAAGGTGTCGAATGTATCTGTGAGAGCAAGCTTGATAATATTGTTGTGTTTTAGCTAAAAGGAGACGCAGTGTACTATCTCACTTGGCTAATATTAATGTACATTTTGAAATGATTCATTTTTTTTTTTTTTATGTGAACACTGACAATTTATGGGCTGTGAATCTCTCTCTTGCCATAGCATGGCGATTTACTCACTCGATTCAGCTTTTGAGCTCGATTTGGCACTTCCTGGTTCTTTTCTATAGTATGCTTGAGAATTCTGAGAAAAAAAAGAAAAAACTAAAGTAACACCTGTTACATCATCTTTTTATACGCTTTCCAACGATGTACTTAGGTTCAATTTTTTTTCTCCCTATATAACCCAGTTTTGGTGCTCAGTTTGTCGCTGACTGTCTTTTTTAGCAATATGAATGCAAATTTTGAGAAAATACACAAAAGTAACACCTATTACCTGTTCATATGCTTTTCGGCCATGTGTGTTGATGTGCAGGAGTCGCCGAAATAACTTGATTTGGGTGTTCAGCTTGCTTTTTATTTTTTTTATTTATTTATTTTTTTTAATATGGTGCCGAATTTTGAGAAAAGTTACCTAATAACACCCATTAATTTCCCATAAGCTTTCCATCGCCTTGTGTGGAGCCGCTGTGGCTTTAATATTATATAATCTCCAGAATAACAGTTTAGGTGCGGTGTGTGGTAGAAGCCCTTCCACAGCACAACCTGTGTAGTAGTGTTCTCGCTCGCTTCCCTCGCACGAACAATCAAACAAACAATGAAAATAAAGAATTTGCAAGCGAACAAGTGAAATATAAAAAAATCATAACCTGATGGATATTTGATTTTTACAAGCAATATAAACAATACATATCTCGAATGCCTCATTGGCAATGTCCAGTAATTTTATTAAGTTTAGAGACACCTCATATTGAAAGGTTAGAAACGGTCTCCACTAACTGCTTCACTATGATGACGTGTTTTACATACAGTATTTCTTGTTACCAGACAACTACTTTCGGCTTAAGGGGAACATCTCGTAGTGGAGGATTACAAACAATCTCATTTACTCCTTCAACATAATGACTTTTTTAACTTTTTTGGTACCACATAGCTTCATTCAGTCTTAGAGAAAACCTTTCGTTGCGAAATTTATAATATCAGTGGAGAGAAAACAATGGAATATATAGAATGACACAGTAGCCCAGGTGTCCTTGTGCTAATATTCTCTCCTGCCGTCAATAAGCCAACAGTGATGTCAGATGGGCCGGTGGGGCAGAGAATAAACTTGCACGTAATATCTACAGTACTTGAGTTCTTCCTCGTGGTGCATTCATGACACGCTATCACGCACGCACGCACGTGCAGACAACTGATAAACCAAAAAAAAAGAAGACCCTCGGAAACAATATAAAAATGTGTATGATACAGTAAAATACATAAATTCGCAATACTTCTCTACCTATCAATAAGCATTACAAAGCGGACTTCGTTTGCACTTACAGTATGTTACAGCAGTTTTGTCTGCAGACAAAGATAACTGTTACAAACCCACATGCAAACAGTAAAACAAGCTCATGCTATTATTCATGTTTAGATACTGTGATATACAAAGAATCATATTTATTTCCACCACCACCACCGCCACCCACAACGATATACATATATATAATAATACATTGCTGCTCAGAGTCATGTTGTTAGTTAAATGGACAGGACTGGCAGAAAACTTGGGTAAGTTAATTGACAGAGAGCTTACAGTGTTTCCTGGCCTCCGTTCCTCAGTACCTTGTTTTGCATATTTTGCCTCCGTATTCACCTACTGTTATTTGCATCATATTAATATACAGTAAACACACTTTGCCTACTTATCATAGAAAAGACTATTAGTGATATATTAATATTTTCCTAAACTTCTTTTATATGATCCTAATACAAAATAAATTTCATAAGAATCATAGGAAATAATATTAACGTACTATATGCGGCAACCAACTGGTAAGAGAGAAGTGTTAGGGAACCTCCTCAACCCACGAGAATACGACCGTGGGTGTGACAGGCTGGAGTGGGTGCGTTATATAGGCAGGCGTTGCAGGTGGGAGGGTACTGCATGGCTGTGTGGATTGTGTTTGGTAGTATAGGAGACGGTAAAAGTGGGTAGTAGCTGAAGGTGTGTGTGTGTGTGTGTGTGTGTGTGTGTGTGTGTGTGTGTGTGTGTGTGTGTGTGTGTGTGTGTGTGTGTGTGTGTGTGTGTGTGTGTGTGTGTGTGTGTGTGTGTGTGTGTGTGTGTTTTGAAGACCGGTATGCAAGTGGGTGGGCGTAGTCTACAGGTGGGTGGGTGTACAGGTGGGTGAATACAGCCTGGGGGTGGGTGGATATAAAGGTGGATGGGCGTAACCCGGTAGTAAGTCGTTGTCCTGGTGGATGCGTATGCAGGTGGGTGGGTGTAGCCTAAAGGAGTGGGTGCACAGGTAGGTGGGTGTGCAGATGAGTGGGTGTGCAGGTGGACGGGTATACAGGAGGGTGGGTGTGCAGGTGGGCGGGAGGGTGGAGCAGGTACCGCAGTGTCCCTTGTATTATGCAGGTGGCAGCAGGGGGTGGTGGAGAGGGGGGGAGGTCGGCAGGAGTGGGTCCTATTGTGCCAGTATTTATGTAACTAGACACTCATGCATTTATATAGCTTCAATGAACATATACCAACCTAAGTATCCATATATACATGTAATACACGCAAAAAAGGCAGTGCACATAGAAAGCGAGTACCCATAAATTACAGAGGCCAAAGCAACCTGATCAGGCCATATTGTATCAAGTTTTCTGCCCTCCCACTGGCTGAGACCTATATCCCAAGAGGGCAGTTGTGTATGGTCTCGTTGTGCTGCTGAGGGTACAGGAGGGCTGGGGGTAAGAGGTTCGAAGAGGGTGGAAGTGAAATACTGTAAATGAGAGAGCCTGAGGAAAGACTGGGAATGGACGGAAGGAGGGATAAAGTGCAGGAAAAAAGAGGACGAGCTGAAAGAGAGGATTTAGGACACATGTAAGAAGACATGTTAAAAGATGAAATGGCGGGGAAAGATCTGCTAGGGAACCTGGAGGAAAGATTACAGTGTAGTAGTAGAAACTGAAAAAGAGGAACAGAAAAATCTACGTGGAGGTCCAAGGATGGCTGAATGAAGGCAACAGTTGAACAGAGGTAACTGGAGGTAAAGGGTAATACGAGAACTTGTGAGAAAGACGGAATGGGAGAAATTATGACGCTTGAAAGGCGGGCTCATGGAAACTGGTAATAGGGCAACATGAAGAACCTAAGAGAGCAAAAGAAAGGCTGGGAAGGACTGTGGGAGGTCGGAATAAGTAACAAAGTGTGGGTAAAAAAGGTTAGGCAAAAAAAAAAAGGAGGGGGGGGAGGACATGTGAAGGGACTGGATAGGGGTTGGGCAGGACGGACGTAATGGGAGGGCTCGGCAGGACTAAAGGAGGGCTTTAAATGGAAAGATAGGGTTGGAAGGAGGGGAGGGAGAGTGGTTGGAAGGAGGGTCTGTACTTTGTAGGGGAGGCCAAGAAGAGATGAAAGGGATTAAGGTGATTAGAGGGATTGAGAAGGATAGAAAGGAGAACTTGGTGGGGGGAGGGAGGGAACGGAGAAGGTTGTACAGAGGACAGTTATTAAGGGTGAAGGAAACTGGAGTGGATGGTTTGTGGACAAGTGAAGGTTAATGGAGATGTCTAAAATGAAGGACGATAAATGAAGGAGATACAATGTGCTGAGAGATGATGGTGAAGATAGAGAATATCTGACACTGTTACTGAGGACGGCTCTGGAAGGCATATGACAACTAATGGATGGTATACATGAGTAAAACGGGCAGCTGGAAGACCTCTAAGGGCTGTGGATAGACAGTCAGGGCTAAAGAGGCTAAGGGAAGGCACAAGACGGCATGTAAGGACAAAGGGCTGACATACGAAGTCTCAAGATGGCTGAGAGAATGTATATGACAGCTGGTGAGGACAGAAGGGAGGCACATGACGAGTAAAGGAAGACAACGAGGACTGACCAGGTGGAGAGGGGACACATACTGTAGGAGGGCCAAAGAGGGTAGAAGGGAGGCACACACTGGTACCGTAGATAAAAACTGAAAAGGCGTAAGGACGATGTATGCCTGGGCTGGTAAGGGCTATGTGAGGTATACGAGAGCTAGTGAGGGGTAACCATGAGTATGAGGGCTAACTAAAGGCATACGAGAACTAAAGAGGGGGAAAGAAAAGGTTATTGGGGCTGGTGAGGGGTGAGGGGAGGTTTATGAAGACAAAAAATGGCAAAACGGACCAAATAAAGGCTAAAGAAAGGTATGTGAAAGACGAAAAGGGGAAAGATAATGAATGCGTGTGAAAAGGGGTACAAGAGGGTTTACCGGGGATGGTGAAGGGCGAGGGCAGCAAACGCCAGATATGACGTGTCAAGGTCTCGCGCAACCCCTTATACGTGCTCAAAGGCCAGATTTAGATGCTTAATATGGGCTCGAAGGCTTTGACCGGCACCTCAATAGAATCAAAGACTGTCTGGGCGGGGCAGAGGTTCATTCACAGTGTGTGTGTGTGTGTGTGTGTGTGTGTGTGTGTGTGTGTGTGTGTGTGTGTGTGTGTGTGTGTGTGTGTGTGTGTGTGTGTGTGTGTGTGTGTGTGTGTGTGTGTGTGTGTGTTTACTTGAGCATCAATGGTGGGTGTGGGTGCTTTGTGTGTGAGCGTTAACGGCGAAAGTGTTTGTGTGGCTAAAGTAATGTACGTGGACGAATAGTGTGTGTGTGTGTGTGTGTGTGTGTGTGTGTGTGTGTGTGTGTGTGTGTGTGTGTGTGTGTGTGTGTGTGTGTGTGTGTGTGTGTGTGTGTGTGTGTGTGTGTGTGTGTGTGTGTGTGTGTGTGTGTGTGTGTGTGTGTGTGTTTACTTGAGCATCAATGGTCGGTGTGGGTGCTTTGTGTGTGAGCGTTAACGGCGAAAGTGTTTGTGTGGCTAAAGTAATGTCTATCTATCTATCTATATACCTAGGCTGCTTCCCCCAAGGAAAGGGAGGTAGCCGAGACAGGATGACTCACTCTCCATTTACTCATCCATTCAAACACATTCATTCGCATCTTAGCCCCAAAGGGGAGAACGGACAGATCCTCACCGCACCACACCGCACAAGGGTCAACTGGGCAATGCAATCAGTGACATCCGCAGCAGGGCCCGACAGCAGAACTGGTTTACCCCTGCCACATCATAACAGACCCATCCCCTACCCGCACCTGACCTGACTAGCTGATCAGACCAAATGCGGGAGAATATCCCCTCAGGGCTGCGTCATCACTTATTCATTCACAATTTCTCTCCATTTATTTCTGTCACGCACAGCCACTCTTCCTTGCTCAACAGACATCCCTCTCGCATCCAGCGCTCTCTTCACACTGTCCATCCATCCTATTCGTGGTCTTCCTCTCAGCCTTACACCTCTCACATCAGATCTAGTTATCTTTTTCACCAATCGCTCATTATCCATTCTCTCCATATGCCCAAACCATTGCAACACCCTCTGCTCAACTCTGCCAGCCATCTCCCGAACAACTCCAGTTCTCCTTCGCACTTCATCATTTCGCACCCGATCCATACGCGTCACTCCACACATACTCCTCAGACATCTCATCTCCATTACATTCAAACTTTTCCTCTCTGCTACACCCATATTCCATGTTTCAGCCCCATATAATGCAGTCGGTACCACAACACCCTCATACAGCCTTCTCTTTACATCCATTCTAAGCGAACGACATTTAAACACTTTTTTCATTCCTCCCAGCACCTTTCCTACTTCATTTATTCTAAACTTCACTTCTGCATCTATTCTTCCATCCACAGCAACATGTGACCCTAGATATTTAAAACAATCTACCTCCTCAAGCAACTCACCATTCAAAACTATATTCATCCCCCTACCATCTATCAACCTCGTACACTTCATCACTTTACTCTTATTCTCATTTACTTTCAATTTCCTCCTTTCACACACCCTTCCAAACTCCTCTACCAACTGTCTCAATCTCTCCTCTGAATCAGTCACCAGTGCAGTATCATCTGCAAACAGCAGCTGCTTCAGATTCCACTCTCCTCCATCAACATTTACCAGACTCAGACCACCTAAAACTCTTGCATTCACCTCCCTTACAACACCATCCATTTAAATATTAAACAACCAAGGCGACATCACACATCCCTGTCGCAGCCCCACTCTCACGGGAAACCAATCACTCACAGCATTTCCCACTCTTACACACGCTCTACTATTTACATAAAAACTTTTCACCCCTTTTAGTAACCTACCATCAAGTCCATACAATCTTAAAACAGTCCACAAAGCCTCCCTATCAATTCTATCATACGCTTTCTCTAAATCCATAAATGCCCAAAACACATCCTTGCCTTTCGCTAAATACTTTTCACACACTTGTCTCACAGCAAACACCTGATCAACGTGGACGAATAGTGTGTGTGTGTGTGTGTGTGTGTGTGTGTGTGTGTGTGTGTGTGTGTGTGTGTGTGTGTGTGTGTGTGTGTGTGTGTGTGTGTGTGTGTGTGTGTGTGTGTGTGTGTGTGTGTGTGTGTGTGTGTGTGTGTGTGTGTGTGTGTGTGTGTGTGTGTGTGTGTGTGTGTGTTTAGGGGGTGTTTGCTTACTTTTCAACTGCATCTTCTTTCTTCCACATCATGGTAACTTTCTTACGTTCATTCAGCAGTCTTCCTTTCAATGTCATTTTAAATTTTCTACACCACTTCATCGATTAATGAGTCTAAACTTTTTCTTACCAGCCTCATTTTCCCTTCATTTCCTCTTCGCTTCCTTTTCCTCGTTAAAGGAGAAATTCTTCTCATTCACCTCTTCTAACTACTCTTTTATTACTCATTAATAGCTCCCTCCTTTCTTACACTCATTTTTTTTTTCTTCTGATTGATCCAAATGCCTTTCTCTCTCTCTCTCTCTCTCTCTCTCTCTCTCTCTCTCTCTCTCTCTCTCTCTCTCTCTCTCCTGCTCCCCACGCCAGTCCTGACCCAGCATACATTAGACGCCAGCTCCGCCTCCCTCTATATACGCCACCTCACCTCACCTCCATTACGCCACCACCCCACCACAACCTAGTATAGAGAGGAAAAAGTCAAGAAACAAATAGCCGCAGTAAAAACAACACGCCTACCATCACTTTTAATAACAACAGCAGCAGCAATCGCCATCAGCCCCACCTCAAAAATTTATAATGATGATACTATTTTACTTCTACCACTACTACTACTGCTACTACAGCTATTAGTAATAGTAACAATATTAGTGATAATGATGATGATACGGATGATAATGTCAACGCAGATGATAACAAAACAACAACAATAATAATCATCATCACCATCATCATCATCATCAGTAGTAGTATTAGTAACCGTAGCAGCACCACCACCACCAGTAGTAGTAGTAGTAGTAGTAGTAGTAGTAGTAGTAGTAGTAGTAGTAGTAGGAGGAGGAGGAGGAGGAGGAGGAGGAGGAGTAGGAGTAGTAGTAGTGGTAGTAGTAGTAGTAGTAGTAGTATCAGAGTGTCGGTAGACGCCCCATGTAGGAACCACGCCGACTCACCCATAAGCCTTAACCGAAATAATCGTAACTTCCGAATACGGATGTATTAATTTTTTTCGAACATCTAGCCTTGATCTTCATGCATGTCTATACCTACAACATCTCTTAAAATAACAAAACATAACGCTTACACGCTAAAACACCTGACAAAAATAACGATTTCTCCACATTCCTCCTCCTCTTCCTCTCGATCATCATCTTTCTTAGATCCCTCTAGCACTAAGACAGCATGACCGATCACTTTTTTTTTTTTCACTGAGGGATTTCATTCTCCACTGGATCGGAAGCACAGCTGATATTACCCGAAAAAGATCAAAGGTAACAGGTTGGGAACAAGTGAACTTTTACAGATCTGATCCGATTTAGACAAAGCTTGGTAGAAGCGTAAAGGATAAGCAAGGGTGAAGCGTTTCAATTTTATGAACAATCGGTCAAAATTTAAGGTCACAGGACAGTGTCAAACTTTAGGCCCATTAACTCAAAACTTTGTTATTCAGTTTAGACTGAACTTGGTGGAACGGTTTCAGGTCATCTATAAATTAAATTATTCAGTTTTGGGAAAGAGTGGGCAAAGGTCAACGTCACAAGCAAGGTCAGCGTAAACACTTTTGATCCATTTTGAAACAAACTTAGTAGAATGATTCATGGCCACGC
>NC_137045.1:19761688-19771688 GCF_032717465.1 Coenobita brevimanus | reverse complement strand
ATTTATAGTAGAGAGAAAGAAGAAAAAAAGAGAAATATCGAGAAAGATTTACGGAGAGTATGATATGAAACAGAAGAAGGAAAGGCTGCATGAAGAAGGGATATATGAGAAAGAAATAATTACAGAGTACAAGATAGGCGAAGGAAGAGAAGCAGAGGGGAAAATATGTGAAAAAGAGAGACTTACTGGACAAAAAGAAGATGAAGAAGAGAAATGAATAAGGATGTGAGAGAGAGCATATTAAGAAAGTGGGAAGTATAAAACAATGTAAACAGCGTAAGAAATGGGAAGTGCTAAAAGACGATGAAGTGCTACAAGAAGAGGAAGAGCAGAAATAAGAAATGCGAGAGAAAGAGGACTAAGATCATGAATGAGGGGGGTGAAAGAAGAAGAGAAATAAAATGTGAGAGGAAGATAAAGACTGACTCAACGAAAACATGATACAAGATGCAAGAAGAGAAAGACAGAGAGAAAAAAAAAATAGTGTGAGAGAGGTGGGTATGTGTCCACCGTTAGCAGTAGCCCAGGGAGGAGCGAGTTTGTAGCCACCCCACCAGTGCACACCCCAAACCCTGTACTACTACTGCTATTACTTGTAGTACTCTAGCTAAACATCTGCTTCAGATGGACACTTATTTACACCTTCTGTTCATTTCTGCCTACAACCTACATACTATTTGCAGTACTAATATGCGAGTACATCTCGTTTTACACTGCCTACTGTATAGGTCGATGGTGGCTCCCATCATCCACTTACTTCATGTAGCGCTGCTTTCTTTCTCCTTGCCATTTCTTATTCCATCTCTTTGTCTGTCCTACCCTCTTCCTAACGTCTGCCTTTCTTTCCAGTCCATTCTTATTATCCTACTTTCGACTCCAGGTGGCTGTACAGTGAGTGACAAGCCTAATGGTTTTCTGTAACCTAGGAAACCATTAACAACGTTGGATGGCAACCATATAACCAAATTACGGGTTGAACTCGAGCCTGCTATGGTGCCCCTGTAAACTGGGTGGAGACGCAAATGCGGCATCCACTCAGGAACCAAACCTCCACATTCTTCCCCGCTTCTCGCTGTGTTGCGACAAGGGAACATCGGTACACTGCACGGGACAGCCAGGCAGGTGCGACTGCTTGCCTGTGTCTAATGGGTCTGCTCGGCCAGTCAGACTAGGGATGATCAAGAACAACTTACCCTCCTGTTTACTTGCACTGTCTACTAAGCATTTACTTAAACTATCTACTTTCTTTGACCACCGGGCTCATACAATCTCACATACTACTTTATATCATACCAAATGAGTCTACTTTTTTGTCCTGTTTATTTACTTACCTGTCAACACTCTCCGTCAGTGGACTTCAACCTCAGTTCTACTGCTCTATGTGCCTCCGTTGCTTCCGTGCCTTGTCTTATTACTCTATTGCTAGTTACGCTGCTACTTACACTATATACTCTCTATCAGTGAACAAATCAGCCTCTGTACTACTGCTGGACTTCTTATTTACGCTGATACCTACATTCCTACTCACTAGGGCTAATATTGCTCTCGACATACAGTCAGCTGCCCATGCCATCACTCTCAGCCACATGATATCTTGTTTACGCTGTCTGCTCTCTCTACCTACACCATTAATCTCATCTCTCTCAGTACTTTGTACCTATCTTAACCAGAATTCCAATAACTGTCACGACCACCATAACTACCACTGCTCTTAAACACAACGTCAGCCTCAAGAACTACTCAAGCCCTTAGTACTTACGTAGAAAGGTGTTATATTCGAGTACTTACACAGAACTGGAATATATCTCTTACCAACGCTATCATTTTTTTACACTGCCTACTAACAGTACTTCTAATCCTCAGTTGTAGTATTCGCACATTCCCCAGAACACCATTACAATCCCGAGTACCTACATCTGCAATATCAGTATAATGTTAGGAACTGACACTGGTGGCCAACAAGATCATTGAACCCCAGAAATTAATTACTCCCGTCAGAACAAGGACGTGATTTATATTTCACACCACCTGACACCGGACGGTTACATATACTCTGTGGTACACATTCTGTAGTGAAGGAGTTAAGAGGGATTATCATCTAACTTAACCAGTTAAAAAAGTTTCCCCAAAGCTAGAGCAAATCGCCTAGTGGGAGCAATAATAAAAAGGATGTCAACGCACTGCAAGGTTTAAGACATGTAATCACCTCCACTTCCTATAACACTATGATAACGCACATCTTCCCACCACTGTACTTCCTGGTACTGTACATCCACTGCAACATTGTTCAACCAACCAGTTCCCGCAACCTTGACTACCTATCGCGTCTTAACCTAACCTGACAATCTCACCAAACCTAATCTACCTTCCTCTAAGCAGCCAATGACCTCGACTGCCATGTCCTAACCTAACCAAACCTAACTTAACCTTTTCCTAACTTAACATCATACTGTATATCCAGTACAACTTCTCTTGACGAACCGGTTCCTACAACTTCAGAACCTACCACGTCGTTACCTAACTTAACCAAACCAATCCAAACTAAACCAAATCATACCAAACCAAGCCTAACACAATCTAATCTATTTTAACCTAATATAGTCTAATTCTATCCCCTTTCATGCATGAGTATGAAGTAGTACGGCATAGCTAGGCAGACACCCTAACACTACAGGAGGCAGGGTTTAGCAGTCACATATATATATTTACTTACCCACTCGCCGACCGACTCAAGCAGACCTATTTACTCACACTTCCATTTTTAAGCTTACCAACCCAGACCCATTTACCAAACTTCCTATATTCTTAACGACATGGAGATTAATTGCCTCACTACGATGACGTCTTTGTACTTTACTGTTACCATCTCCAGGCGAATGCATTAGGATCCAGAGAAAGATTTCAGACTGGAGAGATAGTTGGATATACCCTTCATTAACCCTTTTACTTAATGTGATCAAGTCTGAGCTTAAAAAATAAAAAGTTTGGAGGCAGTAAAATGTAATACAGAGTCTCCTGCTGAAGGGCCTAAGTGAAGCAGGTTTCTCTTCATTGTAAACAAACTGACAAGTCTCAATGAGTGTTTCTCTCTCTCTCTCTCTCTCTCTCTCTCTCTCTCTCTCTCTCTCTCTCTCTCTCTAAAGAACACGTCAAATTCCCACTCAACACCCAGTACCAACACCACCCCACAAACCCCCTTGCCGTGGTAACTACTCAAATACCCAATTACCTAACCTTTATGGCGTGATAAATCATTGTGCAATTGGGTCATTAAATTTCAAACAGGCGAAGTAAGAGAGAGGAAGGTCAGGCAGATAAAGAGGCTGGAACGTACGTAGAAGAGAGAGAGAGAGAGAGAGAGAGTTGATAGTGTGTGTGTGTGTGTGTGTGTGTGTGTGTGTGTGTGTGTGTGTGTGTGTGTGTGTGTGTGTGTGTGTGTGTGTGTGTGTGTGTGTGTGTGTGCGTGCGTGCGTGCGTGCGTGCGTGCGTGCGTGCGTGCGTGCGTGTGTGTGTGTGTGTGTGTGTGTGTGTGTGTGTGTGTGTGTGTGTGTGTGTGTGTGTGTGTGTGTGTGTGTGTGTGTGTGTGTTACCTCACCTGTAATTTTACCGTGTTTCTTCAAACTCACTAACTTCTTCAATAGTCATTAACTTGCTCCTTGTGCTATGGGCAGCCCTGGTAAGGAAAGTAGTCAATCTCATATTAAAATTCCCTGCTTCATTTTGCTTCATGGCGTGCGTAGACAGGGAAGAGAGAGGAGGAGAAGAGGGGAGGAGAGCTAGAGAGGGGTGTAGAGAGAAGGAGAGGGGGGAGGGAAGAGGAGTGGAGGGGAAGGTAGGAAGGAGAGAAGGGAATGGGGTGTGAGGAAGATGTGGGAAGGAGAGAACGAGAGAAATGGAGAAAAGAGAAGAGAAGAGGATGGAAGGGGTAGAGAGGAGAGGGGGAAGGGTGTATTATTTTAACAAGAGAGTGAGAAGGAGAGGGGAAGGGGCGGTTGCGAGTAATGGTGTGGGCAGATAAAAAGACTAAATAGCAATTAACTCTAAGGACTACTGAGAAGAGGGTTAGTTGAGTGTGCTGTTGGTATGGTCTGCTTCCAGGAGTTGGGGCCTCAGGGGGTGATGGCGAGAGGAGGCAGGCCTTTCTTGGAATCTTTACCCCCTCCTCTGTTACTTCATTCCATCCTCCCCTCCCGTCTACCCCCCCACCCCCAACCACACCCCAGGCCTCTCCTCACAAACATCTCTCCTCATCTCCCCCACTTCATCCTCGGACCGTTTTTTCCCTGATCCTGCTCTTCATACCTATCCAGCTACTCCCTTGCCTTCTAATCGCTTCGGACTTTTCCTATTTTTCTTTATTTTCAATTCTAACACCCCCCCTCCCCACCTTCCCCCCAAAACTGAGTCACCATTAATGATATTCTGAGAAATCTATAAGCATCCCCAGTCTTTTCTTTTATTGTTCATTGTTCCTTCTCTCACAACTTTTCTTTCGTTTTATTTTCCTTCATTCCTACCACCTCTGCGTCAGTTCTAATTTCTATCCTCTGCGCTCTCCTCCTGTACTCTCTCCACATCTTTACTTTTCCTTCTTCTTACATTCTTGTCTCTTTATTCTCACTACTGAATTTACTCTTTCTTTTCATCCTTACAAAGTGTAAGGATTCTCTTCAGTAAATAAAATCTCTTGTCGGTAACCAAAATATATTAACTACAAAAAAAATAAAATAAAAAAAGAAATCAAATGTTGCAGCTTAAACTTAACTTAGCTCTTCCCACCCACTTCACGATTTGCACCTACTCCTTCCCCACGCTTTCTCAGCTTCTTCACCTCGTACACCCAATTCTTATCCTGTTTCTCCCCACTATCTACTCGCCTACATCTTCCATCCGCACCCTCCGCTTCTCTGTTCTCCGTCTTTATCAGTCTTACTCTACCCTCTCCCCATCTACCTTTCCATAACCTTCCCCACCACCCAAGCGTTGGCGACAGGTATGAAATTATAACAGCGGTGGGTGGGAGTGTGCTCAGGCGAAAGAGTGTGTGTGCCGCAGGGTGTGTGGGGTGTGGATGAGTGTGTGGGAATGTGTGTGAGTGTGTATGTGGGAGAATGAGCAAGAGTGCAGATGAGTGTGTGCGAGAATAGATGAATGTATAGGAGGATGGATGAGTATGTAGGAGAGCGGATGAATGTGTAGGAGAGTGGGAAGTGTGTAAGAAACTAGATGAGTGTCAAGGAGAGTGAGTGTGTACGGTAAGTGGGAGAGTAGATGAGTGTGTGGGAGTGTGTGGAAATGTTAATGGGCGTGTGAGAGATTAATAAGTGGGGTTTAGCAAGTGGGAACGTATGAAAGGGTGAGACACTGGCGGCTTGACAATGGGAGAGGTGGAGGGAGAATGGAAGGAGTGTATAAGGGATGAATAAATGTTTAGGAGTCGGAATGATGGGGAAATGAGGGTGAGGCGTGAGTGAAGGTGATAGGTGAGTAAGGGTATTGTTCAGTGGGGTCGATGGGTAGGTGGGAATGATGGGGAAGTAGGGGAAATGGGGGAATGAGGTGATGTGTGTGTGAAGGATGGAGGTGGGATTTTGTAGTGGAGTGATGGTGGAATGAGGATGATGGAGGAGTGGGGATGATGGGGAGAAGTTGTGATGACAGAGGGTAGCGGAGCTGATGGATGAGTGGAGTAAGTGGATGGATGCTTCCCTGCCTAACAGTGTAATATGGGACTGTCTACGAGTACATCTCTGTCAAAATCTGCAAGATCTATCTATCTATCTATAGCCCGATGCCCTAATCCCGCAAAGGGTGGCCGCAGACAAAACGCCTCCAAGTCACTCTGTCACCCACCATTTGACTACCCTCCCCCCAACTCACCCCCCCCTCCCTCATATACCTCTCAATTCCATCCCTCCACCTCATCCTCGGTCTACCCCTCCCTCTCCCTCCCTCCACCTCACCTACATACACCCTCTTAGTCAGTCTTTCATTCTCCATTCTCTCCACATGTCCAAACCACCCCAGTGTATTTCTCCTAATCTTCTCAACCACATCCACATCTACCCCACAACGTTCCTTCACTTCTTCATTCGTCAACCTGTCCCTCCATGTCACACCACATGCTCCTCTCAAGTAACTCATTTCCACTGCTCTCACTCTTGACTTGTTCCCCTCTTGCAAGGTCCACGCCTCGCTTCCATACGTCAGGGTAGGGATCACAATACTATCATGCAGTGACTTCTTAACTTCCATACTCACCTCCCTATTTCTCATCACTGCTTTCAGTGTACCAACAACCTTCCTTCCCTGCTGTACCCTTTCACGTACTTCATCCCCCAAAGTTCCATCCTTACTCATCACACTACCCAAGTACTTGAATGCACTCACATTCTCCATATCCTCACCATCCAACCTCACTGCACACTCTCTGACTTCATTCCTCTCAAACACCATAACTTTACTTTTGTTAACATTAACTTTCAGCTTCCTCCTCCTACACACTGTCCCAGATTCATTCACCAAACCTTGCAACTCCCATTCATCTTCACTCAACAATACTGTATCATCAGCAAACAGCAACACCGGAAGCTTCAAAATCTCACCCTCATTCATTAGGGCCAGCCCCACATCCACTGCCCTACCTTGCACCTCATTTACAACCCCATCCATATATATATTAAACAGCCATGGAGACATCACACACCCCTGTTTCAGTCCCACATTGAGATCAAAGAACTCACTCAGCTCACCATCCACTCGCACCGTAGCCCTAGCTCCCTCGTACATACTCTTTACAGCACTCAATAATTTCCCCTCCACTCCATATATTCTTAATACCTTCCACATACCTTGCCTATCTATTCTGTCATAAGTTTTCTCCAAGTCCATGAAGGCAGCATACACTTTCCTTCCCTTCTCTAAATGCTTCTCCACTAAACATCTTAGAACAAATATCTGATCTACACATCCTTTTCCCTTCCTAAATCCCCCTTGTTCTTCTCCAACTAGCTCCTCTGTCATATGCCTAACCTTATCAATGAGTATTCTACCATATATTTTACCAGTCACACTAAGAAGGCAAATACCCCTATGGTTACCACATACTTCTCTCTCCCCTTTTCCTTTGTACAGAGGAACAATTATACCTGATTTCCAGTCCTCTGGAACCCTTCCCTCTTCCCAAGCCAATCTACACAACTTCCATATCCACTCCACAACAATCTCACCCCCATACCTAAGCATTTCACTACACACTCCATCAACTCCTGGGGCCTTTCCCAGCTTAATCTTCTTCATCGCTTCCACTACTTCCGCCCTACTGATCTCTTCCTCCCTCCTCTCATCTCTTCTTCTCCCAGAAGAAGATGCCAAGGTGAATTCAGACCTTACTATTAAGTGTGACTCTGCATATGAAGCCGAACTTATTCTATTTATATTTCGGTCGAATATGAAGACTTTTGCTTTCGAGTGCTTACACTGCTCTATGCTGAATAAAATCGCCTGGAGACAGTGAGAATAAATATCTAATTTGGTCCATTAGCTACAGTGATTTTTACCTAATGACGGGGAGGTCTTTGGTATTTTATTCTTCCAGTCTTCAGACGACATCATTCAGATTAGGATACAATTTGCTAACTGGACAGGTTAGGTGCTGCCTTCATAAACCTCTTTAGTATGAGACGACTTTTCTGAAATGACCAAACAGAAGAAAGAACAAACTGTAAAATGACCATCGAATTCTAGGAGATTCACTTCACTCTGATGACATATTCATATTTTGCTCTTCCTATCCCCGGATGATTTTTTTCACCTTGGGATAGACTTTTAACAAGGCGTTTTCCTTAAGCTGAATAAAATCATCGGGAGATAGCAAGAATAAAATAGAAAATCGTCATCGGATGCAAGGGATTAAAATTTCCCCTAATTTTACTTAATCAAAGTTAATGTTAATGGAAGCACTGATATCACTGGTAACAGCTGCCTTGGTGGTAGTGTCAGGGATGTGGTGGTAGTTGGTGACAGTATGATGAAAGTGGCGGCAGCGGTTGTGACTATGGTGTTGGCAGTATTGTTGGCAGTGATGATGGATGTAAACAGTGGTTTTTGTGGTAATGACTGTACAGTAGATGAAGAGGAATTAATGATGACACTGACAGGAGGGAACGATGCCTTGGTAGTACTGTCGACGATTACATTGTCATTAATGACAGGAATTAATGGAGGCTTGTTTTTGTGTCAGCAGTACTGGTCAGCCCCTTCAGCACAATAACTCTAACTAGGGCTACATAAATTACAATGACGTTAGCAGGAATACATATTTTAAAAAGTCATCGGCGTGAGAGTGCTACTGGAGATTGTTCGTAACCTCCTGAGCATGACAGGCTTCTCGCAAGCAAAACAATATAATTCTCTCCTTTATGAAAAAAATCCTAAAAATAAAGTTATAAGAAAAGAAAATATCTACATCATGAAAGATCTAATTTTACATACATCGTTTATCACTCATGTACAGTACTGTGCATATATGTACACATACGCAATGATATACATATACATAAAGCACTATAGCCACTGTCTGTAACCATCTAAGTGAGTAAGGTTTTACATACCAACTTCTCTCTGTACTCGTTCTATCTATCTATAGCCCGACGCCCTAATCCCGCAAAGGGTGGCCGCAGACAAAATGCCTCCAAGTCACTCTGTCACCCACCATTTGGCTCCCCTCCCCCCAACTCACCCCCCCCCCTCATATACCTCTCAACTCCGTCCCTCCACCTCATCCTCGGTCTACCCCTCCCTCTCCCTCCCTCCACCTCACCTACATACACCCTCTTAGTCAGTCTTTCATTCTCCATTCTCTCCACATGTCCAAACCACCTCAGTGTATTTCTCCTAATCTTTTCAACCACATCCACATCTACCCCACAACGTTCCTTCACTTCTTCGTTCGTCAACCTGTCCCTCCATGTCACTCCACATGCTCCTCTCAAGTAACTCATTTCCACTGCTCTCACTCTTGACTTGTTCCCCTCTTGCAAGGTCCACGCCTCGCTTCCATACGTCAGGGTAGGGATCACAATACCATCATGCAGTGACTTCTTAACTTCCATACTCACCTCCCTATTTCTCATCACTCGTTCATTATCTTTTATTCAATAGATTGCTGATATTTTAATATCAGTTTCTAGGTCCATTATACTGACATCATAATCATCACTGAATAACTTGCAAAGAGAGCAGAATGATGGCCAGAGGTAATAATAAGAAGATATTTCTTAAGTAAACATTATTTCTCTTCAACAGTTATCTGAAATACGTTGCCCATGTAAAAAATAAAGTTGGGTGCCTTAGCACACAGTGATGACTGTCATTCTTGGTAAATTTTATGTTTTCTAAATTGTATTAGCATGCACCTTTGAATGTCCTGAATGAGTGATTTTATACATAATACAGTATAAAACTTACCCACAACCAGACACACAATACGCCTTGAAGAAATAACAATAATGTCAATGAATAAATATTTTTTTAATAACAATTTTAACTAAAAAAAGAAATCAGTTCTGGCTTCATATACTCGTAATTTTAGTCGGAAATATTATCTTGCATAATGTGATAGAAATATTTACAGCTCTTCATCACCTTAGAATGATTAAAATGTGCCTGATTATTACCGATAATGTGTATCATATGTTTTCCAGTTTCCTGAACCTCCTTTTAGTTATATCGAATAATACTTCACTGCTTTCCACTGTGTCATCCAACATTGCAACGTTATCTGCATCAGTAAAAATTGTAATTGTAAAAGGATCAATGCAACATCCAGGAACTGGAGAAATAGTAACGCTGGTAGAAGTAGCAATGGTGGGTGGTGGCAGTAGTGAACGTGATGTAGTGGCGGTGGTGGTGGTGGTGATGGTGGTAAGGGGGGAGCCGGAAGCGGGACTGTCTGAATGACCACAAAGGTGACGCCACTTTTTTTTCCATTCTGTGCTCT
>NC_137045.1:19689188-19756688 GCF_032717465.1 Coenobita brevimanus | reverse complement strand
AGAGAGAGAGAGAGAGAATTAACACTCTCAGGCTCAGCTAAATGTAATCGTCGGGGGTTAGTTAAATGACAAAATAGAGTTGCCCCGACCATGAGAGGGTTAACAGTGCCAATATTTACCCTAAGGTTCCAATGGTTTATTTTTAGCTGAAGTGAAATGGCAGGAGAGAGGGAAAAATGAGAAGGAAAAGAGAAAAGAGGGAGAAGAAAAAAGAAAATGAATGAAGGGTGGGGAGACGGAGGCAGTGGTGAAAACATCAAAGCGAGAAGGAAAGACAACAATGAAGAGGGAAAGAAGGGGAAATGTGACGAGAGGAATTATATTAAAAAGGAGAAAGATGCAGAATAAAAGTTAGCGTATGGAAAGAGGTATAATATAATAAAGAAATGAATGAAGCGAGGTTAAAAGGAAAGTTGTGAAGAAGGCACGCAGGAAGTACGCAAAGACGGTGAGGACAGAAGAACATGAGTAAAGATATTAATACGATGTGACAAAAAATGAAAGAAGTGATGAAGGAAGCAAGAGTGAAGCAAGGCTGGGGGTGGCCATGGCTCTGAGGCGGCCATATTAGGACACCTTACAGCTTGCCAACATCACTGCATTAATAGAGGGAGGGGGTGGGGAGGAGGGAGGAAGGAGGAAAGAAGAAAAGGGGGGAAGAAGAGAGAAGGCACGGAGGGAGGGTGGGAAGAAGGTGGAGGGAGAAGCGGACGAGAGAGGGAGGGTAGAGGAAAGGATGGGTGGAAAGCGAGGGGACGTGAGGATGGGACGAGGTAAAAGAGAGGAAGGGAAGCAAAAAGGGAATGAGAGGAGGAGGGAGGGTGGACGGAGGAGAAAAGAAGAAAAACAAAAACTAAGGGTAAGGAAAAAAAAAATCAAGAGAGAGAGAGGGAGGAAGGGAGGGAGGAAATACGAGGGTGTGGGGAGGGAGCGAATTAAACCAGAAAGAAATTAGAATCGCCAAACAGGAATTTTACATGCCAGCAAAAGACGTGTTACATAAGAAGGCAACACCGCCACCACGCTGTAATCAACACTACTTACGTCCTCAGTTTGACCAATATTCTGGTTTTTCTAGGACACTTCGTAAAACATTTTTCTTGGCGATTAATCTTCTTCTGTGTCTCATATCTTCCTAATATCGACACAGCTTACACCATTACTATGCAAAGAAGATAGTCAAGTTTTAAAAGGCTAAAACAATTCGCCAAGGAAAAGGTGTTACGAAACTTAATCCAATTAGAACACGGTCCACTGCCTTCAAGCCTTTTCTAGTGCACTCCATTCAGGAAATAGGGGAGGGGGAGTGAGTCTAAAGCCCATTAAAGTTGTCTAGCGGCAGCAAGGGCGGACTAGAAAAGGTGCCAATGCAGTGTAAAAGTTGCCATTGCAATGAAAAAGTTGCCATTGCAGTGAAAAAGTTGCCATTGCAGTATAAAACTTGCCACTGCAGCGAAAAAGTTGCCATTGCAGTGTAAAAGTTGCCATTGCACTGTAAAAGTTTACCCCTTGTAATTAATAACTTGCCCTATTATTTCGTTCATGCCCTCTCCATACGCTCTACTCACCTAATATGGACTTGGATATACCCTTCACTGTTCCCTTCACTACTTCTGTCCTAAGCTGAATAACATCGTCTAGTAACACGAAGGATAAAAAAAAAATAGTGAGTCATTGGACTGAAGGAAGTGAGGCTTGACATTAACCCTCTGCAAAAGGCAACCAGAACTAAAGCAGCGTGATATCATGCACTCTTGACGCAGCCAGTGGTGGACGTGATGGAACACATTACACGAAAAGAACCCTACGTATGAATGCATTACGGTTACACACACACACACACACACACACACACACACACACTCTCTCTCTCTCTCTCTCTCTCTCTCACACACACACACACACACACACACACACACACACACAGGGTATTTTGTACTACTTCACACTACACAAATGGCTGGCTAATGCACTCCACACTCCCCTCCCCCATACCAAACAACTCAAACACCACTCCACGCCTCACACACTAACCACCACCAATCTCTCTCTCTCTCTCTCTCTCTCTCTCTCTCTCTCTCTCTTTCTCTCACTACAGATTCACGTCCCATTTCAGCCACTCTTTTACCCCTTCATTTCTCTCTCCTCAACATTACTGTTTCATTTCCCTGTACATCCCTTCCGTATCCCTCCACGCTTAATCTCACCATGGCTCACGTCGTTCCTTTTTCTACGCCTTTATGCTCCTCTCCTATTCTCTATCTTTCTTCTCGTACACTCCTTTCCCGTCTTTGCACATTCTCAAGGGACCTTAGCCCCTGCTTCACTACTCCTGAAGATTCTTCTTTCTTTCCTCTATATCTCTGGACATTTTTTCTGTTCCTCTCCGTTCCTTCCCTATTCCTCTACTTCCCAATTCATGCTCTAAGTACTCCTTTATAGTATGTTCATCCCTTTTTCCTCCTGTACCCCACCACTTCACATCCCATTCCTTTTCTCTCTTCCGTTCCTCTTCTCTCTTCTTTCACTCCAAAACATACACTATGTCCTCTCCTTCCCGTCCTCATCTCTCCTCACTCCAGCTACGCCCCTTTTCTTCTTTCTCTTCTCCTTCTCGTATTTCCCTTCTCCTCCTCCTCCCCTTCTTGCCCAGACCCTCAACACGCTGAAGGGAACACTTGTGCGGCTGATACTAAGGGTGGATGGTGAGGTCTGGGGCTTGAGATGCTGCGAGTGATGACGGTGATTCCGCTGATAGTTGTGCAAATGGTGGGGTGGTGGTTTTAGTGGCGAGGGTGGTGGTGTTAGTAATGGTTGTGGTGATAATGGTGGTGGTGTTAGTGGTGACTGTGGTGATAGTGGTCAAAGTGGCGGTGGTGGTGTTAGTGGTGACTGTGGAAATAGTGGTAAGGGTGGTGGTGGTGGTGGTGTTAGTGGTGGAGATGGTGGTATGGACAGTGGTAGGGTTAGAGGTGGTTGCAGTGTTTGTGGTGGGAGCAGTGGTTGTATAAATAGTGGTTGTAAAAGTGGTAGTTGTGGCAAGGTGGTAACCATCTTTTGGTGGTGGTAACGGTGACTGTGGTGAATTGTGGTAGGGGTAGTTGTCATGGCTGGTGTGGCAGTGTTGTAAATGGTGGTTGCATTTGTGGTGGGGATGGTGTTGGTGGTAGTTTTGGTGATAGTGGTGGGACTTACAGCGTTGGTGATGCTTGTGGTGAATGGCGACATGGATGGTCGTGTTGCTGTGACAAGTGATACTGATGGCTGTACTGTGAATGGTAGTTATGACCATAGTAGTGACTGTGCTAATGGTGTATAGAACAACATCTGTGGGGACGGTTGTGTTGGTTGTGGTTGTGTGGCGTGGATGAT
This sequence comes from Coenobita brevimanus, assembly GCF_032717465.1. Taxonomy (NCBI): domain Eukaryota; kingdom Metazoa; phylum Arthropoda; class Malacostraca; order Decapoda; family Coenobitidae; genus Coenobita; species Coenobita brevimanus. The sequence goes on along the minus strand of NC_137045.1, from coordinate 19,753,316 downwards.
TGTGGTGGTGATGGTAGTAATGGAGAAGGTAGTTGTGCTGGTTGGTATAGTGGTAAGAATGGTAGTTGTGGTGATTTGACGGAATGACGCAAGAATGTTTGGAGATTTCTACCAACGGTGATGTTCCGTGTACACTTTAAAATGGCGTTTGCAATGATTATGACAAAAACGGTGTTCACAGTAAAGGTAAAATGTTGGTCGTGGTGGGAGTATATAATCTCGGAAACAAGTAAATATGTCAGCGTTTCTAATTATGCGCTATAAAATTAACTGCCGTAACGGTTGTCTATGTTTGGTTATTTAATTATCACGGCAGTCAGGAAAGTCAAGAACGGTTATACATGACTAAAGACATTTTAGAATGGATGTATTAACCGTATGACAGTAAAGATTGGAGATGCATCTAAATTAAGATACAAGAAAGCAACTACGAAATAAAGGATGAAAAGCAAACACATGGAAGGAAGGATTGTGCATGAAGAGCCAGAACAAACATTTGTTGCTGGGAACTCCCCCGCGCCACGTAAATGGACTTCCCTCTGTTGACACCAGCTGTCCGGGAAGGGAAGGGAGCGAATCAAGGGAGCTAATGACCGCTAATAGCCACATTACAAGGCGCTAATTGAGTGGCCTTAAGCTGAATGGGTAATATAACGCTACTTTAGGGCTAAGCGGGCCATTACTCTACCGTTAATCAGTTGGAAGGACTTGATGTAGTGGGTGTTATGAGGGCTCCTGGGTACTGCTGGTGGTGGGTGTTGTAAATGGGTGTTTGTTCTCTGTCCCCGGCTCCATTAGCTTCTTTGATGATTCCCCCACCTTAATAGCCAACCTCCCCCCCTTTTCTCTCTCTCTCTCTCTCTCTCTCTCTCACTTTAATTTTCTCTAACTTTGTCTTTCAAGTTCGTTGTCAGACACACAAGCACACACGAAAAATAAAATACGAGATTAATCAGAGACTAAAGACTCACATTTCGTCTCCTCGTTTCCTTATTGTGGCGACCAGCACTTATATCAAGTTCGACCCAGAAAAAAAATCGGTTATTTGGATTTGATCTGTGTATTTAAATGCTGAACGATTCCTCAAATGAAAAGGGTTTCCTTGTGTATTTTTTCCTCACTTTTCTTGCACTTTCAAATACAAAATAATAATCTCTTCAATGAGGTTCAAAAATTCAACGAAATGGGACAGGCAGGATTTATTTTTCATTCCTTTTCGTCAAGAGCATTTACAAGCATTAGCAAGGAACACAAAAAAATCATGAACCAGAATGAACACGATCTCCTTCCCATTCTGTTTGCCAAACACAAGAGATTAGATGGGATAATGAATGTGTACACCCCCACTCTCATATATATATATATATATATATATATATATATATTCATTCATTCATTCATTGCCAGACGCCATGTATCCCAGACGGGGTGGCCAAGGGCTTAGAGTTAATTGTTTTACAGGGAGGGGCACTAATCCTCCACCAACCCCACTTGACACGTGGGGATGCCAACAGCATCTGGTGTTCCCAGGCGGTCACCCATCCAAGTACTAACCAGACCCAACGTTGCTTAATATATATATATATATATATATATATATATATATATATATATATATATATACACACACTCTAATTAGGTGGTATAACACTGGTGAGTGAGAAACCATGACTGGGCAAGACAAGAGACAATCATCAGGTTGACAGCCACATTACACTTTGCCCGGCTCTAGCCTGTTGCCCGGTCCTTCCACCTCACGCACACACACACACACCTGTGTGTGTGTGTGTGTGTGTGTGTGTGTGTGTGTGTGTGTGTGTGTGTGTGTGTGTGTGTGTGTGTGTGTGTGTGTGTGTGTGTGTGTGTGCGTGCGTGTGCGTGCGTGCGTGTGCGCGCGCGCGCGCGTGAGTGTCTTTGTATACTTGTATGTGCTGTATTTTCGATTACTTTACCATTTTTGTCGATCAGCATTTACTCTTTAACCAAATGCTCTCCAGAAATTCCATCATAATTCCCCCTTATAGCATGAAGTAATATTCGTACCTTAGCTTTCATTATTTTCCTCCGTAACACAAGCGTAAAGAGAAATTACTTAGTACCCGGTTTATCAACAAAAAATAAAATAAAAACGAAAATAAGAACCTGAAGCGCCATTTCTTACCATTCAATAACTTGATCTGAAAACCTGCTTCGGAACCACCAGCCACGACGCTGAGGTTCATAATTTTAAAGGTTTATTTATACATCATTGGCTTCCTTTGTTCTCCATTCAGTTATTTCTTCGAAGCATTCCTTTAGTGTGCTTCCTGAATGTTTACTGTACTTCTGACCTTTTTATTTTTTGGTTTATTGTTATTTATTCTATTTATGGTTATTTATATTGGTCTCTGCATTCATACTCTGTTGAAGGAATCTGTTGTGTACTTATTGAATACCCTTAAACAGTACACCTGGGTCTGAGAGACCCAGCCACTTTTTGCCACTTACTGGTTCAGCAACTACTATATGCCAGGGACCTCTGTCCTTCTCAATAGCTTCCTAAGTTTGGATGCCCATGCTAAAGGTGGCTGTTTGGTTTTCCAGGTCTCCTTCTGTTTTGGCGTATAACACACTAAAGTCGTGGTCGGGTCTGTGAGACCCAGGTGTACTGGATATGGGGGGCTGAAATTTACTGTTGTGTGATGCAAATTTTTTCATCCTGTGATTTGCCCTCTCCACACCACGAAGACCCTTCATGCCACTAGCTTTGACAGCAGTATGAGCATCATTGTGTCGTTTCTTTTCTTATGGGGTCCATGTAAACAGAAACTGTAAAGATTTTTTTCAAAAATTTGCCTAAAATGCTTTAAATACGTTACTTTTAATTGTATATTCATTATTGCATAGTAAACTGAACCAAAAAGGTTGTAGATTGGTCAAAGATTCAGTAAATAAAACACAAGTATTTTTTTTTTCTATTTTGTGGGTCTGTGAGAACCAGGTGTCCTAATGGTGTATAGGCGCAACTAGGTGTACTGTTTCAGGTACTAATTTTTATCTTCCTGTGTATAATATCCCGCCTCTCTCTCTCTCTCTCTCTCTCTCTCCCTGTATCTCATTCTCATCGCTAGAAAAAATCCACCACCATATTAAGGCAGGGAACAGGTTGGTGATCTTGGCTGAACTTAAAAGGTAGGCTTGTGGAGGAGAGGGGATGAGGAGCGGATGGATGATAGGAAGAGGGAGAGAGGGAAAGGGAGAGAGAAGGGAGACAGACGAGGGAAGGAGGAATAATGGGAAGGAGGGAGGTATGGAAAGGAGAGAAGGATGGACGAATGAAACTAATATGAGAGGAAGAAGGAAGGAGTTAGATGCTGGGTGGATGAGAGACAGGAAAGAAGGAAGGAGTTGAAGAGTAGATGAAGGATAGGAAGAGGGAGGGGAGAGACGAATGAGGGGCAACGGGAGGTAGAAAGAGGGCAGGAGAGGATGGGAAATAGAGAGAGAATAAAAAAATAAAGAGTGAGGAAAGACGGGGGGTTTTCACAAGGGAGAAATGGTGAGGCACAGAAAGAGAAAGATGAAGAAGGGAGGACGCTAAAGAATGGTACACAGCAAAAGCGAAAAAGTAAGGTGATAGTGCATAAGTTAGGAATGAGAAGAAGATGATATTTGGATAAGAAAAAAGGATGAAGAAAGAGAGTAGGTTATGATATGAAATGACAAAGGATAAATAAGGTGAAGAGATAATCAGAGAAGTAAGGAGGAGACGAGAGAGTTGATGAGACCTTGAGATGAAAGATAAAACAACCAGCTTTAATTCTCTCAGAACGATGCTGCCTTTTTTTTATATGGTTTTCGCAATTGCCAGATGATATTATTCAGCTTAGGAGTTATTGGAGGAGGGAGACAAGATGGAGGGGAATTAAACAGGGAGGTGAGGAAGGGTGAAGAGATGAGGTGAGAAAAAAAGAACATTATGGAGAAGACGTAAAGGATAAGGAAGAAAATGAAATCAGAGGAGAAGGAGGAGGAGGAGGATCTAATGAGAAAAGTGAGATATAATGGTAGGATAGAGAGAGAGAGAGAGAGAGAGAGAGAGAGAGAGAGAGAGAGACAGACAGACAGACAGACAGACAGACAGACAGACAGACAGACAGACAGACAGAATAAAAATGATGAGAAAAACTAAAAGGGGAAACAAAATATGTCAGGAGAGGAAACTCTATGGGAAAAATGATGGAGGAATGAGGAAGAGAGGAGCTCAGAATAGAAGAAGAAGAAGAAGAAGAAGAAGATGATGATGATGATGATGATGATGATGATGATGATGATGATGATGATGATGATGATGATGATGATGATGATGATGAGGAGGAGGAGGAGGAGGAGGAGGAGGAGGAAGATGAGGAGGAGGAGGAGGAGGAGGAAGATGAGGAGGAGGAGGAGGAGGAGGAGGAGGAGAAGGCGGAGGAAGAGCAGAAGGAGCAAGCAGATGCGAGGGAAGAATAGGGGAAAAAGGGGCTGAGGAGGGAAGACTCAGGATGGGAGGGAGGGAGTGGGAAGGGGAAAGGGAGGACGAGGGAAGAGGGAGGGGGAGGGAGGCAGGACCGGTACGTGGCATTGAACTTGTGTGGATCTACTGTGGGGAGGGGAGGGGAGGAGAAGGGAGTGAGGGGCTGAGAGGGGAGGGGATAAGGGAGGAGTAGGGAGGGAATGGATGAGGGATGAGTAGGGAGGGGAGAGGAAAGAGAGAGAGGGAGAAGAGATGGAAGGGGAAGGAGAAGTGTTTAACCAGGTCATCCTCTCTTTCTCTCTCTCTCTCTCTCTCTCTCCCTCTCTCTCGTGAATGCTCTCTATAAAGTGCGTGAAGGAAGGGAAGGGAGCTAACGACCCACCTGTCTGTCTGTCTATGTATCTTTCATTCTCCTATTTACTTGCCTATTTACCTGCACAGTGTAGGTGGAGACTGCAGAAAGAGAGACAGAACGGAGGAAAAGAAGTGATCAAACAAGCCATACTCTCTCTCTCTCTCTCTCTCTCTCTCTCTCTCTCTCTCTCCTACTTCCTGACTCACCTGCTCTTTTCATATGTTTCTTTATTTCTCTTTCATTTTTTTGTTATTAACACTTTTTCTTTCCATATCATAATTTTACTCATCTTTATTTTCTCCTTTTTCTCATAACCATTCAGTTTATCTTTCATTTTCACATATTTTTTAGCATTCTTTTTAACGCCTCTCTGCTCATCGTCTTCACTTAGTCCTTTCAGTAAAATGGAGGCTTCTCAAAATCTATCGTTTCTATCACCGGACATTATTATTCAACTTAGTAAAGGGCTCTAGAAGTAAAGGGATTAAAGGAATCGTTAGTAAGAACAAAACAGTAAAGCCGTCAACATCAGAAAGTGGTTATTATCTTCTCTCCATCACTTCCTATTCTCCCTCATTCTCTCCCAATTTCTTCCCCCATCCCTCTCTCCACCATTATATTTCCCCCTGTTCCTATTTTCTTTCCTTAATTTGTTTCTGTACACTTTTCCTTCTCATGTACAATCTTATTTTTTATCTTGTTTTCATTCGTGCGTCTCTTCATAATTCTTCTTTTCCTTCCTCCATCATCTATGTTTTGCCTCCCGCTCTCACTCCATCTTCTGTTTCCTCCTTCTCATCCTTATGTATTGTTTCTCTCCAATCTCCTCCCTCCTCATTCTCTCTCTTTCTCCTCCCTCATTCCATTTTCATTCCTCTTCCTTTTCTTTATCATCACGCCTCTTACTCGCCTTGCCTTCTTTTCTCTCTTATCCGTCTCCTTGCCGTTCCTCCGTAATTTATTTCCTCTTTCTTTAGGTTTATATTTCTCGTTTTTCATTTTCGTCATCTTCCTCTTGGTCCGTCTTTGATCACTAACCTTCCTCGTTCTCTTTCCTCTTTCCTCTTCCTTTACAAAACTCATCCCTCTTCCTCCTCCTTTCTCTCCTCCTCCTTGCCTCCGTTGTTTTCCACTTCATCGTTCTCATCCCTACCTCCATTATCTTCCTCTTCTTCCTCCTCACCATTAATTCCAGTATCCTCCTCCTCCTCTTCCTTTCCCCCATTATCCTCCACCTCCTCTTCCTTCCTCCACTATCCTTCCTCCTTCTCTTCCCTAATTTTACTTCCCTTCCACCTCCTCTTCCTTCCATCTCATATCCTTGCTTCTCCTCTTCCTCGTCTTTATTACTCTTATCTTTGCTGTTTTCTTCATCTTCCCCGTCACCCTTTCCCATCCTTCTCCTCTACTCTATTTCCTTTCCTCATTGTCATTCTAGCTATTATTTTCGCTTTTTTTACATTTTCAGCCGTTCTTTTTCTCACATGTTTCACTGCTCGTAGCCTTTTAACCCTGTCAGTGCGATGACGTCTTTCCTATTTTGTTCATGGTACCTCCAAACGACTTTTTTCAAGACAGTGAAAGGAATACTGGAGAAAATATCTATCTAACCACTCCGGTGTGAAAAGTCTATCCTTCCTCTCTCCCTCCTCTCACCATCATTATTTGTCTTCTCTTCCCCACCTTCAACATCCTCCTCCTCCACTTCCCTCTTATCTCCCTCGCCATCATTCCACACGGGACTTCACTCAACACTTCCTTGATGTCATCTTACAAGTTACAGAACATTCAGTTATATTCTTTACTTCATCTCTTATGCAATTTATCCTGTTTGGTCTGTGCTACTGTCTAGCTTCCATATATATATATATATATATATATATATATGTGAGACTTTCTAGCACCATTCTTAAGCAATTCACAATGAATATTATCCCCCTACATCTTGTTTACATACATATATTTTTTCATACAAGAGGATTTTGAGGCTCAAATTGGAAATAAATGACTGAAGATGAGGTGTTAGGATATCACCTAAGCCAGCGACAATGAGATTATTCGACATATCCAGGTCATCGAGAGGACCGTCCCATGTCATTCATTATTATCCAGTACAAGGGCTACGGTGGTACGATATATCCCAGACTGACACAAATACCTATGTCATCCAAGTCTAGTAAATTGTAAGGTTTATTTAAATTACGTAATCTGAGTAAAGATGAGTGAGATGTTATTCCTTATCCAATGACTTTACAACCTAATGTTCAGGTTTATTCACTGTAGACGCTGATTCTTTATTCCGGCCCCATTGACGTTCCCCACATCTTCATTCACATCAGCACCCACCTCACACCCACTGACGTCTGAACCCAAACCACAGTCACTCTTCTACATCCAAACCACGTCCACATGCTTACCTCATACACACACTCGGTCAGGGACGAATGGTCACACGCACACATTTCAGCTAGGCTCTCCTGCACACACACACACACACTCACACACACACACACACACACACACACACACACACACACACACACACACACACACACACACACACACACACACACCTCATAACTTAATAAATATCAGCAACAGCATCCTATTTCAACTGTTATAAATGCAATGGGTAACATCGATCAATGGGAAAAAGGGTAAAATCAAAACTAGAACTACCAACAAAGTCCACCGAAAGTAGGCCACGCCTCCTTTCACCCATCATTCAAGCCTCCGAAACACACGTCGTTACAGCAGACACACCCTTACATATGTCTACACATCCCTATACGGGCCTCACACACTTATGTACACCCATATACATGCCTACACTGACCTCACAGCCATCCATTCAGTCTCACTCACGCCTACTCTCACGCCGATCCATCACCACCTACAACTACCTATACACTTTCAGCCCCACCTGCACCTATTCCAGTATCATCTACACATCATTTACACATATACACAAATTCAACTACACCCTCTGTACCTGTACACACTTACATCTTCATCACTCACATCTTCACACGCACATACCAACATCCTCTACAACTTTACATACATTTATGCAGGCTTCTCCGCACTTTCGCATATCGTTTTCGTTTTCGTTTTCGTTTTCGTTTTTAAAGGCTCCAACATGCTTGCATGTGTCGGCCTTGGTCACCTAATGGCGGCTCTCCACGCTATATATATATATATATATATATATATATATATATATATATATACCCTCATCCACATTCCTTATTCCTCTCCACACTTTCCCACAGCCATCTATATCATTCCTGATCCGACACATTCGCGCCCCTTCTTTTGACATCTCCGACACTTTCACAGACCAAAACCTTCATCACTCAGAACTTCAAACTCTCACACCCCAAACTAGGCTTGTCCACATCGACACAAACCACACTCACATCCATCAGGATCAATTTAAGACCCCTCTTTATACAGTCGTACCTATATCTCTTACCAACACATTGCTACGTTCACACACACACACACACACACACACACACACACACACACACACACACTGACTATGCCATATCCACTTATTCACATCAACCCCAAACACATTAACTTCCATGACCATACCTGACCTAACCTACTTGCAGACACAAGCGCGCACATCGCAACGAAATTTACCATTCCTTGTACAGCCCAACACACGCACACTCATTAAAACACAACAGTAATCTAAATCATCATCATCTACTCTCTCACTCAACTCCTCATCAAGCTACACGCAAAACCCCACGCCAACACGCATCCATATCTATCACACGCACCCAGCCAGAACCACGCATATTGGCTCAGATCACCCTCTTCACCCTTAGTTTACGTCCACCAAGTTACGTCTACAACTTTACCTATACCCACACCCCACTCTATCACAAGTATTCATTATTCTCATTTATATCAGCTAATTTAGACCTAGAATCTCATCCCCATCCATACTTTACCACACCCACATCGAACTGCACTCCATCTTATCATCTAGACTCGAATCTCACATCCACCAAGCTGCACCAACAACCTCAAAATTATTCACCATCTTCATTTACAGCATTACCATCACCTACTCTATCACTCCAGCCCATACCCCCCTCTCTCCAATCTAGGCCTATAACTCCTTCCATACCCAAACCCCATTTATCACATCCACACCCACCACACCCACAGCAGGGGGGGGGGGGAAAGGGCTTAGATGTAGGGCAACGCGTGACCTGTCCAGAATACCCTCCCAACCTCTCCTCCTCCCCCCCCCTCCCTCCTTTCGCCTCTCCCTCCTTTCTCAATTCTCCTCTGGCCCCTTTCATTGCTTCTGATTCTCTTCCCTCTTTTCTCCTCCCTTCCCTGCTCTCCCTCTTTTATCACATTCCTTTGGGCTTTCCCCTCCAATTTCAACCCACCTCATCCATCCTCTCACTTTTTTTCCTTCCTTCATCTTTCTCTGTTGTTTTTTTCTCCCTGTCTTTGATTTTTCTCTTCTCGGTTCTTTTCTCACACCCTTTCTTCATTCCTCTTTCTCCTTTATCTAATTTTTCTTTGTTTCACTTAGATCTTTTTCTTATTCTCTCGTCCCTTCCAATCCTTGCTCACCATTCCTTCTCTAGTCCTCTTGTTTTGTATTTTCCACTCTTATTAGCGTCATTTCGTTTCCCATCCCGTCCCTCCTTCATCTTCTTGCACTGTGTTCGCTTTCTTTTCTTCTTTATCTACCTCGATTTCCCATACTCGCTTTTTTTATTATTATTATTTCCTGTCTTTGTTTTTCTCTTCTTTTTCGATTCTTCTGTTTCTGTCACAGCCGTTACCCTCTCTCCCCTTTTCGCTCCATCATTCATCTTATATCCCTCTTTGCTTCCCTTTTTATCTTTATCATTCTGTTTCCCTCCCTTTCTTTTCCTTCCACTCCCTACTCTCCTTCCTTCATCTTATGCCTGTGTTTTTCCTCCAATCTCGATCTCCTTGTGTCACTCCCTCATTTTCCATTCCCTCTCTAATTTCTCTTTTACCCTCTCCTTCCTTCCCCTCCTCTCCCATCCCTGTACATGAACACAACACCATTTTCATATACCCATCCAATCCTCAGTCCGTTCCCTCCACATTGTCCTCTTATCTCACCGTAACCTCACCTCTCTAATCTTATCTTTCGTCTGCACTTAATTACACTTAGACCTCTTTGTTACATCGAAGTCTCTCCTTCTCCCTCACCCCCCTCCTTCCCCACCCTTCCCCCTCACTTACAGCATACTTAAATCGTACTCTCACCCCTACCCATTACATTTCGCCAACTCTCCTCACACTTATCCTTCTCAACCAAATCCCTCATGAATACTGGCTACCCCAATCTTTTCCATCCCTTTCATTCCTCAATCAATTTATTTCACTCTACCTCATCTCTTATATACTTAGTTTCTTCTTTACTGTTATATTTTCTCCACTCTCATCACATCTCCCCTCACTCACACCTCGTCCCTTCATTCTTTTCTACTCTTTTCTTGTTGTTGTGCTTCACTGCACCTCTCTCTCTCTCTCTCTCTCTCTCTCTCTCTCTCTCTCACACACACACACACACACACAAACCTATCTCCGTTCCCTCCACACCTCATCTTACCCCCGCCTTCTCCTACCCACTCCGCCCCCTCTACCCCCCTCCCCTGCCCCGCTAATCATCGAAGCAGGCCAGACCATTTGTCCACCCGATGCTACCGATAATACTACTGAGGGTCGGTCGGTGGGACAGAAATTGATGCCTTGTTTACCACACGTTCACGACCGGTTTGGATGCAGGGAAGGGAGGGGGTTAGTCGGGGTGGCGAGGGAAGGACAGGCAGAAGAAGAAGGAAGGAATGAGAAGGGAAGGAAGAGCGGTGAGGATAAGGGAAAGAATATGAGAGGAGTGAAAGGAAGTAACGAAGAGAAGACGGAAAAATGACAATGAAAAAAGCCTGTGGATGATAAGGGGAAAATACAGGGAGAAACAGGAAAGACAGGAAAGAAAAGGGATAAAAAAGAAACAAGGAAAGAAAAAAAAAGAATAATGGAGAACGAAAGAAAAAAGAGAGAAGGTAAGAGAAAGGATAAAAGGGAAAGGATAAATAGTATAGAAAAGTACAGAAGGGAAAGAAAGAAAGTAAACGAAGAAGAGAAGAAAGAGTGGGAGGGAAAACGAAGAACGGAATAAGGAAAGAAAGTTAGGGAGGAATGAAAGAATAAGAAAGAGAGGAAGAAACATTGAAGAAAGGAAGAATGAATGAAGGAAAGACAGAAAGGTTGTGTCAGGGAGGAATGAGTGAAAGGGAAAGAAGTGACATCGGAAAAGACAGCGAGGAAAGAAAAAAAACGCGAGAAGTGGAAAACATAATGCTAAGAAAACAAAGGGAAAACAACAAATAATAAGCTAATGAGGGAGGAGGAAGGAAAGAGGAAACGGTAACTCTGAATGAATGGATGAACAAATGGTTGGGGAAGATTCGAGGGAAGAAGAGCGAGAGAAGTAAAGGGAATAAAGAATAAGTAAAAATGAGGGGTCTGGAGTAAGTAAGGATAAAATATCTATCTATCTATCTATTGCCAAACGCCATAATCCCATAAGGGGTGGCCATTTGACTTTGAGTTATTTGTTTTACGGGGAGGGGCACTAACCCTCCATCAACCCACTTGTTGACACGTAGGAAGCACGTATGGTTTGGTTATATGGTTACCACCCAGCGTTGTAAATGGTTTCTTGGCTTACAGGAAACCATTTGGCTTGTCACTCAATGTAAAGCCACCTGTAAAGGAAAGAAAAGCAATAAGAAGTGACAGGAAAGATGGGAGAAATAGGAAGAGAGGAGGGCAGGCACAGAAAAAGAATGATAAAGGCTATAAAAGACATGATAGTACTGAGAGGACCCTAGACATTGTTTCTAATCCATTTACTCTATTAAGCTGAATATAATTTTTGAGGTAGAAAGAATAAAATACTCAGCACATCAGAGGAGATGGCTTCTAACCCTTTCAGTCTCCCTTTAAGATAATCACCATGATACAAAAATAAAGGCATCATCTCTCTTTAGGAGTTAAGAAGTACAATCAAGATTCAGGAAATTTCTAAAACATAGTGGGGCAAGAAAAAAGTTGAAAAGGAAGAGGGAATAAAAAGGTGCATTAATCAATGTGGGGCTCATAAATATCTTGGTGAATAATTGATTGTATCTGCTAATGGGTTTTTGTGTTCATTATCACCACAACAAGGGCCAGGTCGATCATGACACGCGAGGCATTGAAATTCCCTCACCTATCAGCCTCTCACTTTCTAGTCCTTCTTCCGTCACTTCTCCTCTCCTTCTTCGTTTCTCCTTCCCTCACCTCTCCTGTTCATCTTCGTCTCTCCATCCCTCACTTCTCCTGTCCTCCTTCGTCTCTCTATCCCTCACCTCTCTTATCCACCGACCTTTCCTACTTTTGTCCTCTTTCCCACCCCACTGTTCTATTCTTCCTCTTCTTGCTTCCCTCTTGCATTTATATCTCCATCTCTTCTTTTCTCTTTCCCTTACCTCTCCTATCCTTCCCACCTCTTTCTTCACCTCTCCCATTATCATCTTTCTCTCATTATCCCTATTCCTACCTCCACTTCCCCACCTCATTACTATATGTTACCATCTTGTCTCCCTCCTCCGTTAAGGTTGGTTCTTTAATCCTTCAACTCACACGTCCATAATTTCTATATCTCTTTCAGTTTATTTCCTCCTCTTCCTCTTTTCGTGTTCCTCAACTCTGCTATCTTCCATTTCTACTTCTTTCTACCTGTCCTCTTAGCCTCCTCGTTCCCCATACTTCATGCCTCCTTGTTTTTCGTCTCTCTCTTACTCATCTCTATATACTTATCGTCTCTTCTATCTTCCTGTCTGATTTACCCTCTTCTTTCCTTCCTCTCCCCATCTCTTTCTTCCTCCATCGATGTTTCTATCTGCGTTTCCTATAAGCCTCGTCTTCCCTTCCTTCCATTCTCCTTTCTTTCTTCACCTTTCCCCTCCTTGTATCTCTTTTTCTCTCTGCTTGTTCTGTAAGCTTTTTCTCTTTCCTTCGTCTTTCCTGCCTTTCCTTCAACTTTGCCTCTCCTGCTCTACCATAAGTCTCTCAACTCTCTTCTCTCTTCGCCACTTCTCCCATCTTTAATTGTCTAGCGTACTCTCCTTACCTTCTTTTCCCCTCCTTCTCTAATTTCTTTCTTCATCCTCTATCATTTCCACTTCTCTCAGTCACTCTTTTAAACTTCTCTTTCATCCTCTTAGTTCTCCAGCCCCTCTCTCAACTCCTTCTATCCTTACTTTCCTCCATCCCTCAATTTTTCCTTCTTTCCCACCAGTTTTTCCTCACCTTCTCTCAACTTCTTTGACATGCTTCTTAACTTTCCCCTCATCATCATCCTTCCTACTCACATTCTCTCTTCTCTATCTTTATTATTACCCACTAGATCTTTTAGCCTTTTCTCCTCATTTCTCAGACTCTCCTCTTCATCTCCTTTCCCTCACTCTGTTTCTCTTCATATTTCTTTTTTTTTTTTTTTTTTTACTTATTAACGACTCCACTGCATTTCCTCGCCTTTTCTTCTCTTTATTATTTTATATCATTCTGGATTTTCATATATGAATTCAGGACTTTTATTTCTTTGTTTATCGATTCTTTTTCATGCATTATCTCCAGTTATCAAGGTATCACATTAGCTTACCAAAACTGTCTGGCCGAACACACACACACACACACACACACAAGAAAAAAAAAATCACCCAACAAAGCGGGTTGGCGAAAACCACTTTAACTCCTTAGTTGGAGAGAGATTCCTCAGCCGAGCAAAATCGGCTGATTGTAAACATAATAAAGTGAAAATGCCTGTATGTGTCTCCTCAGTTCACTAAGCTTTAGCTTTAAAGCACGATCGAAATAAAAAACAATTTGCTTCAAAACATCCTAACACATTTTACGTTCTCTGTCCCATTCTCATTCTTTCAGTCATATGCTCATTTGATTCTTTCTCTAATCTGCATCACTCCTTTTGTTCCGCCTGGAACTGCCAGATCCTCCTCCCAGACCCTGCCCTCTGCTCGTAATTTCCTCCATGCTTACACCTTGCACATGCCCACCACCTCATTATCACTCCTCCATATCTCTACCTCCATCTTTCTTTTGGTTCTGCTCTCAGTTGTTGCCTCGCTCCACCATTCCCCACCCCCTGATTTACACTATCAGTCTCCTATGACTCACTGCCAGGTAAATGTCGTCTTTTCTCAAGTGGAGAACAGTACTAGAGTTGCTCCACTTCCAATTTCTCCCTGTACATGTCTCTCCACTTTTCTCACCCCTCCTCCCCTGTCATCCATATCTCCATCTAACCGGTCTCTGCCCCTCCGCTGTAATCACCACGCCAACAGCCACTTGAACACCACAGGTAATCAAGTTCCTAAATTCAATTACCTTATCTCCAGGTAAGGGCATAAATCCCACCCCAGCCACACCCACCAGATTTTCACTCATAGGTCTCTCTCTCTCTCTCTCTCTCTCTCTCTCTCTCTCTCTCTCTCTCTCTCTCTCTCTCTCTCTCTCTCTCTCTCGTATATGTGTGTGTGTGTGTGTGTGTGTGTGTGTGTGTGTGTGTGTGTGTGTGTGTGTGTGTGTGTGTGTGTGTGTGTGTGTGTGTGTGTGTGTGTGTGTGTGCATCTATCCACTAAACGTCTCTCCCACTGGCATACAATGTATTTTAAATGTTTTCTTCTTGTCTTCTAACTTTTAATGACTGATTGGCATCCCTTTGTGTATCAAATAGGCCCTCACAAGAATAAATACGCCATGAGGTATATCTTAGTTATATTGTTATGGCTCTGGATACAGTTTCAAAATGCTGAGTCTAAGTAAGTAGCGAGTTCCCCTTGGAGTACTTTTCTTTCGAGACACTAACAGCGTGAAACTAATGCTAACATGCACAGTTCAGGGTTTTTGGCTCCCCAGTTAACCAAATTTCAAAACATAACAAAATATTTTGTAGCTACACAACTGACCCATCGATGTAAACATAATATTACAGGCAATATTCAAAGGTAGTTTTCATTTCCTCTGCAAAAATCAAACTGCTGAAAAAGGTATTATGACTGTCACCCACTTCTCTCTTCATGTGTTGGGATATATCACATATTCCAACTCAAACTCGAACATAAATTGTCTGTAATCATCATCAGCTGCAGCACTGGTAGTAATTTTTCTTTCATACTGTATTTCCTTGAATACTGTATTCTGGAAACACCGATAATAGTCATCATACTTTCGATGTAAAGCAATTAATTCGCACCAAAAATTTAAGAGTATAATGATTCAAATGACACAGGAAGAGACACGAGGCTTTCGATGAGACTTACCTACTGGTCACACCTCGTCCTGCCATCACACATACCTGTAATAAACAAATGTATCACTTACACGCACAAAATAAAATTCACACGTCTATTATACATATTCGCTAATCGTAACTAATTATAACGTCTACAAACAGCACAGTTGGAAAAGGACTACTGCTGTCCGTAGATATATATAAAAGAGTAAGTTTGTTTCTCTGTCTGTCTGTCCTCTCTGGAAATCGAGAAGGATTCATATAATCCTCTAAACAACTCTAATGGTGTAACTTATTAAGATGAATTAAAATGTGTACAACAGAGTAACTAAAGTGGCGACCCTGATGGCCATAATTATAATTATTTGTCTGTCTATCTACAGTATACCAAGACACCTTACTCCCGTGAGGGGTGGCCACAGGCAAATCGCCTCCATGTCGCCCTGTCCCTTGCCGTTTCGCTGCCCTCCGCTCAATTTACTCCCGCCCCCCCCACTTCTCATATACCTCTCTACTCCATTCCTCCATCTCATCCTCGGTCTTCCTCTCCCCCCCCCCTCGTCTCCCTCTCTCACATACACATTCCTAGCAAGTCTCTCACTCTCCAACTTCCCCACATGGCTAATACCAATACACCAGTCCTGTATTAGACAGCCCTAGCATGTATTCAATATGGACGGTGGGTGTTAGCGCGGAAGTGGTGACATGTGGAGGTGTAGGAGGACTACTGGGCCTTGGGATAGGCTACTGCCCCCGAGATATAGGTCTTAAAGCCTTTGCCCAGAGTCGGACAAAAAAAAAAATGTATATCTCTTAACGCTTTCTGTCACATCCGTATCCATGCAATGACTCTCCTTCACATGCTCATTTGTCAGTCTGTCTCCATGCAACTTCACATGCTCCTTTCAAAAAACTCATTTCCACTGCTCTCATTTTTGACTTGTGTTCCTCCAACAAACTCCAAGATTCCCTTCCATACATTAGAGTGGGGATCACAATACTGTTATGCAGCGACATTTTTACATTGGTCCTCACTTCCGTATTTCTTATCACTGTTTTCAATGAACTAGCAACCTTTCTCCTCTGATGCACCCTTTCAAGCACTTCATCCTTCAAACTTCCATCACAACTTACCGCAGGACCTATATACTTACGTGCACTCACATTTTCCATTTCCTCACTATCCATCCTCACTGTGCATTCAGTGAGACTTCATTTCTCTTGAAGACCGCAACATTACTTTTCCCTACACTCACCTTTAGATTACTCTCTCAAACTCATTCACCAAGCCTTGCACTTCCCATTGTCTTCACTTAACAGTACAGTATCATCTGCAAACAACAGAACAGGGAGTTTCCAAACGCTGCCCATTCTCATTACTGCTGTTCCAACATCCATTGCCTTACCATGTATCTCCTTTATAACTCCATCCATATACACACTGAACAGTTATGGAGACATGCCATGCTTGTTTCAATCCAGCACTCAGAAAAATTCACTTATTTCACCATCCACACGCACTGCAGCCCTAGCGCCCGTCTTCACGGCATTCAACAGCTTCTCATTTACTCCATACATTTTAAATATTTTCCACATTCTTTGTCTATCCACTCTGTCCTATGCCTTCTCCAAATCCATGATGGCAGCATACAACTTGTTTCCCTCCTCTGGAAACTTTTCCACTTAACACCTTAGGATGAATGTCTGATTTACAAAGCCTCTTCCCTTCCTAAAACCCCTGTTTTTCTGCAACTAATTCCTCTTGTATTTCCCTAACACTGTCAGTAAGTATCCTACCATATACTTGTCCTATTACACTAAGAAGACAAATGTCCCTATGATCACCATACACTTCTTTTTCCCCTTTTCCTTTGTACAAGGGAATAATCATACATGACTTCCAATCCTCTGGGATTCTACTGTACCTTCCTCCCAGGCCAATCTGCACATCTTCCATATCCATTCTACTACTATCTCTCCCCCATGCTTCAGCATTTCACCACACACTCCATCAGTTCCTGGGGCTTCCCACATTTTGACTTTCTCCACTGCTTCCACTACTTCCATCCAACTGGTCTCTTCCTCCCTTCTCATCTCTCCCCTTCTCCCAACCTTTCCCCAGCCACTTATACTAACGTTACTTTCATCTTTCATGTTTAACAGTTCCTTAAAGTGTTCTCTCCATCTGCTAATTTTTTCTCCCTTCTCCACCAACAATATGCTATTTTTATTTTTCACTCCCTACTACCTCTTTATCACACTGTCTTACTCTCTCAGCCTCATTCCAGAACGTTTTTTTTACATTCCCTCCGCTTTTCACTAATTAGAAACTTGAGGGACACTCAGTGGAACGCATCTCTCCAAAAAGGGAAACGTAATTTCCAAACCACTCTTCATAATGGGATAGGTGTTCTCATCACTGATTAGGGTTTCACGAGTAATGTTTTCCGGATCCTGAATCTGTAATACGATCCGGATCGGTCCCAAAAGTTAATCGATTGTTCCCTGGGACATGGACTATCTACCCACCAAATTTGGTCCAAATCTCTCTTTTTGTTTCTGAGTAATCCTGCTAACAAACAAGCAAACAGGGGTGAAAACATACTCTTCTTGTCGGAGAGAGTAATCAGTCAACATGGCGGAAACATGGTAGCCAGTTAACATAGATTTTTTTTTTTTTTTTAACTTTTACAATCATTATTAGTTACAATGAGTTGCATGGTTGGACGGATTGATCGGGTGGGCTGGGCTGAGTAGGTGGGGTGGGTGGACAGGGTTGGTGGGTGGGTGGGTTGTGGGAAAATAGGGCCATGGTAGGGATAGGTCCATGGGGAATATAGCCCTGAGGAAATGGGCCTAGGAAGATCATAGGTTCAGTGGGTAAAATGAGACCCCGGAGGTCCTCTCCTACGGGGTAAGTGGCCATTTAAGGTCTCAGGCAATGCCGGTATACTCGATCATAGGGTTTTACCCTGGCAAGGCCGAGAACCCCTGCTAATTACTAATATCGATCAAAGGGTAACACTTTGTGTTTGGATGGCAAAAGTGCTTCCCCTGATGGGGGTGTTTAGATGGTATAAATCACTTGCCCTGATGGGGGTAAGTGTGTTTGCAATACCACACGCGCCTTGCTAATAATATCTCATCAATGAGACAATCGCAGGAGCACAAAAGCTACCAATATACTCCCTCAGAGGACATCAGTTTCGACAAAGACTAGGAATGTCAGCTGTTAGATCTCCAGCGCAGTGGCGGATCCAGGGGGGGCGAGGGGGGCCGCCCCTCTTCAGCCATGAATGGCGCCCCTAAGAGCTGATTATTATCAAATATTATTGTCAGTAAATATAAAAAGCTCTAATAATAATAATAATAATAATAATAATAAATAATAATAATAATAACAATAATAATAATAATAATAATAATAATAATAATAATACAATAATAATAATAATAATACTGTAATAATAATAATAATAATAATAATAATAATAATAAGAAGAAGAAGAAGAAGAAGAAGAATGATTATAATAATAATAATAATAATAATAATAATAATAATAATATAAACCATAATCATCATCATCATCATCATCATCATCATCATCATATCATCATCATCATCATCATCATCATCATAATCATAATAATTATAATCATAATAACCACCATTAAAATACCACAACTTGCCCCAAAATGCTTTCAAAATGTTTGTGAAATGTTAAGCTACGGCTCACCCCAGACCCCGTAGCTTACTGCCTCGCGCCTTCGGCGTTAGGATCCCCTTACATTGAGAAACAACCCCCCCCCCCCTGTCCTAAATCCTGGATCTGCCACTGCTCCAGTGGTTGCGTGTGCAAAGTTTTCTGAAAAATTTTTGTTGCAATTCAAAATTTTATTACCTACCTACTTACGTACCTACGTACCTGCATACATACATACATACATACATACATACATGCATACATAAAAACTCAGTATTACTGGCAAAGCTGATAGTCATAAACAAAGAATGGTTAAGACTGATATGGTAAAACGTATATACCGTACTGTATATATATATATATATATATATATATATATATATATATATATATATATATATATATATAAACTAAGCCTCTGTGGTACAGTGGTAAAGTGTGCGTTTTTGTACACTGAAGAACGAGGATTCGCGCCCCGCCAAGGTAATAAACTTTGGGAGCGTTCTTCTGGCCACGTACTGCTTGGCGGACATAAGGGGTGCTGTGGTTGAACCAGTGTCGCATGCTATAAAGTATGCCTTCACCCAGTCGGCTTGCGCGGGCCGATTACACTTGGTTCACAGACTACACACACATCCAAAGCCACTCCAACACTACAGTTACACTTACAAGCATTTCCCACCCTACATACAATCTCTACCAGACAGCCTAAGCCACACCGTAGAGATACATTGGCTGAATCGCCCCCACTTCGGTAGGGATAGGCCGGTCCTGCAGTAGACACTCAAACGGCTGATGAGATGAGAATATATATATATATATATATATATATATATATATATATATATAATTATCAGTGAGCCTGAAGGTAAAAGGCGCCAAGAAGACGATGGACTGGTGAAGTAGTTAAATGAATATATATGTGAAAGTAATGCGTGGAAAATGAAAAGGCAACGTAACTAAAGAAGCATACAAGTGGATGGATGATGCATGTTATGGAGATACATACGGCAAGGGTTATTCGTTCAAGCGTGCACAGCGAGAAAGAACATTATGCTTCAGTCGAAATTTGCACTGGAAATTTCTTGTCCTATGTGGCTTGTAAAATTTTCACGCTTTAGGAGCACCAAAACTTTTTCTTCTCAGCTATTGAACCAACAGTGGCATGTCATATCATTCTGAAAAAAAAAAAAAAAAAAAAATCCCCAAAAATTGTCTTCCCGAACATCTTCCTCCCCAGAAGACACACACACACACACACACACACACACACACACACACACACACACACACACACACACACACACACACACACACAGCACGCCCGCAAACGAGGGCCGTATTCCTTACAAGGGCAAATAGGGTGTCATCTACTAAGTTGTCAGCTACTAAGTAAATATAAAAAAAATTAGAACGACTAATCCGAGTGATTATTTGATTTTACGAGAGATGTACAGTAGGCTACTATGATCTAAAGGTGTGTAAGTCATACAGAAGCTTTTCTTGATATGCAAAGTCACCATACGGCATGTAACCGAGTGCATGCTACTATGATAGGCTTATATTGAGACAAAGAGGACTTATTGTAGAAAACATCTTTTACCTATTTTGGCTCTCACAGCTGACATGAACCGTTTCCTGGTACAATGAATCACAAAATTCTAGTTTTCAGGTAATGCAGTTAGTGAGGACTTAAGTTTACTGACTTTCTGATTATTTTAATTATGCCATCCGCTTTTTCTCTTTCCTTTTCTTATTCGTTTTCTCCACTTCCATTCCTTAGAAGAACAGTCACTTGGAATTTCCTGCTAACACTAACACTACCAACGCTGCTTTTAAAAATAAATAACTTTCTATTCTTTCCCGAAGCATGGAAGGGAAAGGGGGCGTAGAGTGAGGCGGATGCGTGTGGAGTGAGCCGCACTCAGCATGCAGGGGGGCAGGCAAGATGAACCCAGATACAGCGCTCAGCAGGACGGGTAGGTGGTCGCCTGTCTGCACACCAGACGCCACCTTACCCACCGATACCGCCCTCATGTCACTCACTGGGTTGCATTCAGCATCTCCCGGCACATCAGTACACAATATAAACGGCATCCACAGCCCCTCACATATTCAGTTTTGTTGCAGCATTAGCATCTCCACATAATATTTTGTTTATGTTCTGTGTTTTTCTCCGGGCTTTAGCATAGGATTATGCTATGGATTTTTCAGTTCTGCACTGGGTGCATTATGCTCTGTGCGTTATGTGCCATTTATATTGCTAAATTATATACCTGCTTCGGGCAAGCATTCTGAACAGCATTATTATAAACAAGGAATAACCGATAACTGCGGACTGATGAACACAGTGGGGGCTTTGAGCAGTCCATGCTCCACTTTAAATATATAGCTTATGTCCCAACGATTTTACGTACCATACGAAAGATTTTCTGAACTACAGAAATTAGCAACGGCCTTCATCAACTCCATTAGTAAGAGGAACCTTTCCCAAAAAGAATAAATCAATCGTGAATTACAGGAGCATAAATAAATCACACGATACATCACTGACTTCCAGGAGCAAAATAATTCAACGCCCACATCCTGCCACGCGTCAAGCTCATTACGGGTGTAGGAGGGCTCTGAGGGGTGCGAAGAGGAGCTAGTAACGGAAGGCACCAAGTTCTGGTCCCTCACAACACACATCCCTGTCTCTTGTATAGGTCACCATGATCAACGTAAAGGACCAGTATTGATGTTCACAACTAAAACAAACTGACTGGCTAGAAAAAAAAAATTAGTGATTATTTAACTGGAGGGTGAAGTGCTTGAAAGGGTACAGAAAGGAAGAAAGGTTGCTGGTTCCTTGAAGGCAGTGATAAGAAACAGGGAAGTGAGCATGGAAGTGAAAAAGTTATTACATGACAGTATTGTGATACCAACTCTGACGTATGGAAGTGAAGCTTGGACGTTGTTGGAGGGACACAAGTCAAGAGTGAGAGCAGTGGAAATGAGTTATTTGAGAGAAGCATGTAGAGTCACATGGAGAGACAGGCTGACAAATGAGGATGTGAAGGAGCGTTGTGGTGTGGATGAGGATGTGATAGGAAGCGTTAGGAGAAACACACTGAGGTGGTTTGGCCATGCGGAGAGGATGGAGAGTGAGAGACTGACGAGGAGAGTGTATGTGAGTGAGGTGGAGGGGGAGAGAAGGAGGGGAAGCCCAAGGACGAGATGGAGGAATGGAGTGCCGAGGTATATATAAGAGAGGGGTGTGTGAATTGAGCAGGGCAGTGAAATGGCGGGGGTCAGGGTGACGTGGAGGCGATTTGTTTGTGGCCACCCTGTATAAGGGATTAAGCCGTCTGCCAACAGATAGACAGATTATTCAACACTAGCACAGGCAGGGCTTTTCATACTGTATACGTTAACACTACCAAAGTACATTTCACTTACTATCTATCTATCTATTGCCAGACGCCTCAATCCCGTTTGGGGTGGCCACAAACAAATCGCCTCCAAGTCGCCCTGTCCCCCGCCATTTCACTGCCCTGCTCCCAACTCACACCCCCCTCTCTCATATACCTCTCCACCTCATCCCTCCATCTCATCCTCGGCCTCTCCCTCCCTCTTCCCCCCTCCACCTCACTCACATACACTCTCTTCGTCAGTCTTTCACCCTCCATCCTCTCCACATGGCCAAACTTACATTTCACTTACAATTAATGAATTAAAGTACAAGTCACGGCTGACACGTATAGTAAGAGCACACCTGTAGGCCACCTGCAGGTGCACCTGTACTAGCATAGAGCAGCGGCCTGACTCTGTGCATCCGCACCGGAGCGGCACGCGAGGAAAAAGTTGTCTCATCCATCAAGCGAGTGAGGGCAGGCGTAGACAACCAGAGGGTAGACGAGCCGCGATGGTATCAACGCCACACAAGTATCCTGGTTTCATCTTCAATTGTACTCATTCACACCAACAATCGAGTTTTCTTACACACACACACCACACAAAAAGAAGATCGGAAATTCAGGCAAGCACTGAGTTCAGCCTGATCACCGTTACGCCCATTGTGGACAACGGTTCTAGGAGCCCCTGCGAGTCTGAGCCTTGATTTTGAACCTTTGTTGTTCACCGTCACCATCGTCATCCTAATACAGTTTCTTTCAGTCCCATGAGGTGGAGATCCAGAGCTGGACTCACTGATAATGCTGCGGATATTGAACAGAGAAGAAAAACAGCTCCAACGAACATTTCTTCTTATCTGTGTCATGAGGTACGGTGCTATTTCCAACACTAGCGCTTGGCGATTAGGTCCCCACATCCCTCCAGTAGGAAGGGATTCCAGATCCACACTCCAGCCCGTTCTGTCTGCCCGATCTTTCTTTCTAGTCCCCAGGGGGATATGATCAAGCAAAGCAAGCCTTTGTGCCCATCAAATATTCTAAGCAATACTAATGTAAAGAGGTAAACCATATGTTCTCGTCATACCCAGGTGATGGTATCGGTGATGTGAGTGTGTGTTGCCTGACACCAGCCACCAGAGACTAATAGCAACCAGCCCCTGGGATGTCGGGGACGAATGGAGAAATAAGAGAGAATGAGGAATGTCACCCAGCCTGTCCAGTCTTCCCTTTGATGAGAGGACACGGCACACTACACTCCCAACCTGTACAGATGTCAGCTCAAATAAACTAACAACAATATATATACACTCATATCAGTAATTCATTATTTCACCATCCTACCCCTGTTTCTCATGTTAATATGGACGTGAAAGATACAGAGCATAGGCATAAGTTACATTTAGGACATGAATCCGAGATGGAAGTCCTATTTTAGTTTCCTTTTACTATGTCCTGGGAGTTATAAGGATGTTTGCAACACAGATAGTTAGGTTGGGGTCATTACATCGCAACACCATCTCAAGACAAGCTTATTCTCTTGTACTACCAAAGTATTGGGGTTGATCTCTTATAGAAGGATTTTGAAGTATTTTTTCTCAGTATGTTCATTCTCACGGTGAGGGACGCTGCACTAATGATCTAATATTTCTTTCAAACTATTGGTCGTCTTGGTTTCGGGAATTTAGGCTGTTCGTTCGTTCGTTCGAAGATTCCCTGCACCTATAGTGCAGGCCGGGCCATACATTAGCCCGGTCAGTGGTATATGGGCTGGTTAAAAAACAGTAAGTGGGGAGGACAGGACCTGGGGACTGCCCAGCACACACGTCCTGTCTCCTGACTGGCTTTGTGGTGTGTGTGATTTAGGCTGACACTCGCCTTTAATTTCCAGCTATCTTCCGGCGGTTTCTACCTTTCTCTCAGTGTTTTCATTTAGTTTCTTTTCCTTTTTTTTTTTTTTTTTTTTTTTTTTTTTTTTTTGAGGGGGTGTTCTATGGCTGTTGTTGTATACAGTCACAATTCTTCTCCTAATGTTATTGTTTGTCACTGTCCTGTTCCTCATCATTCTGTCCTTTCACAATTTCTCTTCGTGTGTCAAAATGAT
This sequence comes from Coenobita brevimanus, assembly GCF_032717465.1. Lineage (NCBI taxonomy): Eukaryota > Metazoa > Arthropoda > Malacostraca > Decapoda > Coenobitidae > Coenobita > Coenobita brevimanus. The sequence continues at coordinate 19,728,894 of NC_137045.1, read as the reverse complement.
CGTCTGAGCTGCACCCCTAATCCATTTCACTCTCTACTGATCCTTCACTCTTCCAGTCGACTCTTGCATCATTCATTAAAAGTCATTGGAGTACAAAATTCAATCAATGATTTTCTGACACAGCAAACTTAAGGACCGTATATTATTTCAGACGAGCAAAGGCCATCTTGATGTTAATAGGTCAGAAGCTAAAATTTCCACTTTTCTGTTCTGTATTTCAGCCGCAGTGACGTGGCAGTCCCTCTTAACTATCACTGTTATACCAGACTCATTTCTTCTGGACCGTCTCCTTGCAACCTTCTTCCTTAAGGCGGGCACAGAGCACAGGTTTGGCTACACACTCTCCCCTCTTTCTGTTAACTCTTCTAACCGGTGTTCTTAGTCCTTCATATAGCACAATATATCAACTTTGAGACAGTTTTCCTCCTGGCTTTCCTCCTGGCTACGACCTCTAGTCTTTCAAAGAAAATGGGTCATTGTATATCGGATTGAGAGATCATTATTTTGATTTTTTATTTATTTTTTTTGCTTACGCTTCTTTGGAAGGGATGGTTTTGCCAGCTTTCAGCCTTTGGTTCCTTTTCTTCGCTTAAAAAAAAAAAGCCATTGCCCGTCCCTTCCAGTCACCTGACACAACACACAGGGAGAAAGTCAGAAGTATTCTTTTTCCTTTATTTCCAGGGATGGTGAGATAAGAAAAACAATAATGTTTAAAAAGGAACAGTTTAGCTTAAAACTACTGTAACTGCAAATCAGGATCATGTCAAAACCACGTCTTCACACCACAGAGCCAGGCTATAACCACTCTGTTTTATAAAATGCTAGCATTCACGTAACATACGCAATATTCACTTGTCACTGTCTGCTTCCTTTGACCTTTGATCTATTGGCCTTAAAATTATACTTAGTCATTTCAAGGCAGTCAGAGATTTCCATATATATTTTTTTCTTAAGGAGGAAAGCTGTCATTATTCGGCAGGTGAAGGTTGCGGATGTGAGGAAATAAATCTGTTACTGCCAATGCTAAGGACACATCAGGTAATCGAGGATGTGATTGATGATGGACAGCGAACTGGTATATGCTGTCCACGTTAGGTACACCTGTCATTAGGGAACTACCTAGCTTATTTCGTCACTGTAGCCGACTACCACCACCACCACCACCAACAACAACAACAACAACAACAACAACAGTAACAACGCCAAGAAGGAGCATTGGTAACATAAAAACAAAATCAGCCTGGATAAACTCCCCAGCAACGACCTTGGATCTTAGAGCACTATCACTCCACCACCACCACCGCCACCACTAACACACCACCACCACCTAACCACAACAATGTACGCCACGGCCAAACAACTGCCAAATCAGTCAGGACGCACCCCGGCAGACAAATCGTACTGTCCGGTTAAACGTCTGATTTAAATAACCGCCAAGATGATGGATTTACCGTCTCCCTTTGGCGGCCACACCGTTACCCGACGCGGTACTGGATGCCGGCTAAAGATTAACGACCGGCATGTGCATGAAAATTTTAAATGAGATACGCTGAAATTAAACCTCAATTAATTAGAGTTTCCTTTTACGCACAGCAAAGTTGACGGCAAGATGAAGTGGGGTATTATGATAATGCATCCCGCCCTTACATAGCAAGGCAAGGCTACAACAATTACCCGTGTCTCGGTGTCTGCCGCCAACTTCTGTCTGCTATTCACGACCAAAGGCAGTGCCGGATTAAGCTCGTCTGGGACCCATAGGCACAAACACTTTAATGTCACCTGTATTTTGATAACGGTGATCAAGCAAAATTTCATAAGGATCAGAAAATGCTGAGTGACCTGGGCCTATATTCTCGTCAGTTAAGGAAGCTCCCTTACACCTCTTGTTAAGCGAGTTATCTTGCTTATTACACCTTACTCTCCTCTTCTGTGTTGTTTAAATTATTCTAATATTACAATACTCTGCATATATATCGCGCAAAATCATATTAACCAGCCGTATCCAAGAAAAAAAACTGAGGAAAATATGCTAAGGAGCCACTATAATTGACGAGAATACGGTCCTTGTACTGTACATAGCCTTTCCCCCACATCCCTTTTATTACCTGTTTGTGTGATATGTGGATGTTGTTCGGTAAGGAAGTTTGTTGCTCGCGGGGTTGAAGGAAGCGCGCATAGATGGTATGGTCGTATGGAGAGAACGGTTGTAAATAGGATGGTGAGAGAATTATATTAACAAGCCGGTAGGCGATGATGGCCAACTCCAAGGGACCGAGCTTTGTCAGTGACCGGAAGTGAGTTTCGACACTAGGAGTCATTTCTACTGTATATGGAGGCACTCCGGTGCAACAATCCGTTCAAGAATCATGGCCCTGGCTTAATAATCTTCAGAACCCTAGCATTTCGCGCGAGCAAGGTCGTAATTTTAGCGCTTTTCGTATTTCCTGCACTTGATGACTTTTGCCCCCTGACCTGGCCGATATAGGTCAGGCATGTACGGAGCACACTTGTAGCAGTCATTAACGTCTATAAGCATGCAAAGATTCATTTAATTCCATCCACCCACTGTGGAGCTTGGGAACCTGAAATTCGCAGAATGGCCACCAGAGGTACAGCCAGTAACTGGAAGTGAGTTTCGACACTAAATGCAATTTTTATATGGAGGTACTCCAGTGCAACTTTCTACCCAAGAATCATGGCCCCGGCTCAATAATCTTCGGAGCCTTAGCATTTCGTGCGATCATATTCGTGATTTTAGCTATTTTCACCGTTTTTGCATTTGATGACCCCTGACCTGGCTAATGTAGCACACAGGTGTACAGCAGAAAGTTGTAGTACTGGTCAACGACTATAAGCATGCAAAGTTTCATTCAATTCCATCGAGCTGCTGGGGAACTAGGGGGTCATAATTATAAAACCAGGACTGGTTGCTAGAGACGCTTCACAGGGTTACCACTCGAAAATTAGAGGAGAGAGGGGGAAAATGGATGGCACACTTCCGACAGGGAATGACCTCAAGATTACACCTAAAGAAGTCAAAGCTTTCTACTCCCGTTAATAATGCTTCTACAGCTCAAAACGTGAAAAGTATGAAAAAGGCGGGTTTTCGGCCTTTGCTAGGCAACGAGTAGTAGCCTAGCAACCAAAACCTTGGGGTCACAACTAGGTCATAGGCTGGTCATTGTGTCCAGGGCTGGTAGGAATCGGTTAATTCTGAAGGGTAGAAGTGCCAGCCCTAATTAAACAAGAAAGAAAGAAAGAAAGAATACAAGACTACACGAAAGAAAGAAAGATAACGCGACTAACAATAAGGGCAGCATGCAACTGGTCAAAATGTGAGTTTGAAGGTTGAGGGAGGCATGGTAGGCCAAGAAGGAGGTTGGATAAAGTGAATGGGTGTGTAAAAAAAAAAAAAAAAAGTGAGGTATGGATGGTGATGAGGTTAAGAAATGACTGAAGATCAGGTTGGCTGAATGACTTAAGTACAAAGGAGCACAAGAAAACCTTCTGGAAACCCTTATTCAGCTTGATGTCTAACAGACTGACTTAAGCAGGCACGTAATGCGAAGCACCATTTATTTTTTTTAATATATAAATGCTTTCCGTGGTTTCGAATGGCGTGTGAATGAGTGTCTTGTCCATTGCACTGTTGATAGATCCTCTTCCATGAGGCTTCTTCTTCCCCAGCCTCAGCCCATACTTACCTGGCAAAAAAGTATGGATGATGGTAAATTATCATAATTTCAGATATACAAAAATCAATCTGTGAGGCCCCCTTACCCTGCTGGGCCCTTAGACACGCGCCTATTGTGCCTGTTGGGTAATCCGGCATTGGTCAAAGGAAACTAAAATATCGACAGTTGATAGATCAATTTTTGAATGGGGATTAACTAGAAATTTGATCTCTGTCATTTGTGCTTTACATACATCAGGAGAAGTTTTGCACTCTACAGTACACACATCAATCGGTCTTTGTACTGTATCATAAATCCATCGGTGCAAAGAAAAAAAAATTGCCGCCCGATTTATATGGCTTCCTTAGCTCTTGACAGTTTGATAACATCTGCAATTGCTTCCTTAATACCTGCTATAATAGTAATTTAATGCATAATAATGGGTTTAACTCGTATTTTGCTGTAAAGAAGAGGTAAAGTCTCATTTAAGTATTTGTTCTGAGCTCGGTATAATTTAATCTGAGCATAGTTCAACGAAAATTCAGTCCACATTATTTGCCAGTGATAAAGAATACAAATCATTATGGCTGGAGGACCTTTTGGCCAGTTGGTTCTACATGCAGCTCCTTGAAATAACAACAACAACAATAATAATAATAATAATAATAATAATAATAATAATAATAAATTTTTATATCCAAGCTATTCATATATCGGAGGAACAGGTGGTCTAAAGCAATTCCCGGGTGTCAGTGCATTTACTACACACACACACACACACACACACACACATACACACACACACACACACACACACACACACACACACACACGTCACTTTTGCAAACAACGCCGTATATAATCTACATAATTACTCATTGTCTGTCAGTCAGTCAGTAATGCAGGGCCACAATTTTCAAGACAGACAGATGAAAATTTGCATGAGTAAAGATGCGGGCGGGAGACATGTTTACCCATTATAGTTTTTTTCTATATGGGGTTCTGAGAATGGCGTACTCCCCCTCAGACATCTTCCCGGCCCATTTTTATTTCTAATCATATGTTGTTGAAATTTCCAGATGGTTTGTAGGTCAGGGAAAGAGTTTGTCCACCATGATTAAGTCTGCTGGTTTATCTATCTATCTCTCTATATACCTAGGCTGCTTCCCTCAAAGTAAGGGAGGTAGCCGGAACAGGACGACATACTCCCAACTTATTCACACACACACACACACACACACACACACACACACACACACACACACACATTCATGCGCATCTTACTCGCAAGGGGAGAAGGGACAAATCCTCACCGCACCACACCGCACGAGGGTCCACTGCGCAGTGCAATCAGCAATATCCGCAGCAGGGCCCGACAGCAGAGCTGGTTTACCCGTGCCACATTATAATGGACCCATCCCCTTATCCGCACCTGACCTGATCAGCTGATCAGACAAAATGCGGGAGAACATCCCCTCGGGGCCGCGTCACCATTTATTCATTCACAATTTCTCTCCAATCATTCCTATCACGCGCAGCCACTCTTCCTTGCTCTACAGACATCCCTCTCGCATCTAACGCTCTTTACACATTGTCCATCCATCCGATTCGTGGTCTATGGGGACTTACAAAAATGAATCGTTGACTTTTATCAGGCGGGTGCACTGGGCGTGAAGTTTTGATTCTATTTAGGCTACCTAATATTTTTAACCTTGCAGACCAGAGCAACTCCAAGTTTTCTTGCAAGTTTATTCTAGAGAACAAAGTGCTATATCACAACAGTCTCTCTCTCTCTCTCTCTCTCTCTCTCTGCAAAGACGTATGAATTTCCACGAAAATGTCCCGCCTCCTCTTCCACGTGCACGTATTGTAGCACCAATGGGGACAATAATTATGGTCCTAAACACCCCTTCAGAAAATATCAATCGGTATGAAACTGAAACTGGTACATCTGGGACCCGATTCAAACCATCCAGCCAAGTTTCATCAAAATCCTTTTTCCAGTTTTGGTTGCACTACACACACACACACACACACACACACACACACACACACACACACACACACACACACACACTGGATTTTATAAGACAGACAGATAGACAGATATAGAGAGATAGATAGACAGATAAACATACAGATATGCAAACTGACCACAGGAGAAATATAAACAGAGACAGTAAGTACTTTCGTATATTACATCTTCAGACAGAGGGACACAGAGACAAGCTGATGGAGGTTTTATATGCAAACTTACTGTCTCCATTTTCATTTCTTCTCTGGCCAATTTGCATACATTTCTTTACGGTGAAGCGAGACAGAGAGAGAGAGAGAGAGAGAGAGAGGTTATTCAGTATAGTTCCTTCCCGGTATTAGCGAGGTGTCCACTGGGAAGGGTTGCTGCATACCTCACCATGGTGCCTCATGATGGCCTGGCGAGGGAATTAGCGTAAAAGAAGCCAACCCCTCCCGTCACGCGGCCACGTAAGGGCTCCAGCACGTGACCCTACGACCTTTAGGCAGCCATGACCAGATTTTGACATGAATACCTTATATCAACATTACACTGTTTACTGGAATATAAAGCAAAGGACAGAATATGGAAAAGGAGGAAATAGCTACTTTCATGTTGGATGCAGAAAGACAATCAAAACAGCATACTAGCTCAAAATACAAAAACCAAGAGGCACCAAATATATAGATACAGACGCATGTTAATTCATAAAAAAAAAAAAAAAAAGCAAGCACTGAAGAAGACATAAAAAAAAAAAGGGGGTGCTGGGAGTGAATCTGTGTCTGGGTGTGTGGGTTAGCGACCGCTCACGTGACCCGCCGCCATGTTAGGTCAGGAAAGGTCAGGTCGGTGATAACGCCACGGCCACGACCAACGGGAAGGCGGAGGAAGGACTAGCAGAGGGGAAATGGAGGGAGGGAGGAGACGAGGGAAGGGGGATAAAAGAGAGAGAAGTGATGGGAAAGGGAGAGGAGATAGGAAGGGAAGACCGGACGGGAAGAGATGGGGGAATGGGGAGGGCACAGCGGAAGATGAAGAAAAAAGAAAAATGGGGTGATACAAGGAAAAAGAAAGAGAGGATAAGGGGGGAAACAGGAAATAAAGATAAGAAAAAAGGCAACAAGGAAGGAGGAAAAGTATGAAATGAGACAACAAGAGAACGGAAAGCAAAATCAACAAAAAATACAACGAGGAAAGGAACAAGAAAAGAAGATGAAAGGAGAGAACAAGGAAGAGAAGAGGGGAGAGCGAGAAACAAGGAAAAAAAGAGAGTGAGGATAACAAGGAAGGAAAGGAAAACAAGGAAGAAAGCTAAAGGAGAAGAAGTTAAAGGAACTATAAGGAGAAAGGGGGACGAAAAGAGCAAGAAATGAGAAAAATCGTAAGAACAAGACCAAGAAAAGTAATATGAAAATGTGACAAGGACTAGGAAATAAAAAAGAACAGTGGTACAGAAATAAGAAAAAACGAAGAAAATACAGAGAAAGCAGAGAACATGGGAGAGAAAAGGACGGAGGGAAAGACAAGGAAGGAAGAATATGACGACAAGAAAGAGGGAAACAGGGAAGAACTGGAGAGATGCGAAGATGAAAGAGGAATAAGGTGTCAGGGAGAAAGTGTGAGAAAAGAGCAGAATGAGGAGGAAGAGAAAGGACACGAGGAGGCGAAATGATGGGAGGAAAAGTAGAGGAAGAGAAGAAGAGAGAAGGGGAGAAAGGAGAACGGGAAAGGAAAGAAGTAGAGAGAGGAAGAGAAGAAAAGGGAGGAGAAGAGGAAAGGAAAGGATGTGGAGAAAGGAGAGGAGGATGAAAAATAAGGAGAAAAATAAGAGGAGGAGGAGGAGAACAATGGTGAGAAGAAGTATGGAAAGGAGTAAAAGACAGGAGAGGAAACGAAGAATAATGATTAGAAAAAAGGAAATGGAGATGAGAAATGAGATGAGAAGAAAACATGCGAGGAGGGCAGAGAGGAGGGAAGGAGAAAGAGATGAGGAGGACAGAGGACGACATAAGGTGACGGGGACGAGATATGGGCGGTAAAGATAATGGGTATAGAGAATGAGAACAGACACAAGAAATTTATTACATAGAAGGAAAGGGAAATAAAAAAGGCAGAAAGGAGGGGGAAAGAAAATAGGAGGACAGAGGGCTATATAAGAGAGAGAGAGTGACGAGGGAAAGAGTTATGGGAGGTAAAGACAGAGAAAAAGGAGAGGAAGAGAACAGAAAGAAGACATGTACGAGACGTGAAGGAAACGAGGAAATAAGGAACAGAGTAGGGAAAGAGAGAAAGGAAGAGGTGATCGACCCTCTTAAGATCGGGACAACTCCAGCGTTCCAAATCAGCCAACACATGACGATTTTATGCAGCTTAGTGATTACAGGAACCTGAGGGTGTTAATACCGCCACCTTTAACCCTTTCATGGTCGGCATTCTATCCCAGCTGAAAGTCATGGGAACTGAGAGTCATACTAAGTGTTGAAAAATAAGGAGTGGAGAAGAATATCAATAGGAAATGTGGAAGAAAGATGGAGGGAAGTAGAAAAGACCAGGAGAGAAAGAAAAGACCGGAGGATTAATGAGAGAGAGAGAAGAGAGAAACGTGAGAAAGAGGAAGGAGAAAAGGAGGACAGGGAAAAGAAAATTGCTTGAGAGAAAAGAAGAAGACAGGAAGAGGGAGATAACAGAGGTAGCACAAGGGAAGGGTCGTGATACCAAGGAAGAGTTATTAAAAAAAATTACTTGGATAACGGGGGCGGTGATAAAGAAAATCTGTGTACCATAAATAAGTGCACGGGACAAAGAGAGAGAGAGAGAGAGAGAGAGAGAGAGAGTAGGGGAGGATATGATGAGCGAGGAGGGAGATGCGCCCCCCCCCCTCGTGAACAAAGACATCACGACCAAGGAAGAGATCTTATTATTTCCTTGTTAAGAATCATCACCCTCACCCATCCCTCTTCTCTCTCTCTCTCTCTCTCTCTCTCTCTCTCTCTCTCTCTCTCTCTCTCTCTCTTCCCCACCTCTTCTCCTTCCTTCCATCCCCTTACATCCACTCTCTTCTTTCTGCATCCCTCACTTCTCCTCTACCCACTCCCTCTTCCTCCAGTCCTCTTTCTCTCCCTGTCCTCCCTTTTTCTCCACTCTTGTACTTCTTTTCTCCTCCCTCTTCCTCTCCTCCTCTCCGTCCTTCTCCATCCTCTCTCCTCCCCCACCCTTATCACCTTCGTTATTCCTTCTTTCCTCCCCCACTATTATCTTCTCCCCCATCTCCGTCTCCTCATCTCCCTCCTGCATCACTCATGTCTCCTCCTCCATCCTTCCCTCCTCCCTCATTCCTATTCTTCCCCTCCCTCATCTTCTGCCTATTCCTCTTTCTCATCTCTCTCCTCTTCTCCCACCTGAACGTCTTCCTCTATCACTCTTCCCCTCTTCCTCTTTCTCCTTTCAGTCTTCGTAAAATTCTCTCTCTCTCTCTCTCTCTCTCTCTCTCTCTCTCTCTCTCTCTCTCTCTCTCTCTCTCTCTCTCTCTCTCTCTCTCCTACCATGTACACTATTTTTCTCACCCCACACTTCATCATCCTTCATTTCACACTTCTTGTCTTGTCTTGTCCATTTCTCTTTCCCGTACACATTTCACAGTCTTTCCGTATCTAGTTTTACACAGCCCTTCATTTTTTAGCATAACTTTACTGCGCACACACATACACACACACACAAACCATTTTCTCAGCTCTAAGCACTTATTACGCACACACACACACACCAATCGCCTCCAAACTCAGCCCTTATGGGTTCTAAACCAGACAAGCACCCATCAGTGTCCTACCAACCCTGACATGAAGCCCCGCCAAAAAAAAATCTAAAATAATTCTGATGGCAATTAACTTGATAAGACGGGGACCCAGACGCTACAATCTAAGGCCTCCAGCTGAACACAAGAATCTTATTAAGTTTCAGGAAGCAATATAACAAACTGTACGAAATTTAATACTAGAATAAAAACGAACACAGCACCGCACCGCCAGAGCCAAGGATTATAATGTTAACTCCAGGAAGTGTGGTATCAAGCGCTATGAAGTTCTGAGAAGTTCAGTATCACATTTTTACGAGCATAATATCAAATTTCTAAGCGATGTATCTAAGAGAAGGAGTGTAGTTTGTGTGGGGGGTGAGGCAAGTAGAGGGGGGGTGAGGCAAGTAGAGGGGAGATGAGGCAAAGAGGGGGGGGGGGTGAGTAGAAGGTGGCGATGGACGAGTGGGTGGGCAAGGTAGTGTGGTGGATGAGCAGTGGTGTGGGTAGTGGTTTGGGGAGTTGGGCAGGCAAAGTTGTGGACGGGTGAGTGAGATGTTGTGGTGGGCGGGTAGACAGTGGTGGTCGGTGGGTGGATAAGTAGTGGTGGCGGGTGGGTGGATTAGTTGTGGTGATGGGTTGGTGGATAGTGGTGGTGGGCGGGTGGACAGTGGTGGTGGGTGGGTGGATTAGTGGTGGTGATGGGCGGGTGGACAGTGGTGGGTGGGCAAGCTAATGGGGTGGAGAACCGGCCTGTATTTACCCTGATGACTGGACGGACCGGGACTGGTACTGGGTGTCGGTGGGGGGCCAGGCGGGATAGACAGGCACGCAGGCACGGAGACGGACGGTAGGCCAGAAGGCAGACGTCAGATAAAAGGGAAGACAGACGAATATTCATGGTAGTGTTGTGGGAAGGAAGGCAAACGGCAGATATAAAGACAGGAAGATGAACTTTTGTGCTAGAAAGGCAGAAGACAGATATGAAAACAGTGAGATGAATTTTTCTGACAGGAAGGATGGCAGAAGGTCGATATAATGGCGGCAAGGTTGATATTTGTGTCTTAGAGGAAAGCAAAATGCAGGGAGTCGGATATTTATGGTATGAAGACAAGAAAGTATATATGAGAACAGAGAAATGGATTTTTGTGTCAGGTGGAGGATTGGGAGGTAAACAGGAAGGGAGAAGGATAATCTCTGACGGATGAACGGAAACCATTAAGATTTGAGATTTATTATGGAAGATTGATGACAGAAAGGACTTACAGTAGAGAGAATGGTGGAAGGAACTACAGGAAAGAAGACGGGTAAAATGTAGGATTTTAGCCAAAACTATACGACAGAAGAAAAGGGGCAGGGAGAGAAATCTGGATGGTGGTAAGGAATGCAAGGGAAGGGAAAACAAGCGGAAAACAGGATTAAGGTGAAGGGAAGACAGGCAAACAGGCAGGCAAAAGACACACAAGTGGCGGGTTAGTTTGCATATAGTTATTAAAGCAGAGTAGAGAAGGATCGGGGCAGTCAAGGAGGTAGGACTGGATAATAGGTATATTGATACCAAGCAGAAGGGAAGAAAGAGAGGATGACAAGGGAATCAGGACCAGAAATACAAAGAAAGGAATCAGAGGAAGGTGAAACAAGGAGGAGAAGGTATGTTTTTTGGGTCAGGACATCACTTGCATTTTATTCCAGCTAATGGCATGCTCTTTTATTCAGCTGAGAGTAAAATATAAAAACCTCCGTATTAGGAGAGAATATAAAGCTGGATATGGACAAAAAGGACCAGAGAGCTTACAGGAAGACAGGAGGGGGAGAGGAGACAGTCAACAATAAGCAAATACGTAAAGAGAACGAGACGGACATGCAAAGACAATACGAAGGGAAGCCGAAGAAAGACATGAGGAGTAAAAAGGAAGAGGAAAAGAGATAGAGCAACGAAGCAGTCAATCACAAAATGAGATAGCACATAATATAAACAACACAACCTTATCCATATTTACCTCCCAGAGATAATATATTAGTTCGCGTTGGTATGCTTATTTGTGTAGCTGTCTGTTTGTTTGTCCGAGCTCCAACACTTGCAAGCCTTGACCTAGAAGTATTACTCTGTGTTACGTAGATTGCTAGCTATTTACCATATCTGCATCACATCTGAATATGGGTCACGAGTCAAGGGTAAAGTTCAGTGGAGCGAGAACAAGAACATTAATAAGAACTCTAATGGAGGTTTGGTCCCTGTTTATGGTCTTATTAGTTGTGTTCGGCTACTGAATAAAAGTCTAGATTCCATTATTTACGTTGCTCTTATATGTTTCTTTCCAGTTAACTAACGACACAGCCAAACATCGCGTTAGTTTACGTGCAACAGTTTCATTTTATTTCAGTGTTTTAGATATAGTCGCGTTACCTGAATTTCTGCTCCACATGCGTAGTTGGTAAACACTTTGTTAAGAGGATCAAAGTTTACCAATTATAGACATGCATGCCCTTAGCTCCCCTCCGTTTCTCTCTCCTTTCTGTCTCTTTCCTTCTACTTGGTTTTCTCTCACTTTCTTTTCTCATGGTCAATTTTTTTATTTTATTTCTTCATGATCTCCTCTTCTCTTCATTTTGCTATTGCACATGCCACTGTTCATGTTCAGCGTTTCGTGCCTCAATTTTTCCACTTCATCTTTACCCTGAATTCTCTCTAGTTTCATCTTGATTTTTCTTATATACCCTCTCGTTTCATGAGTTCCATTTTTTCCCCGAAATAACTCTTTATGTATTCTATATACCACTTTATCAGGGTCAGGCCCACTTGTGATTGTAACAGGGTACTCTGGCTAATGTTGGAGGATATTGTGCATCAGAAGGAAACCCCCGCGCATAAGGAACTAACAGAAAACTCAGTTAACTCTCTCTTTGCTCAAGGCCAGATCAGCTATTTCATGCAACAGAATGTAAGGAGATTTTATAAAGCTAAGGGAACCCTTGGCAGATAATGAGTCTGTCTGTCTGTCTGTCTCTCTCTCTCTCTCTCTCTCTCTCTCTCTCTCAGGTCAGCCACGCTTCTCCCCCACTTTATCTGGGTAACTTTCTTCCTTTCTCCTCGCTCCCACTACTCCCTCACGATGTCTTATATATCGTCTGTCTTTTGTTTCTTCCTATCGCGCTTACTTCCCTCCTACTTTCTCTCTCTCTCTCTCTCTCTCTCTCTCTCTCTCTCTCTCTCTCTCTCTTTCCCCTTTCCGCCTAATGTTTCGCCTCACTAACCCAGATCCCGCGTTCGTTTATTTACACTCCGGGTTGTTAGGGGTTGTGAGGGAAGCTGAGGGATGAAGGGAAGATGAGGAAGGAAGAGAGAGAGACAGAGAGCAAGAAGGGAGAAGGGAGAGCAGATCAGGCAAAGGGAGAAGGAGAACATGAAGGAAGAAAGGTAAAGCAGTGAAAATGAAAGATAAAATGGAGGAAGCGAGAATACTAGGCCTGGTGTGTGTGTGTGTGTGTGTGTGTGTGTGTGTGTGTGTGTGTGTGTGTGTGTGTGTGTGTGTGTGTGTGTGTGTGTGTGTGTGTGTGAGAGAGAGAGAGAGAGAGAGAGAGAGAGAGAGAGAGAGAGAGAGAGAGAGAGAGAGACGGATACACGGAGTTGGAGGGAGTGGATAAATATGGCAGTAAAGAAGATCCAAAAAAACTCTGCCTTGTCTTCTCTATTGACAGACCTGTTCACTGCCGGTATCTGGTGAAGCTGGGTAAATACTGCCTGATAAGTCCGACACCTACACCATTATTACCATCAGTATTATGCACAGCTGCCATATTTACCATCATTCCGTGTAACATTTCTCAAAATAAAATCATAATATCATAAGTTACCCTCATTTGCTGTAAAAATTTACGCAATACTGGTGATGGCTGGAAAATGGATGTTTGAGTTCCCTTGTCATGGTTGCTTCTTCATTTTTTTTTATATTGCAACTTAAGCCAAACGTTTCAACCAGCTGAGAGTGAATCATAGCAGCCTGGGTGCCAAAACACACAAACATGTCACACATCCGCTGACTGACTCCTAAATTAAAGCTTTAGGATGGAAAGTCCATATAAGAACGAACTTTCCAATTTCGTTTTCTGTACGCACTTAAGCCAGGCCTTCCATCACACTGCATCATTGCATCAATTATCGTTACCTGATAATGTCATCAGAACCTTAACATGGATTAGAATATCGTTTTTATGGCCCTAACCAGGTCTCAGTCTATACATACTTTGACACACACACACACACACACACACACACATACATACATATATATATATATATATATATATATATATATATATATATATATATATATATATATATGCCCCACATCAACTTGGGAGATAATTTCTCGGTATGTGAAGGTTTCCGTGCAAAAAAGTCGATATAAAAGAATCAAGCACACAGGCAGAGAGACAGACAGGTGCCAATTACTACTGTGAGTTCAACCAGTTAACGAGGACCGGGTTGCTCATAAAACGGTATTTAAAACAACAATAATAATATTAGTAACAAAAATAGCACTACTACTACTACTACTACTGCTACTTCTACTACTACTAATACTTTTTTTTTATGCTAGGAAGAAGGAACCAAAGGCCACGAGCCCGCAATAATCGTTCCCTCCAAGAGAAAAACAAAATACAAGACAGCGACAAATTCAAGATCCGATCATTTCGAGATGCCTGGACACACTGCGTTTGAAAGACTGGAGATCATAGCTAGCAGGAAATACAGGAAATACAGACAGAAGGAGACAGTTCCAGAGTTCACCTGTTGCATTAATGAAGGACTGGGAGTAACGGTTAACTCTTGCATTACAGAGCTGGACAGAGAAGGGATGAGAGTTTGCTGCTAGACGGGTGCTATGCGCCCGTCGTAGAGGTGGGGGAATGCAAGCAGACAGTTCAGAGGAGCAGTGACCATTGAAGTAGTGACAGAAAAGAGATAAAGATGCAACAGTGCAGCGAAGAGATAGAGGTTGAAGGGAGGCAGTAAGAGGAGGAGAGTTAATGAGACGAAAAGCCTTTGACTCTATCCTATTGAGAAGAGCTGTATGTGGGAAGCCTCCCTACACATGAGAGTTGTACTCCACAGAGGGGCAGATAAAACTTTTGTATAGAGTCAACAACTGTGCAGGGGTAAGGAAGGAAGGAAGGATGTCGGCTTAGCACACCTAATCTCTTGGATGCAGATTTTACAAGAGATGTAATATGATCTTTCCAAGATAAGTCCCAACTGAATGAAACCCCAAGCATATTCAAGGATGATGCAGGACTAAGCTGAATATTTTTAAACGTTAGTGGGTATACTTGTGGAAGATTTTGTTGGGTTGATAGGTGTAAAAATTGAGTCTTTGATGCATTAAAAACAACCAGATTATTTTTACCCCAGTCAGAGATACGAGCCAAGTCAGACATTTGGTGTGCCATAGCCTCATCCCTTGTTTGTTGAAGCAACTGCTGAGATGGACGCTGTGGGAACCGAATGGAAAGGTGAAGGGTGAAGTCAGCAGTGTACAAATGGATAGGGTTAGATGTACAGCTTAGAAGGTCATTGATGAATGAAAGGAAGATAGTGGGTGATTGGACAGAGCCTGAGGAACGCCAATGTTGATAGATCTAATTCTAGGAGAAAAACAATGGCTGTCTACAATAGCAGCTATAGAACGACCAGAAAGGAAGCTATAGATGAAGGCTCTGATAGAAGGACAGAAACCGTAAGAGGGCAGTTTGGAAATTAAAGACTTATGCCAGACTCGATCGAAAGCCTTTGAGATGTCAAGTGCAATGGTTGAACCAGTGTCGCATACTATAAAGTGTCACGAGTCGGCTCATGACATCAACTTTGGTGGGAAACCGTGAACTCTAGTGGAATCCCAGTGTTTATTGTTCAGTTTAACTGTTATGTATTCACCCGGTCGGGAGCGTTTTCAGAACAATTTTTCACCGTCATAAATGATCGTCTTTGTGCGAGAGATTAGCACTTCTGCTGAGCGATTTATTATGGGCGTGTTTCGCTCATTCTAGCCGTTAGCAATGCAGCTGGACACTTGCCTCTTTCCCACGATTTGAAGTCAGTCAAGGTTTGTACGTCGTGAAAGCAGGTTGGGTCCAGTGCGTAGCAGTGCCGCCGTTGTCCAGTTCCTGAATTTCCACCTAGTGTGATTGGTGAGAGACTTAGCATGTGCAGTGTCCCTCCAGTTACGACGCCCAGTCATCCGCTTTGTGCACTTTTCTGACCAGTATTTTCTTTTCATATTTTCTTAGGTTTAAGAGTTAGCTTTTGAGTGAGCGAGTGAGTGCGATCTCTTTATTTTGAATTCATTTTGAAATGTAACATAAATTTATTTTTTTGTAATCAATAAATTTAACAGTTCTTTTTCTCGCGCTTAATGTAATGTAAACTCGTGTTTTATTTTCTATATTAAGCTTATTTCACTTATAGCTCCTAGTTTGCATAAACACGTTGCTATTCATAACTGGTATTTAGGCCAGTCCTTTTGTATTAAGCTTAAAATCCGTTGTGCCATCTAGGAGTTAATGCACCAGCAATAATCTGTTATCATTAATAGCATTAGTTATTGATTGTCAGGGATGAAGTCACTTTCTCCAGAGGCTAACAGTAATAACAAACAGCAATTGTGAGGAATTAGTCTCTGCTGTGTACTGTTGAGAAAGTTTATAAATTCTCGTCCTTAGAGAATCGGCGAAGCAAGCCGGCATAAAGTAATCATTGCTTGATTTTCACAAGACAATTCATTGTCCCTGCTCTCAGTATTATTGAAAATTATCCTTTAATATTACATACTTTTAAAAACTCCGTGACATAAAGTATGTTTGCACCCAGTCGGCTTGCGCGGGCCGATTACACTTGGTTCACAGACTACACACACATCCAAAGCCACTCCAACACTACAATTACACTTACAAGCACTTCTCACCCTACATACAATCTCTACCACACAGCCTAAGCCACTTGGTAGAGATACATTGGTTGTATGGTCCCCAATTCGGTCGGGATAGGACGGTCTTGCAGTGGACACTCAAACGGCTGATGAGATGATATATATATATATATATATATATATATATATATATATATATATATATATATATATATATATATATATATATATATATATATATAAAGTAGAATGCCGTCAAGAGATTGACAATCATGCCTAATCTACTTTTTCCTCCCCTATCATCATGACTCATTCCCTAGTACAGAGTGGAAAATGTCTGCTATTTTTTTCAGATATCTTTATAACTTGCCCGACTCATCTCAGTAAACTTTGCTGGAAGGTGCCTCAATCCTTACGCCTACCATTACTTGCATGATACAAAATTTATGCCAAAAGTGAGGATGTGAAATGAGTTGATAATATTAGTTTTGGCATTTGTGGTCTTTATTGTTAATTTGCTCGCTCTCATAACCTGAATATGACATCTGTTATGGTCTATCAAAATACCTGATATGGTGCTAATGCATGGCATTTTTTGACGGTCTGAATATCGTTTTAACAGTTTTCAGTGTTCTTTTACGAGGCCACCTGGAAGTCATTGATACACCTCGCTGGTGCAGGGCTTTTGGTTGAAATATCCCCGACTTATTGGAGATGAGCGGGGTTAGTGTTCAAATGGTAGTGTGTGAAGGTGTTTGACGTCATTTGCTGGCGTGTGGGCGGACTGGTGGACCTCAAGAATGGGCTTCCCAGTTTATGTCCATGACAGAATGCTTAAAAAAAAAAAAGTAAAAAAAAAAAAAAAAAAAAAAAAGCTCTTCACCTCCAGCCAAATACTTGCAGACGGGTAAAAATGTAAATATTTAACTAGCAAGTGGCAGTGTGTCATCACGGTTGTTCTATTACAGAAAATGGTGAGGTGAGGGGAACACAGACGGAAAATTTTCTAACAATGTTTGTTACTACGGAAGTCAGGCCTACAGTATTAAAAACTCTGGTCCTTAACCTATCTTGTATCAGGCTGAGCATGTCCTCACCCTGCCAGGTTAAAATTAATCACCACACGCCATCTCAAGGCTCACTCAGTTTGTATTTTCATGTAAGGCTGCGCTGTAAAGCCTGAAGTGTTAAAAAGGAACTGCGAACACTAACAACCGCAGATAATTATTACTTATGATTTATTCACCAATCTTCGAAATCGCTTGGCCGTAAAATATTACGTACCGGTATATGATTACAAAGGGCGAATCAGAGTGAAGTTTCATTTAATTAGATGTCAGTTGCACACACACATGCATAAATCCCTCTTACCCTAACCTCCCCGTGCAGATCAGGACGCCACCACAACCCACACCTACGCAGACTATCACACAACCCTATACTTACACAACATCAAGCCACTCGTAAGTTTCAAAAAATCGTCTGTTCATGGCAAGAATAAAACAACTGATATTTTTGTCTTCGTCCGAGGGTTAGTGAGGGCTGGTTGTAGGCCGCGGATGACAACAAGCTACTTTTCTCTGCATGTTATCGCTTGGTGGCACAAAAATACATTAAAATTTCTGTCTTCGTTAGCGGATTATGTTTGTGTGGGTGCAAAATCATTATTCCTGAGTTAATTCATTGAACCTGATTTTATTATTATTATTATTGTTATTATTATTATTACTATTCCATTAAATGTTAGGACAAACTTGCCTAGCCCCGGGCTCCTACGCTCCTCATGGGGCGACATAGGATTCGACGCTGGATGGATGGATTACTATTACTATTATTGTTGTTGTTGTTGTTGTTATTGTTGTTGTTGTTGTTGCTGTTGTTACTGTTATTGTTATTGTTGTTATTGTTGTTTATTTTTTCTTTTCTTCTTCTTATTATTATTGTTATTTTTATTATTATTATTATTATTATCATTACTGATGAGATGAAATTTCATCATTCGTCAGTCATTTTTTAAATTAAATGCGTATTATTATGACATTGGCTGTGCTTGCGAAGCCAGACAGGGTTTTATGTATTGCTCGATGTCTGTTTCTCTCCCTCCCTCTGTGTGTGTGTGTGTGTGTGTGTGTGTGTGTGTGTGTGTGTGTGTGTGTGTGTGTGTGTGTGTGTGTGTGTGTGTGTGTGTGTGAAGAAAATAACTCCATCAGTTTTTTTTTTTTTTTTTAGCTGTAACCAAACTTGGTGGAAATGTTATGGGTCAGCCAAGAATTTTAAATACTGTTTTCGAAACAGCAGATCAAAGAAGCTTTTACCCAGCTTAAACAGCTTTTTACCCAGTTTAGACCAACTTCGGGGATAAGTTGAGGGTAATTCCAGTGCTGATTAAATTTTAAAAACAATCATTCAAAGGTCCAGGTCTCAGGGCAATGCAAAAGTTCGACCCGCGTGTCTGTGTGTCAATAAAATAAACAAAACAGATTTGATCCAATCTCAACCAAAACTGGTGGAAGGGTTGAGGATCAGCCAAGAGGTTGATCAATTTTGTTTGAGATCATGAGGTCAAAAGTCGAGGCCACTTAGCAAAGTCAGTTTAAAGTTTTTACCCAATTTGAACCAAACTTTGTAGATAGCTTCAGGGTACGCCAAGGATAAAGGAATTTAATTCTGAGAATAAGTTACAGGTCAAGGCCACAGAGAAAGGTCAGAGGTCACGGTCACAGGGCAAAGTTCACTAAAAACTCTGGTCTGAATTTTTATTAATTCGGACGAGGTGAAATTCTATAACAGATCAATTCCATTTCTTCAAACTTTTTTTTTTTTTTGTAATTAACTTTCGTATCCTTATTTTTGTGATAAAGGATGGCGCCCTTCCATGCGATCATAGGAGCTAGTCAAGAATAGAGACTGCTGGACTTACAGCTCTCCTTCTCTTTCAAGTTTAGCCAAAGTGCGGTCAAGCTGAATATGTTTTCGTGGAAGCTCCAGTGGGTTAATGGATTAGACGAGGATGGTGGACATGGTCTTTCGTTGCCCTGTGTCCTCAGAAACTCTTGTTTCGACTCTTCTGACTCCGAGGACGACAATGCAACTGACTCTTCCACATCCTGTGACAGATATGATCCCAGCTGGAACACGGACGACCTAGGTGCAGCAAGGTCTCAGAGCAATAAGAACACCTGCACTCTACACTCTGGCATGGAAATAGTGATGTGTACCTAGAGCCTCTGTTCAAGGTATTAGACAAAATTACTGGTATGTGGAATGGTGAGGGGATTTTCGAGACATCAGTTCTATTGATTGCTCAGTTTCTTCTCAGAGGCCAGCACGTCAAAGTACCGGTTCATAATAATAATAATAATAAATAATAATAATAATAATAATAATAATAATAATAATAATAACAGTAGTAGTAGTAGTAGTAGCAGTAGTAAATAATAATAATAATAATAATAATAATAATAATAATAAATCATTTATTATTATTATTACTATTATTATTATTATTATTATTATTATTATTATTATTATTAATACCTCCGCCAAGGAGGTTATGTTTTCACTCCTGTCCGCTTGTTTGTTGGTTGGTTGGTTGGTTGGTTTGTCAGCAAGATTACACAAAAACTACTGGACGGATTTCCACGAAACTTGGTAGAAGAATGAGCCTTGTCCCAGAATAGACTCCATTTAATTTTGGTGCGGATTCGGATAAAGGTGTGGATCCAGGATTTTTTATTTATTTTTTTTTTCAGTTTCTTTAACACTGCGAGATAGGGCGTTTTTCGACATTTTCGTAAATTTTTCAGTGAATATTGCATGGATGTTGATGGCGGAGGTATACGCTCTACTGAGTGCCATTCTAGTTGTTGTTGTTATTATTTTTTTTTATCGGTAGTTTGTGTTAGGTGGGGGAGCTCACCATCCACTCACTCGATGTTGTGCTGCCCTCGGCTGACTGCCCTTTCCTCTTTTCCTTTCTTCCTTCTTCTTCTGTTTTTACTTCCTTCATTCTTTCCTCTTCCTTCTGCCTACGGATGACTTTACACTTAGTGATATGCCAAATGGTTTCCTGTACACCAGGAAACCATTTACTACGCTGGGTGGTAACCATATAACCAAATTTTGGCGCCTGGTGGTTTAGTGGGTAATTAAGGCGCTCCAATCGGACTGAGCCGGTACAGGTTTCTATCCAAGGGGTGGTTGGGGTTTCCTGCTCACGTAATGCCACTCAGGGATGAGTGACGCTGGTCACTCTCATCTTAAATGTCAGGACCAACTTGCCTAGCTCCGGGCTCCTACGCTCCTCGTGGGGCAACACAGGATTGGATGATGATAATCAGTAGTAGTAGTAGTAGTAGTAGTAGTATTTTATGAAGATTATTCTTAGGAGAGTTTTCCTCTTGACTGCAAGGGGAACCAAGATTTCCGCAAATACTGCTGGCCAGCTGTCAAGTTGTCAGACTTCTAAATTTATTCACTTCTAAGCCGTCACTTGAGGCAGATGTGACCGATACCAGGCCTCCTACGACAGCCTCAGCAATCAATGTCAGACACATCTGAATATTTTAACAGTCGAATTCTATCCCCAGAATAATATATATATAATTCAGCAAAAGCATGAAAGATCTTTCAGTTTCATGGAATAATAATGCATATATCAGAAATCCGACCCAGTCAAGACCTGACCTGGGTGGTGCAGAGTAACGTCGACTGGCTTCATCTTTACAGCATTTCAGGTCATAGGCGGGGAAGATTAGGCTGTGGCATTCCAGTACTATTACACCCTTTCATATAAACTGACAAGATGGCTGGCCAACAGGATAATAGTCTGGCCTTAAAGGGAACCAGTCGGAGAAGTCAGAAGGGGGTTGAGAGGTGGTTATTGTTCACAAAGATATGGTGCAGTGGTAGAGTAAGTCTGTGTAAGGACGCAGACTGCTCATTAATCCAGGTGTCATCAAAACTGAGACTTGGACACGATACGATCTGTACCCCGAACTTCCCTTTTGGAGACTGAAGGAAGGATCAAGGGAGACTTGGGCCAGATTTAGAGATTAATCCTCTGTCGTAACTAGGATTTGCTTTTTACTGGAAGAAAAAAAAAATCTGCACTCTCCTCCTTCCCGCGAAAACAAATGATAGGTACGGTACATGTAAATCCGGACCCTAAACTCCTTCGGTCTGGTGACTCATTATGTTACTGATTCATGCAATTTCTGAGAGTTATAAGTAGTCTGGGGGAAAACTTTTGAACTGGAGGCTTTGACACTGCCTTTATCAACTGCTTCTCTGATTGACATCTGATTGACATACTGACGTGTCCTTTAAACCAAAACCAAATCGTCTATCAGAGGCAAAACAAAGCAAAAACAACGTCATCGAACAGAAGAGGTAGAATCAGTGAGAAGCAAGGGTGGTTGTGATGGCGGCAGCTCACCCATCCAATTAGCGGCCAGATTATAAGGTGCTCAGGTCGTTGCTCAGCCCGGTGCTCGCGGGGGAAGTGGTGCTAGTTTCATGACAGGCCGTAAGTGGCGGTAAAGATAGGTGCCAGGCGGGGAGATAGGATGGCAGGAGAGAGGAGAAAATTGTTTAGACAGGCTGTTGTCTGATGCTGCCTACACCCTCCCTCGCCAGATTTGCTTTCTCTCTCTCTCTCTCTCTCTCTCTCATTACACCATTCCTTTTACGTCATCCAGGCTTACTTCCTCGTATTTTGTTCTCCTACACTCTTTCTTACGTCTTAACCTTAGCCTGTTCGAGCTTAGAACTGAAAGAGTAACCTGCGTCGGAAAACATAAACGCACTTACGATCAAATTCTAGTCGTAACTTCTCCTTTGATTTGCAGGAAAGACAAGTGGGCTGTCGAATCCCCCTCTGTCTCCTGTTCTAGCTTCATAAATAAATGTAAGTTAAGAGACGAAAATTCCAGCAGGTTATAACTGTTTTCTGCAGGAAGATCATGGAGTGTAGAATATTCCCTTATCTAGTTCCCCCTGTAAAACATACCTAAGTTCGAAGGGAAATGATCGTAAATACGTTAGAATATCCCACTCTTGAACTGTGAATGAGACGATTGCATGTCCCAGTCTGGGGGAAGATTGGGACTGCGAAAACTGAATGTCTGCCTTTATGACTCTTGTGTAGTCGATAAACGTTAATCCTTCTTCTTTCCTTTACTCTCCTCCATCGACAGGTTCTCTTCAGGTATCACTTCCTCCCCGTCATGCCCTCCATGGTCTATATCCTTCTTTTTTCTCCTTCATTCTCCCTCATTTCATCCCTTTACATCATCACTTCTTCATTTCCTCTTTTTATATCTGTTTCCTTCTTTCCTTCTTTTATCCTTCATTTTCTCCTTTTCAATTTTTCCTTTCTCTATGTCCATCCACTCTTCCCTTCCTCTGCCCCTTTCCCACCTGCCTCCTGACTCCCGCTGAGCATACCCATCACCCCATCCACACCTCGTCGGGACAGAAATGTAAACCAAACGAACAGAAGGTGCAAGGAAGAATAGCAAAAACAGAAAGACAGAGGAGGGAAAGGGAGAGAAAAAATAATGGTCAGAAAAAGAACTTGCATATGAAGATGGGAGTATTTCTATTAAGATCTGACATCTTGAAGTTATCTGCACGGGAGAGGTGGTGGTCAAGTTGCTGAAGCGACGTGCTATTCGACTGGACGTGAGTTCGATCCCCGACTGTGGCAGGAAATGGTATGATAATTTGGATTTCGTTACTAATTGTTTTGCTAACTTTCCAAAAGTCATGACAACACTTCCACTAACACCACAGCTCCTGGTACTGAATGATATCACCTTAGCATTTCAGTATAGATGGTTGATAATAATGGCGAAGTGATAACATGTTGAAAGTGGGTAGTATTATATCTATGCCCAGAATGTGGCATAAAAAAAAAGAAAAGAAAAAAAAAGGAGCACTCAAAAAGTGCATCACACGCACCAAGCAGTTATTCCAAAGGCCGAACATTATGCTTTTCTTTGAGACCTTTACCTTCGACAGATTGCTTTTAAAATCAGATGACTTCATTCATGCCTTACCTTTCTCCTTTCCAGAAGCACCATGCTTTATCTGCATCGAATCAAAATTGTATGAGTTGATCTTGCCTGTGACACATTTCTTTGACTGTTCTCAATATCGAAATTCTTTTATACCTGCCTTACTCTCAACCATTCCTCAAAGTATGCTCTAAATGGGACAAAAGCTGTTATAGCTGGCCTTGTCATGTGACCCTGACTTTTTGTTTTGGCCAAACCCTCTGACCTTGATCTGTGATGCACTGTTCTCTAGATCAATATAATCCCTTGGCTATACCTCAACTTTTCCACTACGCTGGGTTAAAATTAGATAAAAGCTATTTGAATTATACTGTTCACACACACACACACACACACACACACACACACACACACACACACCTACTAACTAACACCCACTTTCACTGCGGGAGAGTAGATGAATTAAATAAACCAACATGGACCAGACAGCGTGGAATTCATAGAGGCAAGACAGATGCAAGAAAGAACACCAACTTAGAAGGGACTCTTTCTAAGGAGGATGCAATGAAGATAAGAAAATTCTGTGGCTGACACGTAACCTATACAGCGCGGGGACGTCTTGCCAAATTCACTTACCCAGAATAAAAATACATACTCAGGCAAAAGGGGTTAAGGGGACCAGGGAAGCTACTACCATCCCTATCCTTCCCTTTTCCCAAATTTCCCATTGAAAGGGTGTGAAGAGAAAAGTAATAGATTTTTAAAACTCCTGAGGCTCCTACGACTCTCTCTCTCTCTCTCTCTCTCTCTCTCTCTCTCTCTCTCTCTCTCTCTCTCTCTCTCTTAATAAATTCGTCTGACGTTAGCTGAAACAATACAAGAGCTGCTTCGATGACAGAAAAGCTAAAGGCGACAGTTTTAGCATTCTCACGCTCCCATGACTACCTCAGAAGAATGAAATAGTCCTGGGTTAACCGTAGTAAAATATCGAACGCACGGTCATGAAAGGGTTAGGAGGAACAATTGATGAGTAACGCCTAATAATGAGACGATGACTCAGAAAATTGTTGCGGTTGACAGTGAATACATTAACCCCTTCAATTAAATGTCGGCTTATTTTTTGTTGCTCTCCTGCTGCCACCTGACGATTTTATTCAACCTGGGAAAGAGCTCTTGTGTTGCAGTCGGTAATGGAAGCAACATCTTACCCCTTTAGACAGCAACAGTAAAATATAAAATGAAGTAATTGAAGTAAAGCGGTTAACTCTAATGATAAAACCTGGTCTCATACTTTATTTTAGGTGATGTCAGACGATTTTATTAAGGTGAAGGTGGATACAGGAACTTAAGTGTTCACTCTGGTAGCATCACATATTTCCTCGTCGGGGAAAATCCAGTATTCCATCCCAGCTAACGCCAGACGACTTAATTTTCTGAAGGTGAGTCATTAAAACCAGAGGGTACTAAAGAGCAATTACCACAGCTATTAATTTAAGCTCCACCGCTATTTACACGGTACACACTGAGACTGTTATCTATCTACCTATCTATCTATCTATCTATCTATCGAGAGAGAGAGAGAGAGAGAAAGAGAGTGAGAGAGAAACAATAGTACCCAATCACTGTGTAATCATCAAATTAGTTAAGGTTGGTCGGTGGTCGGGCACGAGGTGGAGTGGTAAGGGGAAAGAGAGAGAGAGAGAGAGAGAGAGAGAGAGAGAGAGAGAGAGAGAGAGAGAGAATGGGGTGGCGGGGTAGAAGGGGGAAGGCGAGAGAGGGTGGGGTGGTAAGTGGTGAGAGGGGTGGGGGTAGGATGGTGGGGAAAAGAGAGAGAAAGAGGAGGGATAGGGGAATGTGGAGTGAGAGAGTGTGAGGTCGTGGGGAGAAAGGGATTGGGGTCGTGGGAGACAGGGGGTGGAGTGGTGGAATTAGAGAGGGGATGGGGAAACAAAGAGTATGATTAGGAGAGAGAGGGAGGGAGGGAGGGGTGGTGGGAAGAAAATGGGGTGGGGTAGTAGAGGAGTGGACTAGAGAGGAAAGAGAAGGTGGTGGGGTAGTAGCGCAACAAGGAATTGGCTGGAGAGAGAGAGAGAGAGAGAGAGAGAGAACAAAGTAGAGTACAAGCAGTGAAGTGGTAGGGAGGTTATGGTGGTGGAGGAGGGCTATGGTTGAGGTGGTGAGGTATGGAGGTTAGGGGTGGTAGTGGGTGTGGGTGGGGGTAAGACTACCGAGCAACAGCGACAACAACCGGGTATTCTTTGATCCTCAACAACAGCAGCCAAACTGAATACGTCTCCGATGAGGCCAGGGTAGTCAGGTGGGGCGTGGGAAGACCAGCACTGTGCAGTATTACATTCTACACTGGGATTATTAACTCCTTGAATCCCGTGGTGTATCTTTCACAGTATCTTTCACATTTGCAGACGACTATATTCACCAGGGCAGACTTTTCGATCAGGAGGGATTAGATGTAGTCTCCATTCACCCATTCACTCACACGGTGATGTCTCATGTTTAATACAAACATCAAGTTGCAGCAAAAATAACATTAAAATATCGTATGCCTGAAGGCTTAAACAAGAGATCGAAAAGTATATATATATATATATATATATATATATCGTTATGTTTGTTTGTTTAAAGACTTCCTGGTGTGAAGGCCGGGCCATACATTAGCCCGGTCAGTGGGGAGTGGACTGAAAAAAAATAGTAAGGGGGAAGACTGGGCCTGGGGGCTGCCCAGCACACACACCCTATATTCTGGCTAGCTTTGTGGTGTGTGTGATATCTCGTTACCGAAACACTGGGTGGTATAAATCAAATCTTCCTGTTTTGTTGCTAACTGCTACATAAACTAGAAAGCAGTCTAACTAGCAGCTGTTCTCACTGGTGTCTCAAAATCGACTGTAATGTTAGGGAATTGCTAACACCGTTAAGTACTCAGTTCTAAAACAATATGGACGTTTCTGTTTATTTTTATATATTTACCATCATCTTTATTCTAAATTACTTGCGAGGGTGACTTTTAAGAGAGAAGTAAACGTTTTTATTACGATGACATTTAATTTCGTCCTTCCTTTCGCCAAATAATTTCAATTATGCGCACAACTCGAACTGCAGGAGTTAGCAACAGTGGCAAGATGGCGTCTATATTTCATTTTCCCTATAGTTAAACTACCATATGTGACAGAAGGAAGTCTACATATACAGGTACTGAAATGATTAAAATTATATATGATAAATTTAGCAATAAAATACTGCGTACAAAAAACTATGGTGCATCTACGAGATTAGAGTCATGTTATAATAACACCTAAGTTAAAATTACAGCCTGTTTACTCTCTCTCTCTCTCTCTCTCTCTCTCTCTCTAATTGTTTATTATTGCGGTGTAAGGAGCGTGGTGTTGCCAGTGAGAGAGCTCCACGCACCATTACCACGCACCCCCAGACAACACCGTCACTACTTCATTATACTTTAATACTCTTGCATGGAATACGTAGTCAGCTGGTTAGCGTGGAAAATTTGCCATTTCATTAGCCATCTATGGTCACTTTAACTTGGCCAAAAAATTAATCTTTGATCCTGAGATGTAGGAAGAGATTAACATTAGAATATGGTGCTAGTCACACACACACACACACACACACACACACACACACACACACACACACACACACACACACACAAACAAACAAACACACACACACACACACAAAGTCAGAGAAGGATGAAAAGCCATTATCCTGCTACTGAGCTACAAGAAGTTAGCCGAAAAATTAAGAAAATTTCCTCAAGTCCAGGTGAATAGCTACAGTGAAGAAATTGTCCTCGTCACTAATACAACTGACAGGATGGAAATGGATGAAAGTGGAATGTAAAGAGGTTAAACCGGCAAAGGTTGTACTCCTTTTTCAACTCGAAAGTAGACGGTATGACTATCCCACAAGTGTTTGTGGAGTGCCTTTAAAAATGTGTAGATGGGTTTTGTCTGTGGGGCTAAGCCATGATTTCGAAGGTTTGGATAATGCTTGAATGATCTGCGTATTTCATTAAGCGACGTCGATATTTCTCCTACTTCTGTGTTTTCTCTTCCCTCTTTCCAGAAGCAATTCGCCTTACATTTAGTGGCAAATGGAGATATGATAACGATGATGATGATAGTAGCAGTTCCGGCCGGGACTGATTAACACTTCACAGAAACCAAATTCCTTCATAAACAGTGTAGGTGATCGAGTGTGCGTGAGGCGAGTTATGCTGGTGGGGATTTGAATGATGGGTTGCCAGATGCTTGTGATGGGAGACTCTCGTGGTCCTGCCCTACTCCACATTCTCCCCACACAGGTAAGTACTTTCCTGGGTCCGTCTCTCTTCCCTCTCTTGCCTGCTACACACAGTTCCTCCCTCATCAAAATCTAAACTTCCAACTTATCTCATTACTTACTATTCCTCGTCCAAATTACAGGTACCACTACACTTATTTCTTATTTACTCATCTTCTCCCATCACACAATCTCACATAGTTATTTGTAGCTTTTAATATTTCCTTATACCTACTAGTAAATGCCACCCTCCCATTCTTAAAAATACACGTACTCATACAAACCTCTCTCTCATTTATCAGTCTTCTTCCTAGTCCTCACTTTCTCAGGGTCCTCTTAATGCCCTGTTTTACCATTCAACTGTTTTCACATTCCTTCTCATCATTATTCTTATTTTCAAATCTCTACCATACAGGACCACACACGTTCCATGACCACTAACATTATACTTCCGTTACTTGAGCTACCACACTCATATCTCCCTGCTTAGCATTTCTTTCCCCCTCACGCACCAATCTGCCTGTACTCTAGATCCCTTTACAAAACCTTCATCGTATCCCTTCAGCGCAATTCAGTTCCTCATGTGTTCATTTTTTAAACTTTTCTTCTGTGTTATTTACCTTACATCCCCCTACCCTCACCCTTTCCACGAAACCCTTTAGTTGCCAGGTAAATCAGTCGATTCCCACCTTCCTTTACCAAAACCTTCCCCATAAAACCTCATCCTGATCCTAAACCGCTCCTCTTCCACCAACATGTACCCACACCTTTACCAACACGACAACTTCCTCTCTTCTTCAGTCAACATCACTTCCACCTCCACCTACCTGCGTCTTACTGCCAACTCTTTCTTTAATTTCCTCCACATTTGTGTACCCGCGCCGTCACTGTTAACATCACTCATTTTGATTCCTTTTATTTTCACTCATGTGTATTTAAATATTCTTTGAGCCTTTCACTGCGATATTCTAACTTATGTATCTTATTCAAACTAACATCAGACGATTTTACTCATGGCTGGGATAAATCTGGTATTCTATCCCAGCTGACGGCAGACGAGTTTATTCAGCTGAGAGAAAGTCATACGAGCACGAGTATTAAAAATGCACTTAATTCTCTCCCCAACTAAATTCAGTGTCGCCAACACACTGTACGAAACCTTCATCGTATACCCTCAGCGCAATTCAGTTCCTCATGCGTTCATTTTTTAAACTTTTCTTCTGTGTAATTTACTTTACATCCCCCTACCCTCACCCTTTCCACGAAACCCTTTAGTTGCCAAGTAGATCAGTCGATTCCCACCTTCCTTTACCAAAACCTTCCCAATAAAACCTCATCTTGATCCTAAACCACTCCTCTTCCACCAACATGTACCCACACCTTTACTCTTTTACGCTTAATCTCATTATTTTTTTATTCCATCGTTCCACATCTTTCCCCATAAATACGTCTCATTTTTTTTTTTTCAGTCTGCTACCTTTTTACCTTCATCTACCCACTCCTTCCCACAAAACCCCTCCGTATCTCTCAGATCCCCTGTCCTCCCACACCACCACGTTCCCACACAGGTATGTCTCACACCTCACCTCACCCCAACACCAACATAGCAGGTGAAGCGAAGAGCCGGCCGTTCCACGTTACAGAAGTCGTTCATTTTGCACCATTCACAGCCTCCACACAAATAATTGCAAAGTACCAAGGCGATGACGTTGTTGAAACTGAACACACTCTCGCACTGTGCTCTAGCTGTGTTCGTTGTCGTACCTACAATGTTGTACATGACTCGATGAAGAATCATCAGAGAAATTACCAATATGCCGGGAATCGAACCCGGGACTCTCAGGTGAGAGCCAGGCAGCATACCACTACACCACGACCAGGTAAAAGTTAACTCACGTTGTTTACCTGGTCGTGGTGTAGTGGTATGCTGCCTGGCTCTCACCTGAGAGTCCCGGGTTCGATTCCCGGCATATTGGTAATTTCTCTGATGATTTTTCCTGTGTAAAAAATACAGGTTCTCTCTTCATTCTGACTTGCCGTAAGTGTTTGGGATAGATTAAAAGCATCTACTTGCCCGAGTGCCAGGGGGTTAACTCATCCTCTTCAGGCCCACAGTGGGGGGCGGAGGGACGTTGGTTACAAGATTGTGACAACGTGAGTTAACTTTTACCTGGTCGTGGTGTAGTGGTATGCTGCCTGGCTCTCACCTGAGAGTCCCGGGTTCGATTCCCGGCATATTGGTAATTTCTCTGATGATTTTTCCTGTGTAAAAAATACAGGTTCTCTCTTCACTCGATGAAGAAGTTGGACCAGATCGTGCCATTCCCCGGGTCAGGGTCGTATTCATAAACTATTTTGTGCTCAAGCTGCGTATAAGATCGTCTGCCTATACTGTTATCATCACCACTACCCTTTAGAACCAAATTAGTGTGAGTAATATCGTGAAAAATACAACGAAACTGTTTCATGATCTTTAACTGGAATGGAAACTTGCTTGTCGTAGAAAATGGTTGAAATCTTTTGCGAATCAGCCCCCACGTTCCCGGCGAGCGCGTGTGGATGAGTGGCAAGATCGTCGGCGCGAGACCCTGCCCGGCCGCGAACCAGTCAATGGCCGGAAGAGCGTCTGGTAGAGCACACAATGGCCGGTGAAGTACAAACAAGAGGATACCAGGCAAAACAGGCGGTAGGGAACTAAGATGATATTACTGCTGTGTCTTGATATCAGAACCGCGAATTGTTCAAAAGCAAGAATTATACCCACTTACCGGTATGAAAAGTTTGCTGATTGGGTTGATGAAGCAGCTTTGATCCCACTCTGACTAGACCTGAAGAGGGCTCCACGTCGGGCCGAAACAGCTCCATCTCCACAGTAAAATCTTTTCCGTGTGTGGATACTAATTCTTCCGATACTGTTATTAATGCCTTATCGCTTCATTAAGTTCATTTTTCCTATAATATTAGAAAATGCTTCAGTGATCAAAGGAAAAATATAATCCACCCACTAGCTAAATTCGGTTCTCCTTAACCTCCGACATAAAACTGGCAGAATAAACTCGTGGAACAAGTGAATTCAGGCAGAACAGAATTTTTCCAAGGAGAATTTACCACACTGCTCACGGTGTGTCAATCAAAAGCGTGCACGATGAGCCTCAACTGAACCTGGGCGCAACGTACTTGAACTGTGTTAAGAAAAAGTGAGAGAGAGAGAGAGAGAGAGAGAGAGAGAGAGTGTGTGTGTGTGTGTGTGTGTGTGTGTGTGTGTGTGTGTGTGTGTGTGTGTGTGTGTGTGTGTGTGTGTGTGTGTGTGTGTGTGTGTGTGTGTGTGTGTGTGTGTCAAGCGTGGAGCGAAAGCAAAGGCGGAAATGAAAAGTCAGATGATGAGTTAAGTAAAGAAACCGTAACAGTGATATAAAACGATCCAGTGCATGGGAGAGAAAGCGAGGACCATCAGTGAGGTCATCTGGGGTGACGTGAGGGACGTGGAGGCTTGGGAACACCAGGGGAGGGAAAGACAGGGCAGGTGAGGCCAGGTGTGGAGAGCGGAAGGTAGGTATGGGTAAATGAAGCCAGGAGAAGGTAGGTGAGAGTAGGTGAAAGTAGTTAAGGGCAGGTGAGGGTAGGTGAGACGAAGGGCGGGCATTCGAGGTAAGAAGAGGGCACAATAAATCATACAAGATATACAAGCAATAATACGTAAATTAAACTGTCTTGAAAATGATGCACGGTCGTTCATTACCTCCCTTAATCTGTTTACGATTACAAAAATTCTAATTATCTCGTTTAGTTCAGGAGTGGACCCTCACTCTGAAAAGGTTAGTATTTTCTTTGCATTTAATACTGCCAGAAAGAAAGAAGCAAAGGCTGAAGTCTGGCAAATGTTGTCCCATCCAAAATGAGCTAAAAGCAAAGAGGAAAATGAAAATGAAGAACGGCAAAATCTTGGTTTGTTCAGTTCAAGTTGCCAATATACACTGCGGTTACTTCGCCATTCAGAAATTTTTCTCTTAAGTCAAACTGTTTATCTGCTGAAGGACAAAAACTGGAGGCCTTAGGAAGGAGGATATATAGGCAGACGTAGACCGTTCCACAGCTGACCAGTTGTATACTAGGAGGACTGAGAAGACCAAGTAACTCTTACTCTACACAGCAGGACAGAAAAGCAGTGAAAGTGTGTAGACAGACATATTATTAGTGCCCACCGTAAAGTAGAAGATGTGCTGACAGAGCACAGTCGACTATAAGTACCAGTGTAAAGAGTAATGCAACACAGCAGCGATGAGAGGCTGAAGACAGTCATTCGAGAAGAGGAATTATTCAGGACAAAAAAAAAATCCCTTGTTAAAAAGTGCTGTATGTCAAGAATCCTCCAATACATGTCAGGAATACTCGACAGAGGAGCGAATTAGTCACTTGTACAAAGTCAGCACCCATGCAGAGTTACATGGAGTGTGAAATCGGATTTATACAACTCACAGGAGTAAGTCCCACGCAGGAGAGTATAAATGAAGCTATGTCAGTGGGGAGGGTGTGGCTCACAGATCAGATACGGAGGAGAAAATTATTATACTCGTTGGTACACGCACGTATGAAGCGATATAAAAAATATATCAAAGAAGCACACCCTGTTAAGACCCTTGAATCATGTAACAATTTTTTTTTTTTTCGAAACCTAAACGACTGGATTAATTTTATTAATTTTTCATAAAGAACGGATCAGTGAATGATATAACTAATCTTCCTGGTTCGAGGACTCTCACATAATGTGATTAAAATCGTATGCAGAAATTCAGAATAAAATTAAGAATACGTCATCGGACTTAAGGGGTTAATTCTATTATGGTATAGATGGTAACGACTTTAGTTCGGGATAAAAGCTGATGCCTGTTATAAGGAATGAGAATATTTAAAATGGAGAATAATGTAACAAGATTCATGAGATACAAGGTGGAAGGCGGAGAGAGGGGTATCCTCTTTATCATTTACACTTTTCATCTCACTCACACACACACACACACACACACACACACACACACACACACACACACACAGATAAGCATATCTGTGGACATACTCTATATACGCTACTGATGTCGCGCACCATCCACAGGATCAGGTCACAGGGAACGATTCGCAGCATTTACCTCATGAATGACAGGAAGTATTCAAGCTTTTTAAATCAATTCAGGATCACACAAAATTAAGAACCAACGTACATTTGTCGCATATCTGCCGTCTGTGGAAGAAATTATCAAAGTTGTCATGTAGGCAGGTAAAAAAGTCTTTAATATATCGCATTCAACGTCGTTTCTTATCAGTACTATTTGAGAATATTGAAACCCTGCACTCTGTGTAGCTGTAGGAAGTACATCCATGTTTTATAAACACTGACTTTCAGAGGAATGTGAAGGCAGGACAAATACTGTGGAATCGCCACTGTCGACTCGGCGAGAGAGACCAGTCCCAGGGCAATCTTTCGCTAGAGATGAATATCAATGTTCAGATCACCACACCTAACGGAATTTTTATCTTCCATTTGAAATATCAAAAGCGTTTCGTCAAAAAGTTTGGTATGTTAATGACGTACGCAGGAATGATTCCAAAAAGACAGAACACTGTGTGTTCCTGACTCTTGGTCATTCTGAACTCCGGATAATCTCAGCAGGAAACAGCATAAAAATTCTCAAGAAACCACGTTTATTGTTCCATGATGAACGACTTTCACGAATAAACAAAAGTATACCGACAGTTTCCCTCATCACACACACACACACACACACACACACACACACACACACACACACACACACACACACACACACACACATATGAATCCTAGTCAGAGGGTTTGAGGATGTTGGCCTATGACCGAACAAGACCTAAATTAAAGATAGTCAGCATAAAAGTAACGTCACGGTGACTATTAGTAAAGTGTGCGGATATGTAAGGCGACGGAAATCATACTTCAGGAAAACTTAGCCATAAACCTGAAAACACTACGAATAATATACAGGTGTATATAGATGATATAAAAGAAGTCTGAATTGCGACTACACGCAAATGTGTACTAAAATAGGTATTAGAGCTGCAAAAGAAAATAAGAGAGAGAGAGAGAGAGAGAGAGAGAGAGAGAGAGAGAGAGAGAAAGAGAGAGAGAGAGAGAGAGAGAGAGAGCCAGCGTCGTGGGTGGCTGGGAGGGTGAGTGTTTTCCTAGCTCTCTCCGTTTCAAAGCCTGTCTCTCGTCTGTCCATCTGCTGGTCTTTCTCCGTCTATCAGTCCATCAGTTACTTTTTTAATCACTTCACCTAAGGAGCTGTCTTCCTCCTTCTCTATAGTTCTTTTTGCCATTATCTGTCTGTCTGTCTGTCAGTCTCTCTACCACATTTACCTGCAAGGAGATAAAGGGAGGGGGGATAAAAGTAAAGGTAAACAAGAAGGAGAAGCCAGACAATGCAACACCCGCGACCTTCAGTTGATTTCAGGATCGACACTTTTACTTCCCCTTTGACTTTGATCGTAGACTGATTCTGCTCAAAATTTGATACACCAGCAATGCATTATCCATACCCCATCCTCCAAGTTTGGTCTTCATTGCATCAAAAATTGACCATGCCGAGTGACCTTGACCTTTGACCTACTGTTTAAAAAAAAAATAATAGGTCATTCCCTTAGCTCACCTAAACCTTCCTGAGTGCTTGGATAAAATACGATCAAGACATACTGAGTTATTTTGTTCTCAAGCAGAAAAACACACCTTCCAAGACTCTGACCTGGCCTGTGTCGATCTTGGACATATTGATCTCATAACACAATTCATTTTACCTTTGCTTTGTCCTCTGCCATTCTACCCAGTGTGGTCAATATTGGCTTAAACTGGTTATGCTGACCTTGCCATGTGTCACTGACCTTCGACTTATTGTTAAAAAATAAATGAGTTAATCCCTTGGCCGACTCTGGACATTCCCGCCAAGTTTGGTTAAAATCGGATGAAGACTATTTGAATTATATTGTTCACACACACACACACACACACACACACACACACACACACACACACACACACACACACACACACACACACCAAGCAAAATATTACACCATCTATCGCGCGTGCTGATGTGAAGAACGGAGAGAGAAGGTTAAAGTGAAGAATGAGAGAGAGGGAGAGAAGAGGCAAGAGGAAAATGAGGAAAGAAAGTATAGTAAGAAGCATATGTGACGAGGGAAAAGCATAAGAAAGGAAAAAGTGAAAGAAGTGGTGAGAAAGGAAAGAAGTGGATGGGAGGGAAAAGGAGTTAATGCTAATACGAGAGAGAATTGCCGTGAGATTGGTAATGATGGCTGAGTGATGTGGAGGAAAGGGAAGATGAGGAGCAGATTAAGAACAAGAAAGGAGAGGGAAAGAAAAGGAAGGGCAATGACGGAAATTGAGAAAGAAGATGAACAGAGTTGTAGTGTGGGAAAGGAAGGAAAGGAATAGAGAAGGGTGTGGAAAGGAAAGTAGAGGAGCAGAGAAAGGGATGGGTTGAGAAAGGAAGGGGAAGGTAAGGAGTTGGTGTAATTAAGGTGATGAGAGTAATACAAGGAGAGATAAGTGAACTACACAGTAATTACACATACATACACAAACACATACACGTATACTTACCCCAATACACAGTAAAACACCTATACATAGCTACACACAAATATGCTAAAGAAAATAGTACAAAATCATTACCGCCTACGTAAGCATACCTGTATCCGTGATATTTTACCATTAATGCAATAATAATAAAAACAGACAGAAAGACAGACAAACAGACCGACAAACAGACAGATAGAAAAAAAAAAAAAGATAAACAGATGGAGAGAGAGAAAGATTTTTTAATGCAAGGAAGAGGGAAGGGGCCAGAGACTAGCACCCCGCAAGAATGTTCCCTCCAAGGCAGACAGATAGATAGATACCGGTAGATAGATACCGGTTTAAGGTAGCTATATAATGAACGGTAACCAAAGCGAACGAGAATGAATGTATTTATAAATCAACTAATGTATCTGAATCGACGTAAAATCGTTCACCTGATTGAATGGAACACGGGGGATTGGAGTGAGCTCAGATCCACCTCAATGAATAGACTATTTTAAGATACTTTACGCATCACAGTCGTCTTGAATCATTTATTACTTAGTTCATTATGCAACAGCGTATCTCTTATCAGTAACTAATAGAGTTTTGACCAATTCAAGATTTAAATTGATTGAAACAACAGAAATTAGTCTAGAGAAAGATTTAGTTAACGAAATTATCCTAAAATCACCATTCTTACATCAGTGCGAAGACAAATTTACGTCTTTCCCAGCGTACTCGTATTTTTAAGGCGCTTCGAGTTTTTCCAAACCTCTACAGACTTGCCCGATCATTGTTGGGTCTCTGCTTGTGTCCCTCTTTCTGAGCTCTTATAAATACAAGCCGATATATAAACAATACACAATTACATATACAATTAACTACACATTTACCACAAGCTGCACACAAAAACTCAAGCAAACACACTGTACAGTACACTCAGCCCATTTCCGCACAAATCATTAAGCGCGAGCGCGCACACACACACACACACACACACACACACACACACACACACACACACACACACACACACCTGCGTCCTAACACAGATACATATCACAGGAGAATACATAAGTGAGCAGCATACATTTTCATACTCTTACCCTTCTCCTGCACACACGCTCTCTCTCTCTCTCTCTCTCTCTCTCTCTCTCTCTCTCTCTCTCTCTCTCTCTCTCTCTCTCTCTCTCTCTCTCTTTCAGAGAAAAAGAGATGCTGTTATACATGCTTTATCTCACACATACTCAAGGAAAAAGGTACACTACACAAATATTACACGCCGGGTGGGGATGGCTGGTGTAGCATTTGTGGTGGTGGTGAAGGTGGTAATGAAACAGCCTATGTGAAAGTGGTAGAGGAAACTGAACAGCCTAATATACAGTACTTGTAGTGATGAGAAAAGTTACGTAGCCGAAGCAGCAATGGTTGTTGCATTAGCAGTGCCAGTCAGAGGAGTACTATCAACTGTATGGTGGTTATGAGTACACAGTTATTCTTATGCAAGTACATCTGGTTGTGAAAGATGCGATGGACGTTGTGGTGGTTAGGATCATGAAGATGTAACAGCTCTTGTTTTACCTATTGTTATTACTGTGGTGGTGGCTGTGACGATGAAAAAAAGGAAAACAACTAATATTAAAATACCCACACCACCACAACAACCATCACTTCAACCACAAAGGAATCAAATTTAGCACCTTGTGAGCAGCGCGGTGACAGGCACGAATACTTGGCTACAGAAATATTCGTAAGTAGCTTAAGATATGGATGTGTTACTTTCGAAGGCAATGCGAAAAACCTACTAGTCCTTTTGCCAACAGTACAAAATTTGAAATTCTCGTAATCAAAATTCTACGCATACAACACACTCAAAATGTGCAGAAAATTACAACTCATACGGAACACCTCATCAGGGTACTGGCATCACTGATGAGGACATTCAAAATTATACGAGTACTTTACTAATGAATACAATAATGACTACTACAACCATCCCAACTATAAACTACCTTCCCTTTAGCCACCACATTACAAATTATAACTACCACCCCTACCATCATTAACCTTGACCATTCCATCCCTTCCCTACCTCACCACAAGACCCATCCACCCCATCACATCCTTTACCTATCCTACTACCCATTTCCATCCCACCTCATCTCCTACCCTCGCCCCCGTCACAGCCTCTACCCATATTATCCATGCCCATTCACCCTTCTTACAGCTCCCCATCCCTCATCCCCCACCTCCCATTATCGTTCCTCATCCTTCACTCCCTACCTATAATCCTACTCATTAAGGTCCCTCTCTCCTTCCCTTCTATCCATTCCTCGTTCATTCACCCTTTTTTTTTTTTTTCCTACTCAGTTTTCCCTAACTTCCACTTCCTTTACATGCCTTTTTTTTCCTTCCTTCTTCAATCTAATGACGTATTTTCCAGTTTAATCAATTCTCCACCAGCTTATTACATTCAACCAGGAAGGATCTCTAGCTGTAGAAGAGCCAGTGAAAGCTATATCTTCCTCCTCCAGTTCGAAAAAAACATCACCTTAAAAGAATAACTGCCTCTGAAAGTAAGAAAGGTGTCACCAAAATGAAATGATTGATTCCCTGTACTCTTAACCAGTCCAGCTATATTTTCCTACTCTACTCCTACATACTTCTTACCTTTTTAAACAGAATTTCCCTTCTCTTCCTCCTATTGCACAGCTCATTAATATTGTCTTATTTTTTCAATCCTTTTCTAAATTGTCTCTTTTCTTCTCATGATCCTCGCTTTCCCCTTCGGAACATGACTTTCTCCCTTTCTTTCCATTTTATCATACTCATATCCAATTCTAGTGTCCCTACCCGATATGTGCCTACACTTCTTTCAGTCCTTCTCTTCTTCCACTTCTTCATATTTGTTACCAGCTGCGATTTGTAACCTTCATTCTTACGGCCTATACATTATCTTGTTTTACTACCAGCAGATAAGTTCACTTTGCCTGGGTGACACGTCTGACGGTGAGAAGATTAGAAGATACTCAGTTAATTCCTTTTGATCCGAAAAATGTACAATAAACTGCATGAAACTCTTTGAAGACAGGAAGAACAGAATGAAAAATTACGCCATATGAATGAAAGAGTTAAAATGATCTAATGTTTTCTTTTGGCTCTTCCTACACCTACCTCTCTCTCATTCCTGTTTTAATTGATTTTACATTATTCTACCCCCCACATAATTCTTCATCTCTACTTTATACATATTCTAGTACCTCCTGCCTCTCCTTTTCACTCTAATATAATCCCACCCAACCCTTCCTTTCTCACCTGCTGGTTCTCCCTCCACTCCCTGCGCGTCTTCTCCCTCCCTCCTTCCTTCCTTGCCAGTCCCCCCCCACCCCCATCCCTCACCATAATTGCGGCTTTGCTATATGGAGTCCCGCTGGATCTTTGAATGCCGTGTTGTTGGTGGGAACGAAAAAAAGGAAGGGGGAGAAGAAGTGTGGGGAGACGTAGGAATGAGAAAAGAAGAGAGGTTAATGTAAATGGATAAGGGAAGAACTGGAATGATAAAGGAAGAGAGAATGAGAAATGAGGACATGAGGTGAGATAAGAGTTAGGTGATGAGAAGGAAAGATGGAAATGAATATAAACAAGAAAAGCTAGAAGGGAGAAAGAAAATAACTAGAGAATCAGGAGGGAAAAGGAAAAGGGGAATGAAGAGAGAGAAGGGAAGGATGCACAGTGGTTAGGCAGGGAACGCCATCAGTACTGTTACCAGCTTTTATTGATACACAAGGGTAGCTCTACCGCGCTTTATTAAGTCACTGACAAACATCTACGTCGAACCCTCGTGCCTTCCTTTGTCCGAATCTGGCTGCGCTGTGATATATAGCTTTGCGTCTTTGTACGTATTTGTTAGTGACCTGATAAAATTCGGCAGAGCGGAACCTTCCCTGAATAGCGGCTTATCATCAAAGGGTAACAGAAAGATACAGAAGCAAGAAGAGAAAAAACTACAATTGAATATACCCTGGAGAGACTACCTCAAGCAAGGGAGAAATTTAATATGGAAAGTACGTATGAAACATGGGAGAGAAGGGGAAGGAATAAAGACGAAGAAAGGATAGATGAGAAAATGTTAACGGTAAGGGAAAAACAGAAATGAAAGATTAGGCTGCAAAAGACGAAGGAGTGATGAGAAAGAAGATGAATACAAATATATGGAGATAAAAAATGAAAGACTGTTAAGAAAGGGGGGAAGAAGGCACAAGAACAGAAAATAAATGGACAAGAAAAGAAAGATTCTGAAGAAGGGAACGAAGAGAAACCATATGGAATAAAGGGAGAAGAGAAAAAAGAAGGG